>NC_091254.1:46146111-46450000 GCF_042477335.2 Ovis canadensis
ATACAAATGACGCAAATAAGATAATCCCCCAAAATGTATTTATATGAGATAACCAGAATCAACTTAAAATTCTACATCCAAAGAAGTCTGAAGAATGAGTTTTCTCCAGAGAAGAAGGCAGGCCAGCTACTTAAAAAAAAAATGAAGTCTGGATTTTGGTGGACAGTTACAGTGGAGATAGTTTTTGGACAATTTCCAGGTTTGTCTGTAACAACTTCCCACTCAGGCTTCTCCATGCCTTCCCACTTTCAGCTGACTGAAGACCAGACGCCTAGAAGCCACTTGACCTGGGTCCTTATCTACATGGAGGAGGGCACCCCACACAACCTGAACCATCTGTCCCAGACTGTTATAAAATCAAGAAATAAATTTTTGTCATGTGAAGTCATTACATTTTGGATGGCCGTGTTCCAGCAGTTTACCTACCACATCACAACAGTAGGCAGTAAGATTATGGACCAGAGTAACTATGGCTGAGGGAGCATTCTGATGACATTTATATTAATATCCTACTCATCTGTGCTGTGCTTAGTCACTGAATTGTGTCCGACCCTCTGGACTATAGCCCACCAGACTCCTCTGTCCATGGGATTTTCAGGCAAGAATACTTGGAGTGGGTTGCCATTTCCTTCTCTAGGGGATCTTCCTGACCCAGGGACTGAACCCCTGTTTCCTGTGTCTTCTGTATTGCAGGCAGATTCTTTACCCACTAAGCCATTGGGAACTGTTTTCTAAAAGGTACACCCCCCCCGCCAAGGGACTGTTAGTTACTAGTTATCATTTACAGAATTATCAGTCTAAAATTGGACAATTACATCTCAAATATGGGAAGATGTTTATGAAATCATAAGAAAACGCCTCATTTCAGACATCCAAGTGTATAAGATTCATGGCTGAAAAATACAGGAGTAAACATGACCATCATCAACACATACTCCATACCTGAGTTTCTGCCAGTACTCACAGCTAGATTTTACACGCCTGTGTGCACAGGGGTTTAAAGGGATACACCACTGATTCCTCTCCTTTTGCTTAGACCCTGCCCACGTGCCCTACTCTAGGGTAAACTGCACATCCAAAAGGCAAAAAGAGTTAAGAAAAAAGATGACTTTACATGGGAATTTGATCAGTCAGGCGGAGAAGAACTGGGGAAAATTCAATCAAAGCGGCTGCCACCATTCCACTCCTTCCTAAAGAACAGAGGACTGCTCCTATCTGTACACGTTACACACAGTACACTGCTTCTGTCCACACTCACACTCTCTCTTCACTGAGTGTCTATAGTGCACCATTAAGCCAAACGGTTAGACTTCCACAAGACCAGGGAAATAGAAACAATGATCCCTGAAGCTCCCAACCTATTTGACTCAAAGGAAATCAAAAGATTGGCTTCCAACTCCCCACCTCCAGCTAAGAACCAGCAATGTTTCTGGGCAACTACTAACATACGCTCTCTCCCCACCTCTCAGTTCATTTCGAACCTCTACAACACTTGATTCACCCCAGACCCTAAACCTTACACTGCTGAAACAAACCCTCCCCCCGACCTTGCTCCACTTGTGAGACACAGGATTTTCTATTTACACCTACTACATCAAGGAAATTCATACACCTCTAAGAGTCCTTTGAAGTCAAGCACAAAAATCAAACGCTTCTCTCACCTTTTGCTACCTCTCATTACTGTCTTCATTTCTGTCTCTCTTTAGTGTACCTGTCTATCTCCCAGGGATCAACATGTCACAAAACAATAACAGAATTTTAGATCAGAAAAACTTTTTAAATTATATAACATTATCTTCTTATAGAAAGGAAGATGCTAAAACACAGGGATCAAACAATGTGCTGAAAGCTACACAGCTACTTTTGTAGAAAAATTGGGACCATGTTCCAAAGACAATCAAATTCCAGTCCAGTAAAAGCAAACACCCTTCCCTCCCCTCCCCTCAAAATAAAAAACAGCAGGAGATGCTGCTGCAGTTGCAGATCACTGTGCCTACAGCTGACGGCAAGCCCTACCCACTCCCATTCCAGCCTTACCTCTCAGAGTTAAGGAACATGTTAGTCAATACATAAGATGAAAACAGCAAGTCCACAATAAGAAACTCTCAAAGCTAACGGGGCACATGAACCAGGGATTCTCCAAGCAGTAGAGCAGTATCTACTGGCAGCTATTTTCAGCCTTACCTGACAGGTCTCCAAGCCAGCTGCAGCAGCCACATCCCCCTCTGCGCCATTAACGTCTTGCCTCAGTTTCCTGAAATTCCCAACTGGGAAGGAAATACAGCCAGCAGGCACTCCCCACCCAGTTACGGTTCTACAATTCTACTGTTAGTCATCTTCCCTGGGAACATCACCATCTGTAATCCACACACATGCACACACAGGGCAGCCCCCATTCAGGATGGGCTCAACAGTACAGGGCAATGGACAGGCCTTTTCCACAAAAACCTTACGGACCCCTGACTTTTAATGGGAAACTTTTATTTTTTAATGTAGGACACAATCCCCAATTAGAAAACCTGGACAGGTTTGAGTGATTGATTCTCGGCTGAATAGACCTGAAAAACAAAGTAGTTACAAAAAACGGAAACATGCAATTTAAAAATAATACAAATATTTTAACTGGTTTTTAAAATGTTTTAGCACCTCAAAACACATGGAGACTCTAGTTCTAATGAAGTTAAACGTTCAACAAACATACTGTGCTGCTCATGAGACTGTTCACCTACACTCTCTTGAACGTACGCAGGACTTAGAAGTTCTTCAAAGACGTTTACGGAATCATTAAAATTCACTGTAATTAAGACATACCCACTGATTGAAAAAATTTTTTCTGAGATAAAAATGAAGCTTAGTTAAATAAGCATTTATTAGGCACCATCTTTAGGCTGAAATTTGTGCCAGATAAGAAATGGCAGAGTCTCTTCTTAAGGAATTTGTAATATGCTTAGAAACAAGATTGATGTTTAAAACAGATTAGAAGAATATTTTAATGGTAAACTGCCTCTAATGCTATAAAGTATAAAAATAATTTGTTAAAAAATCAATTCAGATGGATATATCAAAACAAACTCATAGCAAGATTACTTGACTATCCCACAAAATTCATTTAATGAAAAATAATTACAAGGAAAATCTGTTTAGTTACATCATACAAAATATGGCAATGCTTTAGAATTAAGTATTTTGTACAATTTGTATTGTCAAGTTATACTACTTAGTAAAACATAATCTAACACAATAATAGATTTTATGCATTATGTGATTTTAATGTAGAGCTTAAAATCCACAGTGAAATTTGAAATAATGAACTTAAGACATTTACCATCTGCAAAACCATAGCTTCAATCTATTAGCAACTCATTTTCCCAATGGTACATATCCCCTCCCTAGGTGAATATCAGACAGTAACACAGGTAGGTAGACATATCTACAGATTTAATTATACTCACACTATGTTACAGCATTATGATTTATAAGAAGTTCATGACTTTTGACCTACACAATTTATTAATTTTAACAGGGTTTCCCCAGTTTCTCTCTTGTTAAGTCACATGAACAGATCAGTGTATGGATACACACATACAACTAGTCTAAAAAAATAACAGGGCTATAATGTAGGAAAGATTTTAAGTTATTCCATTCAACAAAAGGGAAAGACCTAGGACTAGTGGATAAAATAAGAGTTTAGCTCAGCAAAAGATCTAATTGTCTTTGTTAATCAAACTATTAAAACGTATACTGGGCTGCCTTGGTTAGCTAATTCATTCCTTATTATTCTAAGCGAAAAAGCAGAAGCTAGATGATAATCTCTCATGAATGCCACCTCTAAACTGGCACAAGGCTGAAACATGTAAACCCCAGAAGTTCCACCTAAACCAATGATCAAAGTCATATTATGGCATAAGTCAACTATTAATACTATGTAACTGAAATGAATTAAGACTCTATTTATTATGATATGAAACATTATAAAGTTAATGAATCACAGAACTTTTAGAATAGAACTTGAAAATTTAAAAATGGAAAAAAGATCACCTTTTGGCATTATAATTGCACATTATATATATTAAAAGTTTAATATTTTTGAACAAGAATGATGGATAAATATTTATTTCCCCTTGTCTTTTCAATTCCTCTTTTTCCCATACCTTGCCCAAACCAAGTATTAAGGAATATCAGCCAATTTTATCTATCAATTTGGCACTCTTAGGAATATATGACATGATTAAGTATTTCAAAACACTGGATCTAAAAATATACTTTAAATTTTTCCTAAAATAATACAATTGAATTTTAACAAAGGAATACAATTATTTAATAATGATAGCTCTAGTATAAAAACTAAATGCTTCTCTTAAAAATCACCGACGATTCACCATAATTTACAATAAAATACATTCACAGTCCAAAAACCTGCACCATTCTTATCTTGAAGGGATGAATATTTAAAAATGCTAAAAAGTGACTTATATCTCTTTTTCTCATTTCTAAATCAATAATGGCATTTTCAAATTCAAGAATTTCCTCTACCTCTCCCAAGTGTCCACACACAATTAAGCAGAACAAGAGATGTTCAACTGTGCATTAAACCACCCCATGATATACTAAAGAACACTACCCAGAAATATATATACATTCCTGTCAATACCTCTCTTAAAATCACCTTCAAACAAATTGTGACCAAGACTGAGGTAACTAAGTTTAAAGTCTACTACCAACTCAAAATACTCAAAGGAAAAAATCTAACAGAAAATCATTCAGCAATTAGTTCACATAATAAAAATACTTTTTCATGGCACAAAAAATTAAAGTATAAACTGTCTTCAGTATAGTCATATTTTCATTTCTAAAGGCTATTCTAAAAATGGATTGCCTAAAGCTAGTGCTCAGTGGCTCAGACCTGTCCAACTCTTTGTGACCCTATGGACCACAGCCTGTCAGGTTCTGCTGTCTATGGGATTTTCCAGGCAAGAATACCGGAGTGGGTTGCCATTTCCTCCTCCAGGGGATCTTCCTGACCCAGAGATGGAACCGGTGTCTCCTGCATCTCCTGCACTGCAAGCAGATTCTTTACCACTGAGCCATTAGGGAAGCCTAAAGCTAAACAGAAAAATTTATCTTTAAATACTACTTTAGAAGTATTCTTACTATATCATACTTGTGAAATAAAATTTTGCCAAGGGTGTATTAAACCAGTGATTCTTGACTTTGGAAGGCTGTGAACCCCCAGGAGGACAATAAATGAAAACAGAGAAAATTGCATATTTACAAATAAAAAATATGTATATAATTGTCGTTCAGTCACTAAGCTGTGTCCGACTCTTTGCAGCATACCAAGCTTTCTTGTCCTTCACTATCTCCTGGAGTTTGCTCAAACTCATGTCCATTGTGTCAATGATGCCATCCAACTATCTCATCCCCTGTCAACCCCTTCTCCTCTTGCCCTCAATCTTTCCCAGCATCAAGGTCTTTTCCAATGAGTTGGCTTTTCCCATCAGGTGGCCAAAGTATTAGAGCTTCAGTGCCAATATAACTGAAGAAGTTCTCGAAGACAATAAGTAAAGTGCCATATCCCAAATATTCTTATAATTATCTTTGTAGAAGATGCTTAGAAATGTAGCTACTGTTTTCAGGTTATATGTGCAGAAAACAACTAAACCTATAGCTCCTGCATTTCTTAAAATATAAACTGTATATACAAGTCAATGGAAACTTAACATGTGCTGCATATTTTGAACACTTTTAAATACATTTTAAATTTAATTCAATTTTAATTTAAACCTATTTTAAATTGAAATTAATTTATTGTAAACTAATTTAAATCTATTTTAATTTAAATAACTTTTGTATAAAGTTTTACTTCTTGCATTAAAACTTTTTAAAAATACAAATTATGTTTTTAAAGTGATTAAAACAAGCTTTAAAAGAACTCAATTCACTCAGGATCTACTTTTACTTTGTTCCAGGCATTATGTTTTTTGTTCCTTACAATATGAGGAAATACAAAATCTTAACATCTACTCAACTCTGCTAAATATTTTTACATTTTTTCATCAAAAAATGTATTTAAATATGTATTTTTTCATACATAATAAAAATGATATTGCTCTAGCTTATGTCTGAGTGCCAAAATATTTAAGGTTTCATATTTTTTAGTAAAACAGTAATTTGACATATTTTCAAGGATAATTTCTGGAATAGAAATTGAAGAAAAAAGAGAAAATGAAACTTTATAACTGAAAATTATCACTAAGATGAGGAGGACTGAAGATCAATTAAATCACCACTAACACAGGTAAATGAACTCCTATGACCTTTCTTATGGTACAACCTAAAAGTGAAAATTCCAAGAACCTTTCTTAGACCTTGAAAAAAAATAGTATTTATGAGTAAGAAGTAACGGAAAACACTGAAGGGATAAAATGTTTTGCAGAAAGTACACATTTTTTTTTTCCTTTGTTCATCTTCACAGTGTTACGCCATTAACTAAAAAGAGAAAATATGAAGAAATAGTAAATGTAAAACCATCATCACTCCAGTATTTCGGGGAAATATTTTAGCCTAGTTGACTGTCATTTGATTAAAGGACAATTTTTATATAGTCAGCATGAAGAATTCAGGAATACCTTTAATAAAACACACTGACCTATTGCCAGTGGTTTCAGACAGTAATTATCAATCCTTTCATTAAAAGAAGCAGAATGACTATTTTAATGTTAGAGCTATGCAGAAGAGTTTTAAATTCATTTCATCCTAAACTGTGAAACCCAATTGGGACCAATGAAACACCTACCTACACACAAATTAATACCAACTGGAAAGCTTAAACAGTATCACAGCACTATAATTAAATGTTTTCAATATCCAAAATTCCCTTTGACATTTTACATTCATCCAATACTTTAAAAGCCTAACTTTTAGATTAAATTAGCCTGATCAAAGATGTGAACAAAATGTTTACTTATTAAACAAGGGAAGAGGTGCTGTTAGGTCAAAATAAATTGGCACTTAATTAAGAAAGCCAAAGTTTTCTGAGTGGCATATGGATTCCATGGCCATGGGTGTTTTATAAACACTGCTCAGATGTCTGGAGAACCTCTAGGAAATCTTAGCTGTACTGCTGACATGCAGCCTGTGCTCATGCAAACAGTGCAGACACACCTCAATGGGAGGCAAATCACAGGAGCATATTACTTACAAGTAACACTTTAAGGCTACCAGGGGTATTCAATTCTGACACTGCTCTCTAAGGAAAAAGGGAAAAGGTTTACAATTTTACCTGAATCTGAAAAGAGCCAAAGTAGAAGAAAAGGTAAAAAGGCATAAGCAAGGAGGAAGGAGTTGCAAGGTATATCTCAAAGCCCTGCACACAAAACTACCTTTAAAGTCTCACCAGAGGGGGATACAATTCTTAGCTTACATTTAGTTAATAAAATGATCAAACGCTCATTGGGGGGGGGGGGAAGATGAGTAGGAAATGCGTGGGGAGGGAGGGAAGGAGTAATAGAGGGAGAGGTGAGGGGAAGGAGGTGTTGACAAAATCCTTGGCAACACAAGGTTACTAAGCCTCTGAATACACTTGACGCTTAACACACTAAACCTGTTCCATAAAGTAACCATTATTTTCTTTCATTCTTACTCCAAAAACAGTCCTTGATTTCAGTATCAGTATCAAAGCCAATCATTTAGCACCACTACTGATTAGATTAAGACCTGGAGACAGGACTAGTTCCAAGCTAATCCAGATGGATCTTTTGGCTTCATTTAGCATGTAGTATTTCACTTTGTTTCTGGTTTTGCTTTTTAACATTCAAGACTAAGTCATCAACGGATGATTATCTGTTAAAGGTTCTAGAAACATCATCTGATTGGGCAGCTCAACCACTGAACAGACTTTATATAACCCACTCAGCACTTACTATGAATTCAATATACCTTACTTTTCAAATTAAGGTTCACAGCAATAGGAATGGGTAACGCTAATTATCTAAGAAAATTTCCATATTTTTATAGGACTGTTTATGCTAGGAAGCAGAATGCAAAATCTGCATGAATTTTTAGATAAAAGAGAGGACCTTCTAAGAAAATAGGGCTACTCTGAACTATGCCTCAGGACCCCTGATGTACAAGTGCACTTCTTCAAATTCCTCTGCTGCCATTTGGGGTAAACTTGGAATAAAGTGTTGAGATGACCCCTAACCCTTCACACTGCTTTCCTGCCACTGTTTATAATACTTTACTACTACTACAGATTTATAATCAAACACCCAAAACGTAATACATCTAAACTTTAATTTAGAATGATATAGATTATTCTTTTAGAAAATTTCAAAAGGAGGACCTTGAAGCACAACAATATTCAAGTTTTGATGCTCTTATTCAAGTTTCTGAGTGAAATAGCATTAGCATGCTAATAAAAAAAGGAAATATTATGATCTGGATATTTGTTCCTCAATAACCACTTTCTCCTTTAAATTTACTTTTGTGCTTTTAAAGTTATATTTAACTTTTATTCATTAAATTTAAACTCTGCTTTAAAATTTTTAACTACACACTTGGTCTATGGTACCAAAACATAGAACATAAAATTAATAATGTTTTCAGGTCTGGTAAACTAACAGCAAATGGTGCTTAGAGATTTGCTACCTGGAACTCACTGGCAACAGTTACTCAACTTACCTGGTGCTAATCCGGCAGCAGCAGGAGTCCCCATGGATGGGTGAGAGAACACTTGAGAGAAGGCAGACGCATGTGACTGGGACGTGTTACTCAGCCTGGAGGTTGATCCTCCTTTGGGAATAAACTCACTTGCAGTAGGATTTGGTGTCTATTTGAAAATTAAATATAATAAGTTAACACATTTTAAGCCCAAAAAAAGACACTGAATTTACTAGGTATTATTCCACAGTACTCTATTTACCAAGTAAAATATTTTACTGAAAGGATTTCCAAGGCTTTTTAGTTTCCACATTTTGGACTGGGATAATTAAATTTCTGGAAGAAAAATTTTCCATCAAATTTGAAGGTTTCAATCATTTCACTTGGGGAATTTAACTTTGAAACAAGAAAATCTGCCTTTATTGTCAAATATACATCATTATCCAACCATCCTAATACTATATTTTAGAAAACTGGGAAGTTAAAACTACCTCAAAACTGAGCAAAAAGTTTCAAATTTAATATCTTTAAACCACTTCTACCAGGATAAAGGTCAAAACTGCCTTTATTCCGAAATTAATCACTTCCTCCTTTATAAGCACTTAAGACATCTCCCCAATAATATGGTGCCACTAGTTAAGTAACAGTAAAAATGAGAAAAACACTTGAATATAAGGCAAACGTGAGAGGAATCAAGATATAAGAAAAACATAATAGAGGCCCCAATATCTGCAAGGTATGGCATGTAACTTCCGCTTTATTAAAAATATTTTACAATGAAATTACATGAGAAAACTTTTCTCCCAGTTGTACAAAGGCACACTATATCTAGTTAAGTGGCGTGGTGCCTTTGGCATTAAAAACTACTAGCACATTATGAAACTGTAACTCAAATCCATAAATGGTCTATATTTCATCCATCTGAAACAAATGAATATCCTAAATAGTTTTCAGAAATAGCGATCCACATGTTTAAGTACAATGAAGATTCAATGATCATCGACATATTGATATTTGAATTCAACTTCCAAAAGAGTTAACCAAAGAGATAATTTAGTATGTTCATACTTCAGCCCGCATTTTTAGTGTGTATACACACACACACATATATATAAATACACACACACATATATACAAACTAAATTTAAAACACACTGAATCACCATGAAAAAAATTAATCACTTAAAATATTTCAGAATTGATCATTAGAATGGAAAAACGTATTTCCATAGAAGGCATAAAATAAAAAGATGGACTAATCACTATACAATCCAAGGACAACTTCCTTATCTGAAATGAGTGACATTTAAAATTGCCAAGAGAGTTCAAAATACCAGATTTGGAAAACAGCAAGTCTACAAGGCTAACTTCATTGTAAACTCTAAAGCAAATGATATTTTACTAGTTATATTCCAGCAAAAATTAAATACAAAGTGACAAAGTACAGAAAAAATGCTAACTTTTTATTAAAATATACTAGATAGAGCCAGACACGACTGAAGCGATTTAGCAGCAGCAGCAGATACAGAGAACTTCTTTTACCGCCTTATCTAAAATGTGAAATTGTGAAGAAAAAGAATCCGAACTGAATCAAAATATATTTTCCAAAGGAAAAAAAAAGTCCTCTCCTGTCAGTTATGTCTATTTTAAAATCTTCCAAATGCTCAAGTTTTCAAAAACACTGGCATCTTCTTTAAAAGTGTGGCCAATGAGCCCATGCATTTTATTGACGTAGTAATCCCTAGATATAAATGGTTATTAACAGGATCACTTCAGAACTAAATTAGTGTGCACCAGTGAGTGCTAAAACTATTTTAGAAGAAGAAAGTAAAAAAATCAATCAGGTCACTTGGTTACAAGAACTCAAAACGCCTAGGAGAGATGGGGATTTGAGGATTACAAAATTACTAGGAAACAGTAAATTTAGATAAAGAAATTTAAAGCTAATCTAATCCTGACACACAGAGATTATCTAGTTTCCATTTCATTCATACCTTATGTTTACCATGAACAGGAGTCTAATTACAAAGCTGAGTTTCTATAAATCAAATCTATTTTAAATTCATCTGAAAGACTATTTTTAAGGGATCCTATAAAGGAGAAAAAGGAGGGGAGTCTGTTTTACTTTCTCCAAATAAATTATATATGAAATGTCATTATAACAAATTATAGAGGGCCTTCAAATGTATTACAATAGAGATTATTAAAATTAACTATGAAAATTTATACTAAACTGCAACTTTTAGGGATTCAACAACCAAAGATCCAAAAAACTCACCTGCAGTGAATTTTACTCTAAAAGTAAAAAGAAGGACCTAAAGACCTCCCTCCTTTTTTTCCCTGATTTAAGATGGCAAGGCATTTATTTCTCTTGGGTAGGTGGTTTTCGAGTTTATTTCAGATGAGTTTATTTGAGATGTGAGAAAAGGTTAAAGGATTTAAATGGCAGAAAAAGAATTACACAGTAGGTGTTAACACACACCAAAAAAACACAAAATCTAGGAATAAGAGCAGAGCTACTATTATTAACAGATAATACAAATTCCTCTAGCCAGATTAGAAAACTATCAAAAATACTTAATGAGAAATTACTGTATCAAGGAGAATACTTTTTCATGATAAAATTAGTTAAAATAATAAGTGCAATAAAAAGATGCATTCTTAAAACCACTTTAATATAACTGGTTTATAACAGAAATAAGTTTTATAAAATACCAAAATAGCATAGGCACACACCTTTAACATATTAAAAAGAATACTTTTTTAGAGCTAAGGCAAAACTGGTAACTAAAACTAGTATCTTGTTAAAATGTAATCTCTGTTAACCAGAAAATAAGCAATTTATCTCAGCTTTAGGAAGTGAAGGTTATATGCAAAAGAAGACTCAAGGACTTGGGTTATATAAATTTGTCTAACTTCAACAACACTAAAGAGAATGGAATAAATGCAAAGCGTAATAGTGGGGAAAAAAATCAAGGTTTTATTATTCCTGCCCTATGATTTAGACAAGCCTGTCATAACTCTCCAAACGTGCTCCTATTATATTAAACTTGTGGGTTTTCTAACATATATTTCCATTCATAATTTATAATTTCTATTCATATTTTAAATCCTAATTTTCATTCATATCTTACACAGCTCTAAGTGTACATTTGAGGAGGAAAAAAATCAATGTTTATATAAGTCAAATAGCAAACATTCACACGGTGAGAATTTATCAATAGAGTTTTGGGTTCTCACACACTTAAATTTACACTGCAACTGTCACACCCAAAACAACCAAGTGCATTTAGTGAATTCTTCAAACTGGGACCACCCCCAACATCTGGATATGACCCCTGCCTATACTCTCCAGACAGAAGTATACGAAGAGGCCTGACCTTTAGCTTGAAAAGCACTGTCGTAGTTATTAGCATTATATATATTTTAAATGAAATAATAATTAACGCTTCAATTCACAGATCCCAACCAAAATGATAGAATATGTCTTATTTCACAAATGACGGATAAAGTTATTTTTTTTAACAAATGAAGCAATTCTTTTTTTAATTTGGCTGTGCCAAGTCCTAGTTGTGGAATGTGAACTCTGGGTTGCAGCATCCGAACCCTAGGGTGTGGCATACAAACTCTTGGTTGTAGCATGTGGGATCTAGTTCCCTGACCAGGGATTAACCCAGGCCTCCTGCATTGGGAGCTCAGAATCTTAACCACTGGATCACCAGGGAAGTCCCACAAATGAAGTAACTTTTGGATGATGTTTCTAGTTTATAAGTTTATGCTTTCCTACTATCATATTATTTCATGGAAACTGTTCCTTTTAAAGTATAATTCAGTATTTAATAGTCTGTTGCACTCCACTACAAACAAGAGTACTTACTAAGAACACAATAAATTAGTCCCATGAATTAAGAGACTAATTTAATAAACAGTACAACAATAAAAAGTTCAGCCATTGATTTTTTTTATTAGAATGACAGGAAGAGGTTTATACTGAATAAAAACACAACATAAAATATCACTTAATATTTCACTGCAAACCTGCCAAAAGATCTGTTGAAAAAAGAAAGTTGTCTTAAGGTGATGTGATGAATGATTGAGAAATCACCACTATTTCTGAATACGGTCAGGCTTTTTAAAAACACAATAAACTCGTAAAACTGTAAAATGCCTTCCACAGTGCTGCTCCTTGTAATGAGCTCCATTTGCTTTACCACTTATTGGCTTCATAAGCTCCTCTCAGTAATCTTTCTGCCCTCCGAATGAAATATAAATGAACTGGTTAAAGTTTCTTAACAGCTTTATTTAGATATAATCGACACAGAATAAATCACACATATTTCAGGGTAAACTCTGTTAACTCTCAACATAGGTGGACCACCATGTCAACAGCTTTATTTAGATATAATCAACATAGAATAAATCACACATATTTCAGGGTAAACTCTGTTATAGGTGGACCACCATTACCTAAATCAAGGAGGACTACATCCATCATGCCCAAAAGTTCCCATAAGTCTGTATGAAACCGATCCCTCCTGTTCCTCTCTGCTCTGCTGCTCTGGACTCCAGGGAACCTCTGATAAGCTTTTTGTCACTATAGCTTTTTGTCTGTATGTTCTAGAATTTAGTATGAATGAATCTTACATATGTACATATGTACTCGGTTTTTTACTACCTTCTTTCACTTTGCATCATTAAGGTTCATCCTTTTTATGCTTTCTTTGGATTTAATTTGTTCTCCTCTTTCTAGTTTCTTAAGCTGAGATCACTCTTTCTAGAACCTTTCCAACACAGGCATTTAGTGCTATAAATTTCCCTCCCATTACTGCTTCAGTGACATTCCACACCAGGTGGCATGTTTTTATTTTCATTCAATTCAAAACACTTTAAAATTTCCCTTCCTAATTCTTCTTTGACACATGTCAAAGAAGTGTGTTATTCAGTCTCTGGATACTTGAAGATTCTCCAAAGATCTGTTGGTCGTGGTGGTGGTTTAGTCACAAAATCGTGTCCAACTCTTGGGACCCCATGGACGGTAGCCCACCAGGCTCCTCTGTCCATGAGGTTCTCCAGGCAAGAATACTGGAGTGGGTTGCCATTTCCTTCTCCAGGGGATCTTCCTGACCCAGGAAATGAACCCAGGTCTCCTGCATTGCAGGCAGATTCTTTCCCAACTGAGCTATAAGGAAAGCCCCCAAAGGTCTGTAACTTGCTTCTAATTTAATTCTACTGTGGTCAGAGAACACACTGGCACGACCTGAACCCTTTAGAATTCACTGAGATTTGTTCCAACTGGTTGTTCTATCTTGGTCAACATACTGTGGTCACCTGAAAAGAATATTCATCATGCTGTTGCTGCACAGAGCACCCTACAAATAAACTAATAGAGTTGTCCAAGTGTCCCATTTTCTTCCTCATTTTCTTCCTCTTCCATTATTGACAGAGAACTGAAGTCTCTACCATTATCTATTACAGATTTGACAGCACACATGCGTAACCTACCACTGCCTATCTTAGTCCGCTAGGGCCACAACAGAATAGCACACACTGAGCGGCCTGAACAACAGAAACTTATCTTCCCACAATTCTAGAAAACGAGTGTCCAAGATGAAGGAGCCAAGAGGGTCGGTTTCTCCTGAGGCCACTCTGCTTGGCTTTCAGAAAGCCATCCTTTCACGTGTCCTCACTGCGACAAGTGTTTCCTGTGTGTGTGTGAAAGCCTGGTACTTCTGCATCTACTTACAAGAACACCAATCATACTAGATTGCGGCCCATCCCTACAACCACATTTAATCTTACTTAAATCTTTTAAAGTCCATTTCCAAATACTGTCACATTAAGAGAACTTTAAAAAAAAGAGTGAGGGCTTAAACATGAGAATTGGGGAAGACATGATTCTGTAGATAACAACTACTTAACACTTCTGAGTTTTAAACTACTTCAGATATAGTATAACATGGTAACAATATTAAACTTCCACTTCTCCCCTCCCAGACTCTGCTATAATCATCATGTATTTTACTTCTACATATGCCATAAACCCTACAGTACACTATTACCATTTTTGCTTTCAATGGTCAATTATCTTTCAAAGAGACTTACAGAATAAGGGGCAAGTTCCTTACGTTTACTTATGTAGTTACTATTTCCAGTTCTCTTCATTTCTTTGTACAGATCCAGATTGCACAGAGTATTTTCTTCCTTCTATCCAAAGTACTGGGTTGGAGAATAAAGTCATTTGAGATGTTCCATAAAAGGAAAAACTGAGTGAACTTTTTGGCCAACCCAATACTTTAATGTCTACTAAAGTACACATCTATTGCTGGTGAATCTTTTCAACTCTTGCATGTTTAAAAAGGTACTTACTTTACTTTTTAAGAAATTGTAATTTTGAAGTAATTCCATCTTTCCCCAAAGATATCATCCTACACAACCAGAGTGTACTTTCAAAATCATAAAATTAACAATGTGTAACTGTGGAAAGTGTAACTAAACTGCACATTTTATTCAAAATTTCACGTCTTTAGATGCACTCATGGGATTGCACTCTCATATTTTTCCCAGGAATAGAATTCTAAGTTGACATTTTTTAATCTTCCTGTATTTTAATTGCTCCACTGTCTTATGGCTCACATTGTTTCCAACAGGAAATATGCTGTTATTTCTATCTTAATCCTCAAAAATGAGTATCTTTTCGCCACTGGCTGCTTATTTGGTGTGCCTTAGTGCAGTTTCCCGTCTCCCATGTTTGTTTTGTGCCTGTGTCCACTGAGCTCATGGATCCGTAGGCTTACCATTTTCATCCAATTTGGAAAATATCTGCCCACCAGTCCTTTTTTTACTTTGGGCCCACTATTTCTCAAAGTATCTTTTCTGCATGTGCTATCCTGCTTCAGGGAGTAAAAAAAGTGTGTCAGGCCTCATGTTCTCCCATGGCTCACTTTTTCTCTGTTTTTTTGGGCAGTTTCTAGTACTATGTCTTTCAGTTCACTAATCTTTCTTATATAATATCCAATCTGTCATTAATTACATCAAATATATTTTCATTTCAGATACTGTAGTTTTTAACTTTAGAAGTATGATTTAAATTTTTTTTAATGTTTTTCATGTCTGTACTAACATGTTTAATCTTTTCCCCAGTTTCCTGAACACATGGAATATAGTTATAAAATTCTTTTGATGTACTTATAAACTTTTATGTATTATGATTTTGATTTCTCAAATTTTGTTGTGCTTTCTACTAAACAGATAAATTATTTCACAACCATCCTTTTGATAATGCAGGTTATCTTTGAAGCATCAAGTCATGGAGCCTATTCTACATCCTAAATATTTCTCAAATTCAACTTCATCCACCCATGTCACTGTCAGAACCCCAGTCTAGGCCACCATCATTCCAATGAACCAACCTGACTCCAATCTTGCTCAATTCCAGTTCATTTTCTACTTTCAGCCAGGATAAAAGAAGTATAGAAAAGCAGAAAAAGAAAAGAAGAGGGGGAAAACGAAGGAAAAATGGGAAGAAAGAAAGAGAAGGAAAGTTTTATTAATAACTTAACTGCTGAAATCCAATCAGGCTGATCAGGTAAAGACTCCACAATCTTTGACTGAATTAAATCATTAAAAGAGAAACTGAGATTAAAATGTTGATATTAATCTCAGCCATATCTACTTTTCTCAAGAACCTATGAAACTCCAGGAGATAGTGAAGGACAGACAGGGAAGCCTGGCATACTGCAGTCCGTGGGGTCGGAAAGAGTCAGACACAACTTGGCAACTGAACATCATCGTCATGATTCCAATTGCCCATCTTTACTATTCTTCCCTCCTTAGCGTGACAAAGGAGCCCAAGTGCAACTAATTCAAAAGATTAATGCCTAAGGTAGAAGGGAGTGTATGTGTGTTGCAGGGCACAGAACAATGAATTAGGTGGAAAGGTAGAAGAGGGGATACTCATGAAGAGAGCAAAAGGCAAAAATAGGCAAGAATTTTGCCTTGATAAAATTATCTAAAAGGTATAAAAAGATGAGACCTATAGACATAAAGAGTAGCACTATTCAGAGATATTTTTAGCTGTCTTCAGTGTTCATAAATAACACAGGAGAAAGAGGAACAGGGTGAGACAGAAAGGAGAAGTCAAATGGCTAATCCATGTTCACGTTTCTACACTTTTTTTTTTTGCCCTTAATGGGTTATTCCTCCATATTTCAAGCATATCCAAATATGGTCAATTTAAAATTTATCAAAATAAACTCAACTTCTGGGTGATTCAGAAACTGATCTACTTAAGAAGAGTCAAGTTGCATCTTTTAAGTTAGAATTTAACATATAACACTACTACTATTGTGAAAAATAATCTAGCGTCACAATTTACAAATTTCCTGAAGGAAACTGGGCCTCTGATAAAAGACCTCAATAGAGGAAATATGATCTTCTAAATAAGTCAGATTCAAATTGGTGGGGACAGTGAAGGACAGTTGGTTACTAGTGGCTCCAAGAAATTCACACCATTCTTCTTTTAAGTTCTCTTACTAATAATTTGACTAGCTTAAGGGGAAAGTTGCTAAAGAATCTGCCTGCAATGCAGGAGACCTGGGTTAAACTCCTGGGTCGAGAAGATCCCCCGGAGAAAGAAATGGCAACCCACTCTAGTATTCTTGCCTGGAGAATTCCATGGACAGAGAAGCCTGGCAGACTACAGCCCATGCGGTCGCAAAGAGTCGGACACGACTTAGCGACTAAACCACCTCCACCACCAAGGGGAAAGTAGCAGGTGTATGTCAGAACCTCAACTAGTAATAAGCCTTATGTATGAGGGAGTTAAATAAAAAAATTTCCATGAATCAGCTTACAGTCATTCTCCCTATGTAAGAGTGTGAAACTACAGGCACATAGGTTTCCAAAGGGGCTCATCAGTTCATCTTTCACAATGTCTGTCAGAAATGGTTAACACTGTTCCTGAGAATAGTTTGATACTATGAGTCAAAATAAAACACAAACATACTCTGACCTAGTATTCCCACATCTAGGAATTTAGGCAAAGGAAAAAAAATCACACAAACAGAAAAGATTCCAGTTAACACATTTTAAAAAATGATTTTGAAAAGGGGGTGGGGGGAGGTATAACTAAAATATCTCTCAAAAAATGATCTAATTATGTACATTATGATACATATGGATTATGGTACCCATGTGTGCAACCATTAAAAGTCATAGGAAGTGATACATTTTTATTTACCATGAAAAGAAGCCCATACCACTATTGAGAAAAGCTAAATAAAATTAGGCTACAATATAGCAATTATGCTAAGTTGCTATTTGTAAAATGGTACACATATGCCTAAGAGAAAGGGCACGGGAGGGTGAAGGAAGGGAGGATGTTTCTATGTGCATGGGAACAGGTGTATAAAAGGATTCTAACAATAAATGTTCACTAAAATGATAAAAGAGATTGTATCTCTAGGTGGTGAGGAAACGGGACATTTTTGCTTCCTCCTTTGTACTTCTCTGTAGTATCTTAAGTTTTTTCAATAAGCATATATAATTTTTACAAAAACATTTTAAGAAAGTTTAAGAGTTATAAATTATGAAGCCACATATACCATTTCCTTTTCTTTACATATCATCTCTGAATCTTCAGAATTCACAGAGAATATGCAATATTCAAATTGAGACCAGGGGAACCAACAGATATAAAAAAGTAAAATCTTCATCTGGAGGACAGAAGGCATTTAAAGACAAAAATGAATGAAACGTTCCTCTTCCATTACATCATTTACTCATCAAATTCTCCAATGATAGTGATCATTAATCAACACAGAGGCATTCTCAATATTCTACCTAGTTAATTCTTAATACTACTCTTCCTGTTTGTCAACTGTCTCAATAAAGTTGGAAAAAAACAGCATTCTCCCCTAAAAGAGACAAAAATGTCCACTTGGGTCAGTTAATGAGTAGTCCAGAAGAGAGTGAGACCATCACCACATTCCATGTAGGCAGTAATTACTCTACACAGCTATAACCATCTTGTGCACCTACGTACATCTTCTATCTAGGACTCTGTAACAGGAAAATCCGTCACGTTTCATAGTAAGATTTACTTAAGAGGGATTCTCTCTAACCAAGAATCCTGCCATATTTAATAACAAAATTTAACATATATTAATATTTAAAGACTTTTCAGAGACTTTTCCGTAATAGTATTTTATGTCATGAAACTATATACTTATCTCACCAGATAATCTTTAATCCAGGTTAATTCATTCAGTCAGCTGAATAATAAAAGACACTTGACACTGTGCTGGGCACTGTACGAGGCACTGTAGAGAACAAAGTACCTGAAATATAGGCACTATGTTCTAGAGGCACTGTAGAGAACAAAGTACCTGAAATATAGGCACTATGTTCTAGAAGTTCACAGGCTGGCATTTCACAGGTATAGAATATACCCAGAACCCAACACTCACAAGAGCTCAGAACATCCATGTATCTAAAAAGACACTAAGTACCTACAAAATGCCATTCACTGCTAGCCTGTAAGTTACACATACACTAATGACCATGATGTGAAGTGCTATGCAAAAGAGCACAAATGCTTCATGCTGTCTAATTAGGTCCTAAGACCATACGTTTCAGTCGAATCTTAAAAGATAAGTTTGTTGAGTTAAGCCAGCGGGCATACACAGAAAGCAGAGAGCATGTTCGAAGGCAGAGGTGGGAAGCGCATGCTTCTCTCCATGGCACCGCAACCAGTTCAGGAGGTCTGCAGGGGTGACCTACCTTTCTGAGAGATTCTGATTGGACAAGAAACAAGATCAGATAGTCACCCAGGTAGTGCTTTGAAAGAAAAGACCAGAATCAGGAAACCAAGTAAGAGATTACAACAGTAACAGTCCAGGTAAGAGGTGAAAGTAAGCCTAAACTGTACCGTGGCGACACTAACAGGGAAGAGAATTTCAAAGCACCACAATCAACAGACCTTAGTGGCCAAAGAAAGTGGGAGGTATGAAGAGAGAAGAATCGAGGAGAGCTCACAAATTAGACAACTGGGTGATACCAACAATCAAGACAGAGCAGACCGTGTGTATACATGTGTGTGAGTGCAAGAACAGGTATGAAGGAAAAGATTAAAAAGTATTCAATTTAGACTCAGTGACTGTTCAGTGTTACACTATAGAGATGAGGATGTTCAGAAGCAGCTAATAGTCACAGTAAGTGCAGAGGACTGACAGGATACACACATACACATCCATGAGTCAGGTGTGACGGAGGCACTGGAGATCGCCATGTGCAGAGACAGGAAGAGGGTCAAGAAAAGAAAGACAGAGCCCGGGAGAACTCCTGAGGGCATGGCAAAGGATACGAGGTCCCTGGAAGCCACTAATAAAGGACAGTCTCAGAGCGGAGACAATGACAGTTGCAAGGAAAGAGAATGAATGACAATGTCAGATGTGGCAGAGGTCAAGTAAGTGCTGTTACTTTTGGTCACTATATACACATCAAAAAAGAGTCTCAATAGTGATAAAAGGGAAAGACAAAACACTGAGAATTAAGGGATGAATGCAAGGTGAAAAAGTAACAGCAGTAAGTAGGAAGCAGCTCTCAAACTCTTGGAAAAGGCAAAGGCACCCCATTCCAGGACTCTTGCCTGGAAAATCTCATGGATAGAGGAGCCTTGTGGGCTGCAGTTCATGGGGTTGCTAGGAGTTGGACACGACTGAGCGACTTCACTTTCACTTTTCACTCTGATGCATTGGAGAAGAAAATGGCAACCCACTCCAGGGTTCCTGCCTGGAGAATCCCAGGGACAGCGGAGCCTGGTGGACTGCCATCTATAGGGTCACACAGAGTCGGACACAACTTAAGCGACTTATCAGCAGCAGCAGCTCTCAAACTCTATCACACAGTTTCCCAAACGTACTGACAAGAGTATTTCCTCATGTAGCATTCCTTGGTCCTGGAAGACCAAGCTGGGAAGAAATCAATGTCAAGAAATCACTGTCTAAAACTGAACAGGGATAAATAATGAAATAAAGTGCTAAGGGGGCTAAAGACAGTTTCTGAAGGATACAGTCAAGGAACACTTGTTTCTCTATAACAAAAGGGAAAATTGTAAGAAAGGGTATAAGTGAAAGTGTTTTCCGTAGGTAGAAAGCCATATGAAGCAATTCACTCTCAACGACCTCTTTTTTCCCTTCTCTGAAGAACACAAGTCATTTATTCAAAAGTGATAGAGAGGATGAATGGGTGTGAGGTGAATGATAAAGGTTTAGAATAGCAGCTGAAGAGAAGAAGAGGAAAAAAGAAGAGGATCTGGGATGGGCTGTGGGTCAGAAAGCAGAACATATACAGTCATGTCATTTCAGCTGTCCCACAGTTCTATAACTTTTCAAAGTCCTGAGGAATCCTGATTAGCTAGACTGAAGCCTCGCTCTTATAAATCCCAATCCACTCCATCTAAAGCCCAAAGAATCCCATTTCCTGGGCATGAGACTAGAAATCTCCTGAAATAACATCAAACTCAGTAACTAAAGATTGAAGCACATGCAGTGAGTTGCCAAACCTCCCTGGGTTGTAAAAGCATCAGTAACAAGCAACTAGAACTCACAGTAGAACTTCAGGGCCAAGAGATTTTAATGTGAGCATTCTTACAAACTAAATACAAGAAATAAATACCATTCAATCTGACCACAAGGGGGAAAACACCATCAAAATAAACACTGACAAGTATGAATCTACTAACACACCCAACAGTCCCACAGTTTTCATTCATTTCCATCACTTCAGGGGTAAAGTTAAAATAACAATATTAATAATCTTTGATTCATAACTCCACTATTTCCAAAAGTCAAAGACAAAATGAGTATGACTTTATGTAACACATCATTACTTTTAGGTAAATCTTAGCATGCAATACCCTGAGAAGTTGATAAAACCACGCCTTTCCCATCCTTTCATTCAAGTTGACATCTAATAACATAAAGGCTGGGAACACACTATTACCCTTCAAAAAAGCATTTTTAAAGGAATTACTTTAACTATTCAAGTGTATCAGCATCAAAATGAGAGCTCCTAAAAGACACAATGTCACACCCTCTTTCCATATGTACCATAAGGCCATACACATCTGAATATAAATGACAAATACCACCATAAATAAATAGAAACAAACACCAAATTTAGAGTGATGAGGTCAAATTGGAGGAATGAACACTTATTTAATATCTAGTATACAAACAATAGATTCAAACAGAAATTTGAATCCTCACAACAATTCTGTAAGGTAAGTGATATAATATTTCAGTCCTGAACAATGGCCTTTGAACTGTGTAATCATAGTGCAAATGAAAAAAATCTCGATTTCACATACAGATTGGTCAGGCAGAGGAATGGGCAATCACCCTGGACAGAGACTAAAGAAAGATGACAGTGAATTTGCACTTCAGTGAAATAAACAACTGCTGATGCCAAGTCTCGGGTGACCCTCCATCTACAACACCTGTTTGGTATTCAAGCTGAGGCCATAAGAAAAACACAAAACAGAGCTTTGTCACTTAACAACACTGTCAAGAAGTAAGACTACTACCAGGTTGGAAGACTGAAAAATATCATGAATATACCAATAATGTTAAATTTTTAATTAAAAAAAAAAGATCCTCTAAGATAGTAAAAGAAATCATCACCCTATGTTTTAAATCAATTATGATAATTAAACAATAGTAACATATGGTGGCTATAAATCCCAGACAACCTACGATCAATTTTTAAAAATACATAAAATTCTCAAACTACTACAAATTTCACATATTGCCTAAGAAAGGAAAATTAAATGTGACATTTAAAAACAAACAGAATACCTTAAGGGTACAAAAATAAACATATGCCTAATCACACATAATTCAGTTGGAAAAGACAAACAGGTGAAGAAGTTTAAAACAGAATGAAATAGCAGTTAAATAACATGAAGTACTGCTGAGAACAGTTAAAAAAATTTTTTTTAATGTGTTTGAGCAAGTATTTACAAAAAAGGTAGCATTTGAGATACTCTCAAAGGAAAAGGGAGGAAAAGTTTTTTTAGGCTCAACTAACGGCAATACAGAGATAAAAAGGAACTGAGAACTGGCTGTATATTTTGTATTATTATGAAGTATGAAAGATTTCATATGATTAGAATTTTAGTGTATGTGGACAGTAAAGAGAGAGAGCCCTAGAAAGACAGAATAGATCCTGAAGGGATTTTTAAAAATTATCCAGAAAATACACTGAGGGTATTAAGCTATGTTAGCTGTGTTAAAGTTAAAAAAAAAAAAAAAAGAAGGCAAGGAAGAAAAAGATACTGTGGAACTTCAAGGAATGGGGATTACAGGCAGACAACATAGCAGGAAAATAACAAGACTTAAAATTCAATAGATCTGGGCCAGAATCCCAGCTTTATCACTTACAATAAAAACAATAAGCCTTTTCTAAATTGCAATTTACATATTTTTTAAATGGGGGATAATATGTCATTATTGTGGTAAAGCCTTAATATGATGGTAAATGTAAATAGTCCAATGTATCATCTTTCAATTAATGGGTAGTCAAACCTCAGGAGTCTCCTCATAATAAATGGTAGAAATGGGAAATGACAGGGTAGAAATGAAGCTATGTACTCTCAATGACTAGGATGATGATAAAGTCACTGACTCAAGAAGGACTATAAAGAGAATATAAAGCAGCAGTATATGTGAAGAAGAAAAAAATACTCGGTTTTAGGCAGGCCAAATCTTCAGTGACAGAGGGGTACACCTCTATATGCAAAGACACCAGAAGGCACCAAGATGTGGGTCTTGAACCGAGAAGTCCAGTTATAATACAAATAAAAATTTAAGAATCTTAGACATACAGGGCAGAGCAAAGAACAAATGAGCCGAGAACAGGAGCTCATAAGGAGCAGGGATGAAAGAGAGTCAAGCATGCACAAGGGAAAGAGATTTAAATGAAAAGGTGGCCTGCAGTACAAAGCACTGGGTGAGACCGCTGGGTGTGATGATTAAGGAGACCTCTGAAACTCTGAGGGTGTCTTGATGCTTTCTGGTATCTTTGCATGTAGATGTATATCCCTCTGTCACTGAAGATTTGGCCTGCCTACAACAGAGTATTTTTCTCTTCTACACATATAAAAATTTCTGGCAAAATTTTGATCACACCAAACTATAATCACAGAAGGAATAAATGGGTTTTAAAGAAATCAGAGAAAAGACTAGACTCTATTTCAACTCCACAGAAGCAGTAGTGGAGATCAGATAGATATTATCAACATTTCAAATAGCAATGTGAAAAATAAATATAGCCTCCATCATAGCTACCTATTAGCTACCTCCACAGTGTAAGAAATTTTCAGTTTCTTTGATCCCCTAGTTAGTATAATCTGTATTTTAGAATAATCACTGTTTCACAAATGTCCTGTGTTCAGTAGAGTCTTTCATATCACAAGATTCCTGGTAGAAAATAAAAGATATAAGTAGCAAAAGGCTGGAAAATCACAGGACTCGCACTGGAGAACAAATGCAATTATGAATGATCCAGGTAGAAACTTTCAGAGGAAGTTTTTGTTGTCACTTTAGGTTTTTGTCTGATTTGGGGTTTGGTTTGGTTTTTTGTTTTGTTTTCAGAAGTAAAAAAAAAAACTTATTTTTCCAAAATTTGTCTTCCAAAAAGATGTTGGGTCAAGATTAAGAAATCAATGTAAAGAAATATCTAAAGTTCCAGAAAGAAAGGCAGTGAGGTGAACTGTCACCGAGAAAAAAAGACGAATCATGAGGGGAAAAAAGACCGACCTTACAAATACGGGAGAGTCACACATGAGCTACATTCCGTGCCTACACGCAGTAGAGCTAGAACTATGTTACACAAATGCGAGGAGATTCTGAAGCCTGACACACATGGCTTCAAGTTTCTGCTTCTCCACTGACCATAGTTTAACCTTAATATTACTTAGCTTCTCTAAAAATGTTTCTTAACAGTAACAACTGTCTAATAAGAGACCAAAAGAGACAAAATATGTAAGGAGCTTAGTGCAGTGTCTGGCACAAGGTAACCATTTAAGAAACACAACTATAATTCTAAAATAAAATACAGATAAATATTTTTCTGACCTTAGCACTGGAAGACTTAAACTTTGAAAGAAAGGAAACAAATGAAACAGGGAAGATGAATATATCTATACTTTAAAGATTTTTATATGTGAAAAATCTGAACTACCTAAAAGTAAACAAACATACAAAATTAAAAAGAATCCACATAGAACTGATTTATGTAAGCTACTTTTCTTATAGAACAAAAAAGATAAAGACTCCAATGGAAAAGAAAACTTCACTGACATACTCTTTGCTCTGAATAAACAGTACCAGGTACCCAATCTAGGAACGCACAAAGACAGTAATGGACACCACGTGACTAATACTGTAAGGTACCACTGTCCCTCCAACATCAGACTAAGCTAATACAGCATTCCTTATGTCCCTTAAAAGTGGAAAAAAAAGAAAAGAAAAAGAACTATTTTAACTATTTGAAGCGCAAAGTACTATTAGTATTTGAAGTATTAGATTCAGATAACATCAATTCAGTCTTTAACACACTGAATGCAAATCTGTAACTGTGTGTTAGTTGCTCAGTCATGTCTGACTCTTTGCAACCCCATGGGGTGTTGCCCGCCAGGCTCCTCTGTCCATGTGATTCTCCAAGCAAGAATACTGGAGTGGGTTGCCATTTCCTTCTCCAAAATCTATTACTAGCTTTTTAAATTAAAAATAAAGCATAATTCTAGCACATACTCTTATACTAACCTAATGATTTTTCAAGCTATGCTAAAAAGAGGTACCTCAAAACTACCACTGAGATAAGGGGTAAGGACAGCTGTGGGCAAGTGAGACAGTCAAGTGACTGTGCCTCTGCATTATCCATGTGTCCCCTGAAACCAACATAAATTGGGACCCAATTTATTTTCAGGCTTCCTTTTTAAAACTGAAGAATAATTCTAACACTAACCACATCAAATCTCTCTCCTCATCTCAAAAACAAAAATTCAGTAAACTATATTCTTATTCACAATTGACATCCCAAACTTTCCACTGAGGATTTTAAGTATTTGATTATGTGGACCCCCCTGCCACTTTCCTATTTTTCCTTATATTTAGAAAAAACACTACCAAAGTATCAGTGGCATGTGCAGTATTTTCAGGATAACTTTTATTTCTGTGCCCAAGGCAGTACAATACTGATATGGTATTAACATTAAACAGACCAAAGTCCTGTGAAACCTCTTCATAATATAAAGCTGGTGACAGAAATAAAACCAAGTTGTTAACTTTGTTATATCCTTTCTGAATGTGATGTGTATATCTGGAGTTACAGACTTTTGGCTAGCAATATATTAAAAATAATACATTTACTCAGGGAGTTTCAGATGAAAGATATTCTACTTCCAGCCAAACTGAAACTTTGATTAGTAGAGCTATCCATTTTATACAATTATCAATGTCTTTAAATGAGGCTATAATCACTATAATCCAAATTAAAATGGAATATGATCCAAGCTATTCGGTGGGTACTTCAGATTCACTCATACGAGAGCTAAGCCTGTGAGTTATAAAAATTCATTTTCATTAGCACAGAAGATGCAAAGACTGAAATGCATCTATGACAAATACTATTGAAGTTGGTTTCAGAGCCAACACTTGACAAGCTTGTGTAGACACAATTTTTAATCTAGTTAAAAATGTACAAAAAGACAATACATAGAGCTTTCTGTTATTCAGATTCCAAATAAATGAGGTTTTCTGTAATCAGTTTTATAATATGACTTTTTAATGTAGTACCCTGAACAACTTTGTGTATTAAAAATAAACTGCATTGTTAACAAAATCCAACAGGAAAAACTAAATTTAATGAAAAAATAGGAACATAAAAGCAGAGAAAGTGCAAAAATGCCACAAAACAAAATTATAGTTAATGGGCCACTAATTTTATTTCAATCAAAAAAAAAACCTATACCCACCACCCCACACAGACACAGAAAGCAGCCAAATTATTCACTTTCAAAAATGTCTAAAAAAAGTATGTTTACCTGTAAATTGTTTTCTGTGACTCTGTTCCACCAAACCATATTGATGGGTACTCCTGATTTACACCTGTCAGCAAGGCAGCCAATAGGGTTCTTTGCTTTTCGTGCCTTTGATCCCATCGGAACTAGCCTCTCCTCCAGCATCCCCAGGCGATACTTCCTTGGCTAGGAAAAAGAAGGAAAGAAACCAGGCCACTCCTAACAACCCCCACACTAATCTAAGCTAGTAACTAACACACAGAAGGTATCAGGAATGGTGGACTAGGAAACAAGTACAATTTCTGAGACACTCCCTCTAATGTCCTTATCCCCACCCACCATTCCCCATCCCCACCCCGGAACACACACATCTCCAAAAGAACCCACAGTCCTAACAACAATATTACAGAAAACAACAGATGTTTTAGTGAAATCCGTTATAATCTGAGTTTATTAAGACTTTAATGAACAGAAGTTAACTTAACAGCAAAGTAAATGCTTTCCAAATTTTTTCCACTGGCACTTACCTATGCTCAATGCAGTATGAAGAAATGGCTTCAAGGACACAAAATACAGTTAACAAAATTCTTCATGCTGTATCTTTTTCTGCTCCCCATCTCACTACCTTATTTCCTACTGAGAATTACTCACTTAAAAGCAGCAGCTAATTTCTAACGAATGGACTTTTTTTTTTTTTTTTAATTTTTAAAAGTAAAACTAGGGCAGAGTATCAATTGATCTATTATAAGGCATTCTTCAACTTGTACTCAATCAAAAGAAATAATCTCAGACTTTAAAAAAATACACAAATTTCATTGGTCTTAAAATCTCAGTAATTTGAACAGATTGATACTAAATAAACTATCTAATAAGAGCAAGAGTCATTGGATAATATTATAATAAAGGTAGTAAATAATTTTAATAGTGGTTGGCAGGGCTTTTATATAGTTAATGACAGTTTCCACCATCTTCCTTCTCTTAATTATAGCAAATCTATACTAAATTGCATCTTAAAGAGAAACTGCCATTTTTTTCCTTTAAGGAATACTGATATATATTCGTGGGAAGGTATCTAATTTAAAACATAAAATCTGTCTTTACTCATTGTTCTGTCTCAAGACTGCAGAAGTAAATAGTTAAGATTAATTTTCTTCAAAAATTAAACTTAGAAAACCAACTAGACTACCCATCTACCCAATAATTACAGCAGTGGGTAAAGTTTCACGAAGCCACAATATTTCCACCTCTGTGCAATCTTGAGCCAATTCAATTACTCTCTGTGTTGACATCACAGGCAACTTTTGTGAATGAGAATAGAAATATACTCTTCAGAACCAAATTACAAATGAAAGAATCTTAAAGCAAGTTATTTCTAATAACATCGCTCACAACAAATAAGGCTTTGATATACGGCAAAAATAATACAGCCTTAATTAAGCCTTCTAAATTAAGCCACTAATTTAAAATTTGTATTTTAGAAATTGTCTAGGTTAAAAATCATCTGATCAAAAAAGTTCAACACATCAAAGAATATTTATTTAAACAAAATCACAACCTGTCAAGCAGGATCTATATAAGGACACCGAAATTCCATTCACACATTTGAAAGCAAGAGAATTATTGCTTTATATGTTCTTTTGTTATTTAGATCCTTCATAAATCCAGACTTGTTTTTGACCCAGTTACTACTTTAGTGAAATTTATTCTTATGGTAGTTCATTAAGCAACATAGAAAAAAGGTTTAAATGAATCCCATGTATGATTCTCCCTCCCCAACAGCTCTCATATGTTTATTTTTCCAAAGAGGAATTCATTATTCCTCTCCCTCCATCCCATCACACCCAAAACTTTTAATTAGCCCAAGGCCTTTTCTCTTAGGTAGAAGAGATCACCAAACTTGTGTCATTACAGATTAAAGTTCTTCCATAAATAGCCAGGGATTAAAGGGCTTCCCTGGTGGCTCAGAGGTTAAAGTGTCTGCCCCCAATGCATTTGGCAGACCCGGGTTCAATCCCTGGGTCAGGAAAATCCCCTGGAGAAGAAAATGGCAACGCACTCCAGTATTCTCGCCTGGAGAATCCCATGGATGGAGGAGCCTGGTGGGCTACAGTCCATGGAGTCGCAAAGAGTCGGACTCAACTGAGTGACTTCACATACAAAGTCTAATCCAAAAGTAAACTTTCCATGTGATACTGAATGAAAAGGTTTAGGGTACTGATACCATTTAAATACCATTATAAGCAACAAAAGACAAAGGACACCTGAAAGAGTTGGCAGCAATACAAAGCACAAAGTCAAGAAACACAATACAAAAGCAATAAGATTACAGATAGAAGTCCCATCACAGATAACATAAATTATGGTAAAGTCCCATCTATTTCCAAAGTATCTGAACTATTATTTATCCCTTGAAGGAAAATGTATTTTCAACAAAGCATGTGACAGCCTACTTTGTATCAAGAACTATTCCAAGTACTTGGAATACAATGATGACTAAAACACACACCTTTCCCTCCAAAAGAGGACATAACCTACTAGGTAACAAAGTTGTGCAAACTGAACACTCACTGTGATATTAAAAATGCACATGTAATCAAGGTACCAAAAGAAGAGAGACAAAGAAGCCTTCACAGAAAGGATGAATGCCTGAGCAGTGTTGAAGGAGGAGTGTGTCTAAATAGGAAAAACAAAACAAAACAAAACAAAAAAAACAGAGTGAGCTAGGGGAAAAGATGTATTATAGGCCAGGAAAAATGCACTTGAGGAAGCATATAGGAACTGTGTTGTTAATTAAGGGAAAACTACAAGTTTTCAACCTATCATTAATAGAGGGCCAACCTGAGAGCAAAAGATGAGGCTTGAAAGCAATTTTTAAAACAATAATGAATTGTTTTGTATCACTTGCCAAGGAGTTTGGACTTCATTCCATGGGGGAACTCTTGAAAGCTTGTGAGTAAGAATTAAAAAGGCATAGACAAATTCATGGACTCTGGCTATAATCCAGGTTAGGGTTTCCCAAACTCAGCAATACAGACTTTGGGTAATTCTCTGCTGGGGAGGGCTGTCCTGGACCACTGTAGGCCTTTTACCAACATCTAGCCCCAGTTGTGACCAAAAATATCTCAGATGTTCCACAGGAGCAGGGACACAAAACTGTCCACATCTGAGGACCACTGATGTAGGTAAAGGACAGGAGCTAAAGGAAACTGCAACGGAAACAGAGGTGAAGGCCTGGCTGGGGAAAGGGCTGCTAGCTTAAAAGCAACTATCGGGATTATACGAAAGTTAAGGGGCTACGGGAAATAGAGAAGACTAATGGAAGATGAGGAAATAAAGGCCAAACACAATTTTATGGGAAACATTATTTTGCCCCTTAAGTGTCCTACAAGATCCAAACCCCTCCCACAGAGCAAACAGAAGCACAACTCCCCTTCTCTTTCCCTTAGGTTCCAGCAATCCTTTCCGAAACCAATCTTGAGAACGTGATGGTCAAATAAAAAGGTATGCTTCCTGGTTGATCTCCACTCTTGACAGCCTCCTGCCAGTCCAGTCTGCTACTTACTGTGAAAGGGAAGCACTCTGAAATGTCATGTGCTATTGTTAAGTAACCAGCTTTTCTGCTTTACCTCCTAGTAGGTCAACACTTGGAGAAGGGAAAGGCTACCCATTCCAGTATTCTTGCCTGGAGAATCCCCATGGACAGAGGAGCATGGCGGACTTCAGTCCACAGCAAAGAGCCAATCTCTTTTTGTTCCTACGATAAAATATCCTGTAGAACATACACCTTGTCTCTTTCTCTAATACATACAATTTTTACCTTTAAGTCTCAAGATTCACTACAAGTGACTGATTTTATCATTCTTCACAAAATCTGAATAAACAGCACAATCAGATAGTTGAAAATAGTTTTACCCTTTTTTATTGGGCATTTAAAAAATAACTTAGGGCTTGAACAAAAGTTTTCAAGAAGAAAAAGTTGGAGAATGTATTCCAGACTAGCACTCCTCAACTGTCATGAACATACAGAACATTCTGAAAGTGAAAGTCACTCAGTCGTGTCCTACTCTTTGTGATCTCTTGGACTATACGGTTCATGGAATGCTCCAGGCCAGAATGGACTGGGTAGCTATTCCCTTCTCCAGGGGATCTTCCCAACCCAGGGGTGGAACCCAGGACTCCTGCATTGCAGGTATATTCTTTACCAGCTGAGCCACCAGGGAAGGAATATTCTGGGGATCTTGTTAGAATGAAGATTCTAACTCAGAAGGCCTGGAGTGAAGCGTGAGACTGTGCATTTCTAAAAAGCTCCTGGGACTCCTAGTACTGCTACTAGTGTGGTGACCACCCTTCCAATAATAAAGTTCTAGAGAATGTCAGGGAAAGATCTGGATAAGTAACAATTCATAGGAAAAAAGAAATTCGGGCCACCCTCCCAAAAAAAGATAGGCGTTCAAGTAGTTAATTAACATCCCAACTCCTACCTTGCCCTAAATAATCAGAGCCTTCAAGGCCATTACTGATAACCCACAAAGCCCTAGCCCTTCAAAACTTCTGGTCCTGGTCCAGTGGTTTAGGACTAAGGGAAGTCCACTCTCATTCCTAATAAAAGGAGTCTCCAGACTACATAAAAAGAAACAACAATAAAAGCTAATTTTTAGAACTGTTTTATTTAAAAAACTTAAATGCACACACCTTTTTTGCATTCATTCACGTAACACTGCAGCATAAACATTTTTGCCCTCCCTAGAAATGCAATAAGATCTCTTAACCGCCCCCCTAAAAATTTTATAGTCTAGCAAAAGAAAAATCTATAAATACCACTGCTTGTATAGAAAATGTGTTTACAGACCAATTTTCAGAGCACAATTCTTTAGGTAAAACTGCAAAACAGCATCATCTCTATGACACTTTACAGGTATTGTTATTATATATCATAATCTATATTATATATCACCATCTAATTGCTAGAGAAACAAATTAAATAATGATAAACAAGAGAAATCAATGCTATCCTAGGACAAAGTTTCCAATGCCCTGAATTTTAAGAATCCCAAAACAGAATAACTGTGCTTTCACTATTTATACTCGGAAACAGTGAAGGATGATTTAACCTAAAGTTACGATGAATGACCCTTTTCAACAATTTACATTTTATTATTCAGAACGTGTTTGTGCACTTGGAAAACAGTAGTACACGTGTATGAAACATCACCCCCCTTCAGACAGTATTTAAGGAGCCATTAGCTCACTGACTTCTGCATGCAGTAACAGCTCAGCAACCTACCTCGTGCCACTCCTGAGTCTGAGGTCCACTAACAGAAACCTCTGGTCTAGAACTTACTGTGTATTTACTTGAAAACCAACTGTCATTTCTCTTTTAAAACCTCTTCTCTATTCCCTGGGATCCAACCAGGCAGGATGGCTAAGGAAGGAGCCGTAGCTGTCTGCATGCAGGTTCGACTGCTCAACAGCAGAGAAGAAGCGCTTGGAAAAGATACTCAAGTTTACTGGAAAACTGACAATAATATAATTTATCAAGTTGATGGGAATAAATCCTTTAATTTTGATTGTGTCTTTCATAGTAATGAAACTACTAAAAATGTGTATGAAGAAAATTGTGCTGTTAATCATACATTCTGCCATCCAAGGCTAAAATGGTACTACATTTGCCTATGGGCAGACTGCTTCAGGAAAAACATATATTACAATGGGTTCACAAGAGTATTTGGGAGTAACACTCAGGGCAATTCATGACATTTTCCAGAAAATTAAGAAATTTCCTGTAGGGAATCTCTCTTACGTGTGTCTTACATGGAGATATACAATGAAACCATTACAGACTTGCTTTGTGACACTCAAAAAATGAAGCCTTTAATAATTTGGGAAGACTTCAATAGCAATGTGTATGTGGCAGACCTCATAGAAGTTGTTTATACATTAGAAATGGCTTTGAAGCGGATCACAAAAGGAGAAAAGAACAGGCATTATGGAATTACAAAACTGAACCAAAGAAGTAGTCTGTTCTCATACGATTTTTAGGATGATTTTGGAAAGGAGAGAGAAAGGTGAACCTTCTAATTTTGAAGGATCTGTCAAAGTGTCCCATTTGAATTTGATCTTGCAGGCAGTTGAAAGGGCTGCTCAAACAAGTGCTGAAGGTCTGCGACTCAAGGAAGGCTATAATATAAATCAAAGCTTATTTATTTTGGGACAAGTGATCAAGAAACTTAGCAATGGACAAGTTGATGGTTTCATAAATTATCAAGATAGCAAACTAACACAAATTCTCCAGAATTCCTTGGGAGGAAATGCAAAAACACATGTTATCTGCATGATTACTCTGGTGTCTTCTGATGAAACCCTTATTACTCTCTAGTTTGCCAGCACTGCCAAATACATAAAGAATACTCCTTATGTTAACAAGGTATCAAGCAATGAAGCTCTCCTGAAAAGATATAGAAAAGAAATAATGGATCTTAAAAAGCAAATTAGAGGAGGTTTCTTTAGAGACTTGAGCCCAGGCAAAGGAAAAAGACTATCTGGCCCAACTCTTGGAAGAAAAAGACCTACTTCAAAAAGCCCAAATTGAGAAAATTCAAAACCTAACATGGATGCTGGTGACCTGTTCTTCCCTAGTATCACAAGAATTAAAGGCTAAAAAAAAACCAAAGAGTCCCTTAGTACATTGGGAAAATTAACAAAATGAAGGACTCAAACTACATAAATAAATTTAATATGCCAATGAACATAACAACAAAAACACATAAGGCTGCTGTAAGTTTAGAAGAAACTGATGAATCTCTCTGTTCAGTCTGATATTTTCAATAACACTCGATACATTAACTGAGATAGAATGGAATCCAGCAACAAAGCTACTAAGTCAAGAAAACTTAGAAACTTTGTGCTCACTATGATGACCTGGTATTAGACTATGAACAATTAAGAAAAAATGAAGAAATGAAATTGAAATTAAGAGAAAAGAATGATTTGGATGAATTTGAAGCTCTAGAAAGAAAAGCAGAGAAAGATCAAGAAAACGAACTAAGTTCAAAAGTAGAGCTGCTTAGAGAAAAGGAAGACCAGATTAAGATGCTAAAGGAATACAAAGACTCTCAGAAGTCAGAAAGTATGAAAATGGACTTGTCATACTCATTGGAAAACACTGAAGATCTAAAACAAATGAAACAGACTCTGCTTCATGTCACAACTGTAGCTCTTGATGCCAAAAGAGAATCAGCCTTCCTTAGAAGTGAAAATCTAAAGCTGAAAGAGAAAATAAAAGAATTTTCAAGTACATACAAGCAGATGGAAAATCATATGCAGTTATATCAAAATCAGCTGGAGGTGAAAAAGAAAATGCAGTTGATCTGGAGAAAGAATTACAATCTTCTCTTAGTGAAATAACAAAACTTACCTCCCTTATAGATGGTTTCAGTGAAATAACAAAACTCACCTCCCTTACAGATAGCAAAGTTCAAAAGATCTGCTAATATGGAATTGGCAAGAAAAATAACCCATCTGCAGAAAGAACTGAATAAAGTAGTCGAGAAAATAAAGCTTTGCATAATGAAGTTAATTTGCTGTCAGAAATGAAATCCTGACCTTCAGAAATAGAAATGCTAAGGAAAGAGATACATGATAAATCTGAAGAGCTCTATAAAGTAACATAAGAAAAAGACAAATTGTCTTCTGAAGTAGTTGATAAGAAAAGCAGAATTCAAGGTTTACTTGAAGGAATTGGGAACACTAAAAATGACCTACTAACTTCCCAGTTGAGTTGCGAAAGCACTGTTCAGGAATTCCAAGATGTTAAAAATCATCATACTGAATCTGAGCAAAAGTATAATAAGAAGGACCTTGAAGAGAATGCAAAACTGAATCAAGAAATAGGAAATCTCTCTAAAGAAGCTCAAGAAACTTGGTTTAGATTTGGAGGCTTTAAAGACAGAGCTCTCTCACAAAACCCAAGAACTTCAGCAAAAAACTGAGAATCAAGAAAGATTAAAAGAACTGGAAGACCTGAAGGAACAATTAGAAAGTAGAGATTCTAGGCTGCACACTGTAGAAAAGGAGAAACACTGAGAAACTTCAACAAACCTTAGTAGAAGTAAAAACCTTAACCCAAGAAAAAGATGATCAAAAATAACTCCAAGAGAGCCTACAAATCGAGAGGGACCAACTCAAAAATGATATTCAGGATACTATAAACATGAATACAGACACCCAGGAACAACTACGAAATGCTCCTGAGTCTTCAAAACAATACCAAGAAACAATTAACATTCTAAAAATGAAAATTTCTGAGGAAACTTGCAAGAATTTGCATACAGAGGAAAACTTAGGAGAAACTAGGAATGAATTTCAGTAAAAGATGGTTGGCACAGATAAAAGCCAAAATCTGGAAACCAAAAAAACCCAAGCTCTAATTATAGATGCTGAGGATAATGAGCCAACTGAGCAACAGAGAAAGATGAACTGCAACAAATGTTAGAGAGTATTACAGCAGAAAAGGAAAAACTGAAGACTTGACCTAAGAGAAAACGTTGAAATGACCACTGAAAGCCAGGAAAAATTAATAATTCTTGGAAATGAACTTAAAAAACAACAGGATATTGCTGCACAAGAAAAGAACCATACCATTAAGAAAGAAGAGCTTTCTAGGACCTGTGAAAAACTAGCAGAAGTTCAAGAAAAGCTAAAGGAAAAGATCCAAGCATCTCAAGACAAACAAGAATAGTCCTTCAATATGAAAGAAAAAGACAGTGAGACTAAGAAAATAATTAATGAGATGGAGCAATTAAAGGAGCAATTCAAAGTCAAAGACTCAGCACTACTACAGCTAGAAATGGCAAAGTTCGAATTGTCTGAAAGACTTGAAGAAAGTCACGATGAAGTGAAAACTGTGGCTAAGCAGAGAGCTGACCTGCAGAGGCTACAAGAGTTTCTTCAATCTGAAAAGAACCAACTCCAAGCGAAACTGCAGCTAAAAACTAGAAACCAAAGAGGAACGAGTTGCTCACTGTCACCTGAAAGAACAAGAGGAAATTCCCGGTAAACTGAGAGTGGATCTATCAGAAAGAAAAACTAAACTATCACGCATTCAACAGGAACTAAAAACAGCAAATGATGAATTACAGAAAAAGATGCAAGAGCTTTATGAGAAACAGTTTATTACCATCAACAAAATCAGTGAGATTCTGGAAAAAAGGAGTGAACTGCAACAGTTAAAGGAACAGCTCAAAGCCAAAGATTCATCACTACAAAGAATAGAAAGCGAGAGACTCAAGCTGACTGAAAAACTTCAGGCAAGTCAAGAAGTAAAAACCGTAATTAAGGAAAGAGATGAACTGGAAAGGGTACAGGAGGCCCTTCAAAAGGAAAGACACCAACTCAAAGAAAACACTAAAGAAACTGTAGCTGAAGAACTGAAAATCAAAGCAGAAAGCTACTTACATGCTTCTGAAGGAGTACCAAGAAACCATTAATGCAAGGAATAGTTCAGAGAAGACAGATCAAGGAACAAATATCCAAAGAGTCTAAGGGAATTCAGATGCTGACTTACAGGCAAAGATTTAAGAATTTCAGGAAGAACAACATCAATGTCTTGAGATGAAAGATGTCAGTGAGACTCGGGAAAAAATATGTGTAATGGAAAACTTGAAGAAGCAACTTGAGGCCCAAAAGTCAACTCTACAAAATACAGAATGGGAAAACGTAAAGTTAACTCAGAGACTCCATGAAAGTCTTACAGAAATAAGATATGTTACAAAAGAAAGAGATGACCTTAGGAATACGGAGGAGACTCTCAAAGTAGAGATAGACCAGCTCAAGGAAAACCTAAGAGAAACAACAAGTAGAGACTTGGAAAGATGAGAGGAACTAAGAACTGCCCAAATGAATCTGAAAGAGCACCAAGAAACTACTGATAAACTCAGAGGAATTGTTTCAGAGAAGATAGATGATATATCAAATAACCAAATGAATTTAGAAAACACAAATACTGCCTTAAAAGCACAGATTCAAGAACTTCAGGAGAGAGAACATCAACTTCTTAAGGTAAAAAATGATCTCAGGGACAATATGTATCAAACAGAGCAACTGAATAAGCAATTAGAGACCCAGAATTCAGTCCTGGAAAGCACAAAAACAGAGAAGCTAAGGCTGACTCAGAAACTTCATGAAAATGTTGGAGAAATAAAATCTGTTACTAAGGAAAGAGATGACCTAAGAACAATGGAGGGAACCCTCAAAATGGAGTGAGATCAACTCAGGGAAAGCCTCAGAGAAATAAAAGCTAAAAACCTGGAAAAACAAGAGGAACTAAGAATAGCTCAGGTGCATCTGTAGGAGCACCAGGAAATTATTGATAAACTCAGAGGGATTGTCACTGAGAAGACAGAAGAAATATCAAATATGCAAGTGGATTTAGAAAACTGAAATGCAAGAGAATGTCCAAGAACTGAAAGCAAACAAACAGTGAATTTTTAAGTTAAAAGAAGAAATTAGTGAAACACAGGAAAACCTGTGTGACACTGAGCAACTGAAGAAAGAAGTCACGGCCCAGAGCTTAACCATGAATACAATAGAAATGGAGAGCTTACATTTGGCTCCGAAGCTTCACGAAAACCTTGAAGAAATGAAATCTGTAATGAAAGAAAGAGATGACCTCTATATGCAGGTCAGGAAGCAACAGTTAGAACTGGACACGGAACAACAGACTGGTTCCAAATAGGAACAGCAGTACGTCAAGGCTGTATATTGTCACCCAGCTTATTTAACTTCTATGTAGAGTACATCATGAGAAATGCTGGGCTGGAAGAAACACAAGCTGGAAATCAAGATTGCTGGGGAAATATCAATAACCTCAGATATGCAGATGACACCACCCTTATGGCAGAGAGTGAAGAGGAGCTAAAAAGCCTCTTGATGAAAGTGAAAGAGGAGAGCGAAAAAGTTGGGTTAAAGCTCAACATTCAGAAAACGAAGATCATGGTATCTGGTCACAACACTTCATGGGAAGTAGATGGGGAAACAGTGTCAGACTTTATTTTTGGGGGCTCCAAAATCACTACAGATGGTGATGCAGCCATGAAATTAAAAGCCACTTGGAAGGAAAGTTATGACCAACCTAGATAGCATATTCAAAAGCAGAGACATTGCTTTGACAACAAAGGTCTGTCTAGTCAAGGCTATGGTTTTTCCAGTGGTCATGTGTGGATGTGAGAGTTGGACTGTGAAGAAAGCTGAGCACCAAAGAACTGATGCTTTTGAACTGTGGTGTTGAAGAAGACTCATGAGAGTCCCTTGGACTGCAAGGAGATCCAACCAGTCCATTCTAAAGGAGATCAGTCCTGGGTGTTCTTTGGAAGGAATGATGCTAAAGCTGAAACTCCAGTACTCTGGCCACCTCATGCGAAGAGTTGACTCATTGGAAAAGACTCTGAGGCTGGGAGGGATTGGGGGCAGGAGGAGAAGGGGACAACAGAGGATGAGACGGCTAGATGGCATCACGGACTCGACAGACCTGAGTTTGAGTGAACTCCGGGATTTGGTGATGGACAGGGAGTCCTGGCATGCTGCAGTTCATGGGGTCGCAAAGAGTCGGTCACGACTGAGCAACTGAACTGAACTGAAGGAGAGTGGAAGAGACTCTCAAACTGGAGAAAGACCTACTCAAGGCAGACCTGCAAGGAACCACAGTTAGAGAACTGGAAACACGAAAAACTAAGAATTTTTCGTATGCATTTGAAAGAACACCAAGAAACTATTGATAAATTCACATAGAGTTTCAGAAAAGTATCTCAGATTTCAAATATTCGAAAGGATTTAAATAAATCAAAAGATGAATTACAGAAAAAGGATCAACAGAACCCGAAGAGGTAAAATATGAAAAAAAGTTACTATGTGATGGAAACCAACACCTTATAAGAAGCCTGAGAGAAAAGTGCTTTAGGATAAAAGAGCTTCTGAAGAGATACTCAGAGATGGATAATCACTATGAATGTTTAAATAGATTGTCTCTTGACTTAAAGAATGAAACTGAAACCCAAAAAGAGCTTTCAATTAGAGTAAAAGCAAACTTCTCACTTCCATATCCACAAACCCAACAAATTCAGAAACTTCTTACTGCAAACCAGAGGTGTTCCACGGAATTTCATAGAGTCGTGATGAAGCTTCAGTATGTGCTATGTTGCAAGGACAAAGGAAGAAAAACATGAATCATGAATCCATCAATAAATTTGAAATGGCTTTTACTGATGAAGTGGAAAAGCAAAATAAACTGCTAATGGAAATATAGCACCTTCAACAAGATTATGGCGTTATCACCTGGAGAATCAAGGGACCTCAAATTGAGCCAGAGTGTGGATCTACATATCGAAGAAATTCTCAAGGATTTCTCAGAAAGTGATTTCCATAGCATAAAGACTGAATTTCAGCAAGTACTAAGCAACAGAAAAGAAATGACTCAGTTTTTGGAAGAGTGGTTGAAATGCTCATTTTGATATAGAAAAGTTTAAAAATGTCATCCAGAAAGAAAATGATAGTATTTGCCAAGTGAATAACAAAATAATTGCTATAATGAATGAATTAACATTAAAGAAAGAAATGCTACCGTAGCCAAAGAATGGGAGCATGATCTGAAATCAATGAAAGAGAACAATGAAAAACTATTTAAAAGCTACCAAACTTTGAAGCTCTCCCTGACCTCTGGTGCCCTTGTTAATCCTACTACACAAGACAGGCAACCTTAAGTCACATCAAGAGCTACACAGCAAGCCACAGAGAAGATTCAAGAGCTGAAACATCACTCCAGGAAGCTAAAGAAAGTATTACAATGATGCAGAAAGAACTCGAGATGACTGATGACATAATAGCAAAACTTCAACGGCAAGTTAATGAATCAAATGAATGCCTTGAAAAAAACAAATAAAAGATCCAAGTACTTCAGGACAAAGCTGCTTTAAGAGCTAAGCCTTATAAAGAAGAAATTGAAGATCTCAAAACGAAACTGGTGAAAATAGACCTGGAGAAGATGAAAAATGTCAAGGAGTTTGAAAAGGAAATTACTTCAACAAAAGCCACTGCAGAGTATCAAAAAGAACTTATAATGCTATGGAGAGAAAATCTCAGAAGACATTAACAGGCCCAAGATACCTCAATGGTATCAGAACATACTGATACTCAGCCTTCAAATAAACCCTTAACCTGCGGAGGTGGCAGTGGCATTGTACAAAGCACTAAAGCTCTTATTCTGAAAAGTGAATACACACAGCTAGCAAAGGAAGTTTCTAAGTTAAAGCAGCAAAATGAACAGCTAGTAAAGCAAAAGAATGAACTGTTAAGTGAGGTCAAGACATGGTAGGAGAGCAGTTAAGAGAGAGGTTCACAAGTAACTTGTGAGAATTCTCCAAAGTCTCCTAAAGTGACTGGGACACTCTCTAAAAAGAGACACCGTATATCTTCTCAATGCAAGGAACTGAATGTCCAAGATCCTGTACCAAAGGAGTCACCGAAATATTGGTTTTTTGATAACTGATCAATGTCTGCCTGGAGAAAGAAATGGCAACACACTCCAGTATTCTTGCCTGGAGAATCCCATGGACAGAGGAGCCTGGTAGGCTACAGTCCTTGGGGTCACAAAGAGTCGAACATGACTAAGCAACTAACACATGCAAAATCTTCGCCAGTACCTCCTCCAGTTCGCTATTTTGATAACTCAGGTTTAGGCCTCTGTACAAAATAACAAATTTCTGAAGCGGAGACCGTGGATCCCCAGCCAGGGCCTTGGCACATGTCGTCAGGAAAAGATGTGCCTGAGTGCAGGACTCAGTGGACTCTGCTCTGACACTTTTCTGGTGGCCCAGCATTCCATGTTTGGAAGTGTCTGTGTTTATATCTTTATGTGTCTATCCCTTGCAGTCATGTCACAAACCAACTTAATTTCAGTTCAGTTTCCACTCTGCCACTACAATTGGAAGATGAAGGAATGGAACGAATTCCCATAGTCTAGAATGGTGACAGCAATAGACCTTCTTCTTAAACGTGGTAATTCTGTAGAAGTTGAACAGTTTTATTTACTTACATGCTTTATAAAGAATAAAGTTACTGAAGGGAAAAAAAAAAACCTAACTACAAAGGTCTTCCCTCAATTAATTAAATATCCTGGTGGCTTAGCATATTTGTTATTATGAGAACTAAATATATGATTATATTTACATTAACCATCAGTAGTTAATCTAAACCCACTGGGAAAAAATAGACTAACTGATTAAAACCATTTGAATATTCAAAATTAGCTAATTTCCATATAGACAAAGGGAACTACTTCTACTTATTAATCAGGTGTGTTAACACACCTGGACTTTAAAGGCTTCTACCCCTAATTAATTTAGAACAGTAAAGCTAAAACTATAAATGATTATAAATTGGACTCAAATCAATTTTCTCCATGAGTAAAAGATTTAAAAATCAAAAGCAAAACCAAGTCAACCTCAAAGATCATGTTGCATTTTGTCTTGCCATTCATTATCAGTAACTGTAGGCTTTTCACAGAAATATATTAGGTCCCTTCCATTTTCATTGTTTAAATAAAGCCAGTTATAGGAGGGGATGGTGACTAGGTCTATAGAAAGTGGGTCTATGGAAAAACAGTCAGTCATTATTAAAGACTCATGGGCAGGTAAACATCTGTAAATGAAAAAGACCTTTTAACTTGTGCAGTCAATACAGAAATCATACACAGGTTGAGAAGATGAAAACAGAGGACACTGCTAGGTAAAAAGTAATCCAAATCATATAAAATGTAGCACAGCAGGAGTTACACAGACACACCACGGAAACATATTTTTTAAGCTCTACTGAGTAAGATCTTGGGAGAAGAAGTCTGAAATATTATTTTTTACCTAAATTTAAGAAAGCCTAAAAGCAGTCATTACTTCTGTTTTTAAAATTCAATGTTACAATGTAGTTTTATGCCACCAAAAATGAGATCAGTTGTTAAGACCACATTCAATTTCTAAAGATCTGGAACACCAAACTACAACTTCTTTTATTCTTTTGCTTTAGAATAGAACCAGAAAACAAGATGTAGAGAAATAAAATACCATGCCAATGTTGTTAAAATTTTTAAGTGTGAGTAATATTGTTTTAAATCATAAGTTGTTTCTACAATAAACTATCACCTGTAATGACCATAAAAATTTTTATATGAACTTTTGTCTCTTATCAAAAGCAATCATCACGCTAAACTGCCTATCTGCTTATCAGCAAAAGGTTCCCATTTGATTTATGTGTCCCCTTACTTATATTCAATCTTGAAATGAAGCACAACATCTTCAGCAAGGCCCTTTACCATGACTGAACTTTAAGTAGTGGCTAATCAAAAGTAATCCAACACTGAGAAACAGATAAACAGATGTTTCTAAACTGCAAGACTGTAAGCAGCATAAGACTAAAACAACTACCATCTGACAAGCACAATGCACTATGGTAAGCACTTCACAGCATTAATATTATGTAATATTCAAAATTCTGTGAGATAGGCACTATTATAATACCAATTTTAGAGATGAGAAGGAGGGCTTAGAAGAGGCTAAAATAATTTGCCTATAACCTCAAAACTAACATAAGGTCCTAAGGTCGAGCTGCAGAGCTTGTACTCAACTATGGTATTCTGCCTCAATCCAAAAAAACTTATTCTACATTCTATAATATTATTTAACATTATAACATAATGTTAACATTACAATATTAACATTATTCTAGCTACTCCTAAAATGACCAAATTCCTAAATTAATCTTTCTTTGAATCTAATTGGCATGGATGGGATAAATGAGAAATAATAGCTGCAGAGACTTTATTAAGCCACTCTACCCTCCCCACTTTCAAAACGCAAGGAAAACAAATCTTGAGAATTAAGTAGAGTTGGGAAAACTTACAGAGTTTTGGTTAAATTCAGCTTTAAAATTAGGCATGTTTGTGAGAATGAGCATGTTGAGAATTCTAAACTGACCTTTACTCATTTATTCCTGACCCCTACTTCCTAAGAAAACAAGGATGAACCATCAGTAGTGACAAACTCTTAGCATCAGCTACAATGCTTCGTAAATACAATGCCCAAAGTAGAGTGTCAAGAAGCCAACCAGAATATCTCAGAATGATCCACTAGTTTCCAAATGCAGTGGCAAATGCAGCATGGTTTTACTAAATTGTCATTATTAGGTAAGAATCAACTCAAAATCCCAAAAGCTAAAGCTAAATAATGATTATCATCAAAAGCACTGGACATGAGTTTGAGCAAACTCCGGGAGATGGTGAAGGACAAGGAAGCCTGCAGTCCATGGTGTCTCAAAGAGTTGGACACAACTTAGCACCTGAGCAGCAACAGCAGCATTAAATACTGCACACAAAAGCCATGCTGCTTCAGCTCACGTGTTTGAATACAGTAGTGAGATAAACACCAACCAACCAGACACATCTTAAAAAAGCCTCCAGAACAAAACCTCATAGATTTTTTTTTTAATCAATAGAACAAAATTCCCTTGAAATCATCAATTTTGAAAACTCTTAACAAAAGCAAGCTGTCACTGTACAGAAGCATCAATTAAAGTTCAGAAAATACGTGGCTGAACTCCTAGCTTGTTACAACCAATTTACTCTGCTTTATCCAAGGCACACTTCTATCTAATAAACACAATTCTGGAAGTTTATCCTGGATGACTCTTGATTTATGAGGGAAAGAAAGTTAACTCAAAGTTGAGTCATTAAGAATAGACTGGGGTTAAACAATAGGATGAATGGCACATGTAAGTCTGAGGATTCATATGCAGATAAGAGAGAAAACATAACTGTTTGCTAAGGGAAGCTGAATACTATAGGTCTTTGGCAATAAAAATGTTAGTGGATTCACATTCCATAAATGACAATCCTTTCAATATTCATCAGACAGGGAATTACCATGTTATTTTAACAAAAATGAGCTTAATGTTTCATTCTTTGTTAATGTACTTAATAACATTAAGTATGACATTTCAGAACTAAGAGCATAAATGCTTAAGTATCTCATAAACCAAGAGTTTACAACAAATTTAACAAGGATAGCCCAACAGAAAAATGAGCAAGTTGAAAATGAAAAGTGAAACTGAAGTCGCTCAGTCGTGTCCAACTCTTTGCAACCCCATGGACTGTAGCCTACCAGGCTCTTCCATCCATGGGATTTTCCATGTAAGAATACTGGAGTCGGTTGCCATTTCCTTCTCCAGGAGATCTTCCCAACCCAGGGATTGAACCCGGGTCTACTACATTGAAGGCAGACTCTACTGTCTGAGCCAGCGGGGGAGTCCAAAATAAGAAAAGGACACACACAAAAAAAATCCAAGGTCAAAAAGCATAAAGGAGAAGCTCAACAGGACCTGAGAATACAGAAATCTTCAGCCAACCAAATTCTGGTTGGCTTCTTGACACTCTACTTTGGGCATTGTATTTACGAAGCATTGTAGCTGATGCTAAGAGTTTGTCACTACTGATGGTTCATCCTTGTTTTCTTAGGAAGTAGGGGTCAGGAATAAATGAGTAAAGGTCAGTTTAGAATTCTCAACATGCTCATTCTCACAAACATGCCTAATTTTAAAGCTGAATTTAACCAAAACTCTGTAAGTTTTCCCAACTCTACTTAATTCTCAAGATTTGTTTTCCTTGCGTTTTGAAAGTGGGGAGGGTAGAGTGGCTTAATAAAGTCTCTGCAGCTGTAATCAAATGTTAACAGTGAGGGGCTTTTGACTATAAAATGACAATGAAAGATTTCTACATCTGTTTTCAAGGCTACTGAAAAATCAGCACCCATGAGTAGAAATACAAATTTGTGCAGCATTTCTGAAAAGTTATCTATCAATTATTAAAAGCTTGATTTTGTATTATTCCCTAGAAATTTACACTGTGTAAAACACTTACACTGAGATAATCACATAAATCAAAAAATAGATAGGCATAGGTCAGTCAATGTTATAATCTCCTCCTCTACATGTTACCAGTGGTCTCTCTCTTCACTACTCTTCATTTTTCACCTTATTATTTCACCTTATTATTTTCACCTTATTATTTCATTGCTTATTTTGCCCTAAAGATATTTTTGTTTTTCTCTGAATGTAACTAAATATTATCTATTAGTAGTCCAAGTAAAAATTTCTCTAAATCTCCCATTTTCTAATCTGTGAAATGGAAAAAACAATGTCTCTCAAAGAACTGTTGGCGTGACTAAATGAGATAATGAAATTATAAAACATTTAATTTTATAAAAGAATTACCATATTACCTGAAACAGATATAGAAAACCACTGTTAACATAAACAAAATCAAGTTTCTGTCTACCAAGGCATCACCGAGAACATCCCAGATGTACTTTCACCAAATTTGACAGATATGTTTGAGAAGCTAACAGTTATGCGAGGAGGAGTCAAAAATTCAAATATTGGAGGAGGAGGGATCTGAATATTTCAAAGAAAAGATGAACGTTCTCAGAGCAACTATAAGAAAAGGCCTTTCCAAAGGGTAACTAACACAGTCTGATCTAGCGTGAGCAGCGACAGATATTCACTCATTTAACAACAGGAAACAATTCCCAAACAAGACTAGAAAGGTTTGGCTAACATCATGTTTTACCAATAATAGCTACCGTTTATGGGGCATTTCTCATTTAGTCCTCATAACAACTCGACAAACCAGGTATTAAGTATAATATTTTTCTCATTTTGCAAATGAAGACACAAAAAGATTTAAGTAAGCTTCAAGACCCAATCAGTGTAGATCAGGGGATTCAATTCAAACTGCCTGGCATACAACTTCAATTAAACCTTGACCATTGTTCAATGCTACTGAGTTATTACTATTCCTAACAATTTGCTCTTAGAGAGAAATAAAAACTCACCATGAGCTCTGAGCAAGCTACAAACAGGAACCAGGATGCTCCTCTGAACTCCAACAAGTATACCATACATATCCCTAAGTCTAAAACTTGAGCACATTTCCACAGCATAGCAAGAGGAGGTGAACAGAGGATCAGTCGACTCCGTAACAGAATAGCTCAGAGTGTTAATTTGGAATTCTGGACACAATTTTCTGTAGGAACATTCCTGTACAACACTCATGGGGAAAAGATCCCGATGTGGCTCACCTGGAAATCGAATACTAAGTAAAACAACATCTGAGAATATATTAAATGTTTAGAAATGGTTTCACAGGTGACGCTTTGTATTGTGATACCCATTAAGATTTATTTTTTGATATCTTCTCCATTATCTCATCTTCCCCCCTACCCCACCCCGCCGAAGATCAATACTTGGTTTTGTGTTCAATGAGTCTAACCACCTAAAGGATTAAGGAAGGATTTATATCCCAGATTGTCTATGCCACAATCCTATAGACTTCTCCAAATTCATTTTAGCTCTTGCCAGTTTGCTAGTCCTGTTCAGTTCCCTATGTAAAAGTATGCAACATAAAAGTCACCTTTTGAAGAATATTAGAACAGAAATGTACACAAAAACTTTTAAACGTCAAAGTAATCAGAAATCACAAAATATACATCTCAGAAAACTTTGTAACAGATGATGGAGAGAGGGAAAGATGCTCTTGAAATTGAGAACAGTGGGGAGGAGGCTCCACACTGAGATCGGGGGAATCACCCGGAGCTAGGCCAACCCCGGCCTCATCTCCTCACAAATAAGCCAGGAGCAGATACGCAGGCCTCCTCCGCTCCTGCCTCCCTCATCCTAACAAAGGGCTTTACAATCAGGAACAGAAGAAATAAACATGATATTCACAAGTCTCTGTCCTCTAATCCCACAGAATTTAACTTGGTATTAAAACCTAAAAAACTTACCAAAGTGAAACTGTTATCCCACTACTAGAAACTTCGATAAAATACAAACGCCCAGGTAAAAGCTGCACATTGACTGAAATGTCGTACTAAAGTACAATCAAAACAAAAGAAATGTAAATGACAAGCACCAGAGCCTTTTTGCTCTAATTTGGGAAGGGAAGAAAGCTAAATACAAAAATGACTAGATGACTAAAAAAGAGGGCAAAGTACCATGAGTGCTATACAGCAGGAAGCCAAAATTGCCAGACACAAATTCTGCAAGAACTTGTATCTCAATCATCAGTGGTCACATGGCTTAGCAAGAATAGTTAGCAGATGTCATCACATCATTTACAAGTATCTGTATTCTTTACATCAAACTTCATTTTAAAGAGACTGTCCCTGAGGATTTCTGACAGAGTCCAGATCACATTTGTGATTCACAGTGGCTCTCAGGTCCTTTTCTATCATACTAGTTCTCAGCTTGATCTATCCACCTTGTTGTTACGGTTTCCTCATGCACTGATGTCTAATATATTACCTCCTATTTTCAACAAAATTCCAGCTCCAGTGTTTTGGGGGGCTTCTCTCTCCCACTGAGCACACACCCATAATTCAATTTCTTCTGCCATCACTCCTGGCCAATAATAACTGTATACATTTTCAAATAATGGTACTTTTCCTATTTATATGTTCATAATGTAAAAAAAATTTTTTTAATCACTGCTTCTCAAATATCAGTTGTGAAGGATCATGTTTTTTAAAAATTTCCTATGCATCATGGTCCTATACATTATTCATAAAATACAAGTGAACTACTAGAAAATGATGACATATTTGGATGTTGTGGTATTATCAAACTGTTACAGAAGTTTCTAAACATTTACTTTCAACATTTTAACTTATCTTCCTAGCTGCGGTCACATGACACATCATAAGCAGCAGTGCCCTAAGGCATATATTCTTAGTATACAGCTCTTCTTCATGTATCTAACAACAATAAACCACCCAAACAAAGGTTCACCCAGCTATGAATCTCTCTGTACTGCTTTTTCACAGCATACATTTTACTTCAACAAGTCCTTACAGATACAAGGCCCTCAGCCATAATCTTAGTTTACCTGTGATAGAAGAGAATTTTAAAATTTCCTGAAAATACTGTCTACTTGCAATCAAACGATACCTTCTGCTTAGCATCTTTGCTTCTCCATATTCCTCATCTTCAAAAACTACAACTCAAACATCTTTTCTCCACAAACTCTTCTGGATCTAGAGAAATCTCTCCAATGTAGCAATCACCACACATTTAAATTTGCACTGATTAATACACTGCTTTGTAAATTTTCTTTAGTAGATTCATGCACTGCCTCTTGAATTAGATTTTAGAAAAACAGAAAAAAACATCAGTTGATTCTTCTTATATGTTCCACATAGGCCACAGTAAGACTGCTCACAATAAAAATATCTGACTGACCTGATCCAAATAATTCACATATTCCAGAGGCAAAAAGCAGCATTTGCAGCCCAGGGATTGGCCCAACCGAAATTTTCAGAAAAGTATTTATCTAACTATGAAATAGTAGTAAGTATGGCCCAAACACCTGTTTTCTAATCTCATTATGAAATAAAATGTCACTGAGTAATCATGATAGCCTGCTTAGATCACCTGGAATTATGACTAAATATTTACACAAATGTGAGTTACTTCCCCTAAATTACGTCATTAAACAGACATTATAAATTACTACAACTAAAGAACAGACAGTCTCCATGTGCCTTTACTTCACAGCATGCAATACTCTCATACCAATAGTTTTTCTAATACAAAGGAATTTTAAGCCTTCTCAACTATTAACGATTTAAAAACATATGCAACCTGTACCCATAGAATGCTAAGTATAGAGCCCACTACTGGGGGAAAAAAATAAACAAACCTCTATGTCTCTACATATTATTTCAAATGTAAATGCCCAGAAAATATGGTCCTTCAAAGGTATAACATATGAATCCTGAGTTTCTAAGTAGATGTTGACACGTAGGTCCTTTCAGTTCACCCAGTCATTGAACCTTAGACATGGAAGACACCACAGCAATTATTCAGGCCATGCTCATCATTTCACAGATGTGAATATTACAGCCTAGGAAGCTGGCCCAAGGTCACAAAGCTAGAGATTCAGAATCTTAAAAATTACAACCAACGCTCCCTTCACTATACTAATCCGCTTCCATCTGGATGTATTTTAATATCTCTCCACATTCAGAGTTCACCTCTCTAGTAACATTTCCTTCCATTATTTCCCTTTACTAAAATAAATTTTAGAAGAATGGGTATTATAATCTCCTTTTTTCCAATCTCCAGGGATTTTCACTGCTTTTCTCAAAAATTAATGTCAGCAGCTCTAAATCATGTATTGCAACTTTAAGATGCAGTCCACCAAACCCTCGTATTAGGAACACTTAAGGATTTCTTTGCTATTCTACTTTTACTTTTTACTCATCCATCGGAAATGCCACTCACCACAGTTAACTGATTATTATTTTCTAAAACGTAAAAAGGCCACTGGGGGGACCCTTAAAACTTAGGGGCTTTTTAATTTTCCCAACCCTAAGAAGCTCCAGGTAGTTTGACATCCAGGTTGTACCTGCTACCTAGCCCGTTCCTATCTCCTGCTACAGTGACAGGCTTTGTCTACTGTCACTTCTCACCATCACCAATGAGTCTGCTTGTGTCCAGTGTTTCTTAAAAGCATGTTGTAATTACATACTTATTCTCATCTGTTTCAAAATGGAGATAATAGTAGGTACATGAAGATACTGATGTAATTTATACCTGACCCCATATTTTTTTGCTCTAGAGAACATTTTCTTGAAATTCATTGAATTTACTTAGTCTTGAAATTTAATTCTACCTTCTGAACAGATACTTCCTAAAAAGCACCTTAAGCTTATACCAGTTTTCTAAAATTAACATTCTTTTCTTTTTAATCTCTCTCCCATTACCTAGGAAACTGAATTAGTTGTAATTTCATATTAAGTTGTGAGTGAATTCACCAAAATTTACAATCTCCTGAATATTTAGCTGCTATTCCGAACCAAAAGCACCACCTCCTCTAGGTTATTACTACTATTAACATGATTCTCATTAAGACTCAAAGACATCAAACCATAATAAACTACTAGGGGTACTTCAAAACCTATTCAACCTCAATTTCAAATAAAATTAAATTTGTAATATGAAAAGATTTTGAACTGTTTTTAAACAGTTGGGCCAATTATGAAAAGCTAAAGATTAAGTGTGCCTTTTAATGAGAAATTTAGATTAGGGGAGAACTCTTTGAAATTTAGACAAAGCAGTCATAAAATTTAAAAAAAAAAGATGATTAACATGTCTACAATGGGTCACAGAACAGCAACTACAACATTAAATGTTTATCTTACAAAAAGAATGCATTGAGATTTTTTTTTAATGAGCAAAAATAAGCAGAAGAATTTCATTCCTTCACATAGAAAGTCTCTATATCATACACAGAGAGCAAACAAAATTCTACTTTAAGAGATACACAACAAGGGAAAAGGTTAACAAAAGGCAAGAAGAACATTCCAGTCCTCCCCCACTTAAGAGAACACTGACCATCATGTCGGCAACACCCCCAGTGTCACCCCTATGTTCCATTTAGTTTCATGTAAGTGTCCATTGCACCTACCTTTCTTCTCTGAGAGATGTTGAGGGCACCAAAGTCATTAAACAAGGATGAAGCAGGTGAAGTTAGAGGATCTGGAAGGTAAGTTACATAAGTTTCCACACAGGCAACTCAGGACACCTACAAATCTAACAGACGTTTAACCCAAATGCTTATAAATAATAATAAAAATCATATTCCACAATATCAAACTCAATGCTCACACACAGAGGATGTTCAAATATTTTCTGAGGGAAGGAAACACAAACTGGAGGATACTTCATCCAGCCAATAGTCAGTGCATATTTATTCAGCAACTATACAGATAAGGATGTATCTATTTGCTCAGAACCAAAAGAAAAATAAAATAGAAAAAAAAAAAAAAGTAATCTTAACCATGTTATTAGAAATGTGTTTATTAAGGAAGTCTACCTGTAGTCTGTGTTCTTGAGACCAAGTCATAAGAAATATAAAAGGGGGAGTGGTGAGGGAAAGGTAGTCAAATAGTCAAACATAATTGAGAGATAGGGCTTGGATTTTAACATTCAATGAAGGCCTTAAAAACCATCTACCCTGCAGAGTATTTCATAAAGTTAAGTATATCACCACATTTTTGACAGTCATACTAAAAGTATAAGGCAAATTAAGTTTTTAAAGATGGGGCTATTAAATGTTTCAAAATACTAACATGAAATTCAAAGACTTTAAAGGTTCAAAGTTCCATTACATTGTGGCCGGAAGTTATAAACCAAAGTGTATCTCTAAACTGTTTCTCACTTAACAAATCAAAATGAGTTTCTAAAAAGGAATGCATGATATGCAGCCAAACATTTTTATCTTCATTTCTGAGCTTTAGTTACTCTTTATGTTTCTCATTAAACTATCTGTGAAATCCTTAAAAAATACAGTAAATTTTCTCATTTAAAGGAGACTTAAATCTCTTTATAATGCAGTACATAAAACTGCTGCTGTATTTCTCCAGCTTCTTGTGTCTGGATTTTCATGGTTTAGTCCTTCATTAGAATTAACACTAATTTAATATAATTAATAATGCAAAGAGAAAGAAGTTAATGAAATATTAAGACACTAGATTAAGACACTACATTCAAACTCTTAAAAAATAGGTATTATTCGTCTTTTATGTTACCTTTGATAGTATAAAGGACCAAGTCAGCATATAAACTCTATGGGAACACCAAAAATACTATAATACTACACATCTGTTTCTAATAATTCAATATTAAAATGTTGCTACTTTTTCCTACAGTGAAAGTTGAAATTTCCAAGCAGTAAGAGGCCTGATACACATACATAAAACATCTATCTCAAGAAACAATCAACATGCAAATTCTTCTTCCCATTATTATAAATAACTGCTTGCACCAATACTCAATTGTAACATACTTTTTAAATAACCATTCCTGAACATTTATTTTTAAAATAGGATACAGAAAGATACAGAAAAAACATTTATTTTTGAATTAGGATACAAAAAGGAAATCCCGTATCAAAAGTCTTAAAAATGTCCATAACCTTAAAAGAGTAATTTCATGTCTAACAATGTTTCCAAAAGAAATAACTCAAAATATGAACACAGATTCATACACATAGTCCAATATTGGAGTGTAATCTTTAACAAAAAAAAGAAGCAAAGTAAATTATGAAAATAAACAATAGGATTCAATTTACAATGATCGAGAAATATTCACGCTATAATTTAAAAGTTTATTTAATGTGATCTTAAGTATTATTATGTATATACTTGAGTATATTTTATGTGTGTTTATATATATATCCAAATTTTAAGTTACCTCTGAGTGTGCAGATAATAGATCATTTCTATTTTCTTCCTTATATCTATAATTTTCAAAATCTCTACCGTGGACATATGTTTTTAGAGTCAGAAATACACATACCTATAAAAAGAGAAAAAGGGATCGAGTCTTACCGTGGCCTGCGTATGGCTTGGCACTGTCATTTAGAAGGCTTGGGGAGCTGCTACTATTAGTCATTCTCTGAAAATTAAAATATATATACATAATATCACTGAAGAATACAGAATGCAGAATATTCAACCGATTAGGTTTAGACTGTCCCTCTTTGTATCTACCCCTCCAACCCATTGTTCACGTCAGTGACACTCTTACCTTCCTATGCTGCTGCTGCATGGATTACAATCACCTAGGCAGAAACTTATTTTACTCATTAGCCAGGTATTTAAAACCAAAGTCACAGAACCATTTTGAACTGCACTTCCATAACCTACTAGCCTAAGCAAAACACATAACTACTCAGTTTCCTTCTTCGTAAGTATCTATCTGGGGGATGTGCATGACAGAGTCGATAACTACTCTCTCTCAATATGTATTATCCTTCATACACCTGATAGATGCTATGAAATCAGGCTCGTCTCTGTTCTCTGAACATGTCCCACCCTTCCTTAACACACTCCACAGCCTCTATGGTCTCGCGATCCTGAAAGGACTTCATCCCATAATCACAACACACACAGGAGGGAAACTAGCCTGTTTCTAACCATCCTCTACATACTTCAACTCCACCCTTGAAAGCTCACCTGACTTCCAACTTACAGGAGGTGTCTTACCTGTATCCCCTCTGACCTCATCACCTCCTAAAAGTCCACCTCCCACTCACCAAATGTGAGGACAAAGGAAGACCCTAGAAGTCTCCATCCCCAAAACACACCTCAGTGTCCAGGGCCATGAGAATTCACACCAACAATACCTGCATCACAGGATACTTCGTCTCCACAGGGCTTCCAAATCCATTGACTCCAATAAAGCTGGTGCTGAAATAGGAATCTGTGAGACTCGTATCAGTTAAAGCACCTCCATCCATTCCAGGAACTAAAAGAGAAGGAAAATTCAAGTAATTAAATTATTTAAAAGCACAAAAAGTTGATGTAGTTTCTCTGTTCCCAAATAAGTTTTGGGAATTTAAGTCTCAAATCTCTGTCACACTTGTTTTTATTTACTTGTTCATAACTTGAATCAAACAAAACTGGCTCAACTCTAAAAACCTGTTAAACAATGATCAAGTTGAATAACTTTTTCCACAGAGATAGTTATTTTTATATTGCTACCTGAGAGCCACTAAGCACAACATGAAGAAAACAAACCACACTTGGATTTATTTCTACTTTTCTCATCAAGTTTTCTTTCTTTAATTTGCAAGAACAGGAGAACAGAAACTACTGCAATTTCTTCTGTGAATCTTCATATACTTAACAGGACAAGTTTCCCAGGACTGTTTCTCATAACACATCTTATGAAACAGACCAGCAGTTTCACGTTAATTTATCCAGGAAACCAACTCAACAGTGGTTGCAATGGGACAGAGCTGAAGACAACAGACAAGCTGCCTGTCAATTCTAAGGTAGAATAATATGGAATCACTATAACTACTAAAATAATCCATCATATATCAACAAAGTGATGAACAATACATTTTAGATCCTATTCCTTGGCAAGTACAGTTGACCACTGAACCACACAGGTTTGAACTGTCTGGGCACAATTATGAAAGTGAAAATTGCTCAGTTGTGTCCAACTCTTTGCGACCCCATGGACTATACAGTACATGCAATTCTCCAGGGCAGAATACCGGAGTGGATAGCTGTTCCCTTCTCTGGGGGATCTTCCCAACCCAGGGACCAAACTCAGGTCTCCTGCATTGCAGGCGGATTCTTTACCAGCTGAGCCACAAGGGAAGCCCAAGAATAGTGGAGTGGGTAGCCTATCCCTTCTCCAGGGGATCTTCCTGACCCAGGAATTGAACCAGGGTCTCCTGCATTGCAGGCAGATTCATTACCAACTGAGCCATCAGAGAATACACAAACTTTTTTTCAATAAATATACTGGAAAAATGTTTGGGGATTTATGACAATTTCGAAAATCTGCAGGTGAACCACACAGACTACAAAAGAAAATGAAAACAAGGCATACATATGAATGCATAGAATATATACAGATATAGATATTAGTCTACCTTACATACGCATTAAGTGATACTTAATATAAAATTAACAATGTTTTGTTTTCTCACTTTTATAACTTTACTTTCAAAGAATTACAGTACCATACAGTATGCCTCTCTCCTAACTGGAGAAGTTGTTATAGGTGACACATCAAACCATCATCAGAGGTTGTTTTTCTTTAAATGTAACATTTCTAATACTACAGTGAACGTGACTATACAAAATCTGAAGTGCTACACAAACTTTAGAACAACTCACTAATTAGTGCACAGGCTAGGCAACTATGAAGCAATCATACCCCTGACACTAAGCCACTGGAAAGCAATCCCACTGCTGCCACTTCACACTTGTAAATAACTATGAATTCATTTTTCACATTATCTTTTCATTTTGATGTCCAGGATTAGCAAAACACATGATACCTACAGATTTTGTATCCTATTAAGACAGCAGTGATAAAGGTACAGACAGAAAATGACTCATCTTGTAAACATACAATACAAACTTCCTATGTCCATCAGTACAGTACAGAATTGAAAACGTATTTGTTCTTCCTTATGATTCTCTTAATAGTGTTTTTATCTTCCCTAAGCTTACTTTTTAGTGAAAAGGAACTAAAGCCTCTTGATGACAGTGAAAGAGGAGAGTAAAAAAGTTGGCTTAAAGCTCAACATTCAGAAAACTAACATCATGGCACCTGGTCACATCACTTCATGGGAAATAGATGGGGAAACAGTGAAAACACTGTCAGATTTTATTTTGGGGGGCTCCAAAATCACTGCAGATGGTGACTACAGCCATGAAATTAAAAGACGCTTACTCCTTGGAAGGAAAGTTATGACCAACCTAGACAGCATATTCAAAAGCAGAGACATTACTTTGCCAACAAAGGTCCGTCTAGTCAAGGTTATGGTTTTTCCAGTAGTCATGTATGGATGTGAGAGTTGGACTGTGAAGAAAGCTGAGCATCAAAGAATTGATGCTTTTGAACTGTGGTGTTGGCAAAGACTCATGAGAGTCCCTTGGACTGCAAGGAGATCCAACCAGTCCATTCTAAAGGAGATCAGTCCTGGGTGTTCTTTGGAAGGAATGATGCTAAAGCTGAAACTCCAGTACTCTGGCCACCTCATGTGAAGAGTTGACTCATTGGAAAAGACTCTTGATACTGGGAGGGATTGGGGGCAGGAGGAAAAGGGGACGACGGAGGATGAGATGGCTGGATGGCATCACCGACTCGATGGACTTGAGTTTGAGTGAACTCCGGGATTTGGTGATGGACAGGGAAGCCTGGTGTGCTGCAGTTCATGGGGTCGCAAAGAGTCGGACATGACTGAGCGACTAAACTGAACTGAACCTTACTTTATTGTAAGATTACAGTATAAACTACATGTAACATAGAAAATTTTTCACAGTTTGTTGTGATCCACACAGTCAAAGGCTTTGGAATAGTCAATAAAGCAGAAATAGATGTTTTTCTGGAACTCTCTTGCGTTTTCAATGATCCAGCGGATGTTGGCAATTTGATCTCTGGTTCCTCTGCCTTTTCTAAAACCAGCTTGAATATCTGGAAGTTCACAGTTCACATACACCGAAGCCTGGCTCAGAGAATTTTGAGCATTTCTTTGCTAGCATGTGAGATGAGTGCAATCGTGCAGTAGTTTGAGCATTCTTTGGCATTGCCTTTCTTTGGGATTGGAATGAAAACAGATCTTTTCCAGTCCTGTGGCCACTGCTGAGTTTCCCAAATTTGCAAACATATTGAGTGCAGCACTTTCACAGCATCATCTTTTAGGATTTGAAATAGCTCAACTGGAATTCCATCACCTCCACTAACTTTGTTCATAGTGATGCTTCCTAAGGCCCACTTGACTTTGCATTCCAGGATGGCTCTAGGTGAGTGATCACACCATTGTGGTTATCTAGGTCATGAAAATCTATTTTGTATGTATTCTTGCCACCTCTTCTTAATATCTTCTGCTTCTGTTAAGTCCATACCATTTCTGTCCTTTATTGAGCCCACCTTTACAGGAAATGTTCCCTTGGTATCTCTAATTTTCTTGAAGAGATCTCTAGTCTTTCCCATTCTGGTGTTTTCCTCTATTTCTTTGCATTGATCACTGAGGAAGGCTTTCTTATCTCTCCTTGCTGTTCTTTGGAACTCTGCATTCAAATGGGTATATCTTTCCTTTTCTCCTTTGCCTTTAGCTTCTTTTCTCAGCTACTTCTAAGGCCTCATCAGACAACCATTTTGCCTTTTTGCATTTATTTTTCTTGGAGATGGTCTTGATCACTGTCTCCTGTACAATCCCACGAACCTCCATCCATAGTTTTCTTCAATTATCAGATCTAATCCCCTGAATCTATTTCTCACTTCTACTATATAATCATAAGAGATAATGATTTAAGTCATACCTGAATGGTCTAGTGGTTTTCCCTACTTTCTTCAATGTAAGTCTGAATTTGGCAATAAGGAACTCATAATGTGAGCCACAGTCAGCTCCTGGTCTTGTTTTTGCTGACTGTATAGAGCTTCTCCATCTTTGGCTACAAAGAATACAATCGATCTAATTTCAGTATTGACCATCTGGTGATGTCCGTGTGTAGAGTTTTTTCCTGTGTTGTCGGAAGAGGGTGTTTACTATGACCAGTGCGTTCTCTTGGTAAAACTCTGTTAGCCTTTGCCCTGCTTCATTTTGTACTCCAAGGCCAAATTTGCCTGTTACCCCAGGTATCTCTTGACTTCCTACTTTTGCATTCCAGTTCCCTATAATGAAGAGGACATCTCTTTTGGGTGTTAGTTCTAGGTCTTGTAGGTCTTCATAGAACCGTTCAACTTCAGCTTTTTCAGCATTACTGGTCGGGGCATAGAGTTGGATTACTGTGATACTGAATGGTTTGCCTTGGAAACAAACAGACATCCTATTGTTTTTGAGACCGCATCCAAGTACTGCATTATGAACTCTTATTGACTATGATGGCTACTCCATTTCTCCTAAGTGATTCTTGCCCACAGTAGTAGATATAATCTGAGTTAAATTAACCCATTCCAGTCCATTTTAGTTCACTGATTCCTAAAATGTCAATGTTCCCACTTGCCACCCCCTGTGTGACCACTTCCATTTGCCTTGATTCATGGACCTAACATTCCAGGTTCCTATGCAATATTGCTCTTTACAACATAGGAATTTACTTCCATCACCCATCACATCACAACTGGCTGTTGTTTTTGCTTTGGCTCCATCCCTTCATTCTTTCTGGAGCTATTTCTGTACTCTTCTCCAGTAGCATCACTCACTCACTGAAGTCACTCAGTTGTGTCCGACTCTTTGTGACTTCATGGACTGTAGCCTAGAAGGCTCCTCCGTCCAAGGGATTTTCCAGGGAAAAAGACTGGAGTGGGTTGCCATTTCCTTCTCCACGAAATCTCCCCAACCCAGGGATTGAACCTGGGTCTTTTTGTAGGCAGATGCTTTACTGACCTGGGGAGTTCATCTTTCAGTGTCATACCTTTTTGCCTTATCATACTGTTCTGGGGTTCTCAAGGCAAGAATACTGACGTGGTTTGCCATTCCCTTTCCCAGTGGACGTCTTGTCAGAACTCTCCGCCACGACCTTTCCGTCTTGGGAGGCCCTACTATGAACTATGGTTCATAGTTTCATTGAGCTAGACAAGTTAGTTAGTTTTCTAACTTTCTAACAAGTTAGTTAGTTTTCTGTGATTGTGGTTTTCATTCTGTCTGCCCTCTGATGGAGAAGGCTAAGAGGCTTCCTGAAGGGAGAGACTGACTGAGGGGGAAACTGGGCTTTGTCCTGATGGGCAGGGACATGTTCAATAAATCTTTAATCCAATTTTCTGTTAATGGGCAGGGCTGTGTTCCCTCCCTGTTGCTTGACCTGAGGCCAAACTATGGTGGAGGTAATGAAGATAACAGCAACCTCCTTCAAAAGGTCCCTGCATGCACTGCTGCCCTCATGTCCCTGAACCTGCAGCAGGCCACTGCTGACCCATACCTCCACTGGAGACTCGTGGACACTCACGGGCAAGTCTGGGTCAGTTCCTCGTGGGATCACTGCTCCTTTCTCCTGGGTCCTAGTGCATACAGGGTTTTGTCTGTGGCCTCCAAGAGTCTGTTTCAATGGTGACCTCCTGCAAAGGGCTTATGCCATACCCAGGTCTGCTGCACCTAGAGCCCCTATGGCAGGCCACTGCTGACCCGCACCTCCACAGGAGACGCTCAGACATGTTTTTGGCTCAATGTCTGTGGGTTGGGCGTGCATTTTGTGCCGTTCCCAGGTCTGAGCAGATCAGGAGACCAGGTGCTTGCGAGGGCACTGTCCCAGGTGGGCCGTGCATCTTAATCACCTTCGGGGTCCAGACCACTGTTTCCTGGGTGTGCCGCAAGAGCACTGTCTCAGGTGTGCAGTATGTCTCCTTTGGAGAGCTACTCTCAAGCTGCAACCCTTCTGGCAGATGTTATCCACCCAGGATCTCAGGAGGACATGGTTAGCAGCTGGGAGCCTGCTCACAGTTGGTGAAGATGCTGTCTCTGAGATTGTAGCAGCCCCTTGCCTTCTAGCTATTGCAAGCCTGCCTCTCTGCCTCTGGGCAGGGAGGGGCCGGTATGCAGCTCTCCTTTGGTATGCAACTCTATCCTTTGTTCTGTGAGAGGGCCAGGCTGTGGAAAATTCTTAAAAAGATGGGAATGCGACCACCTGACCTGCCTCCTGAGCAATCTATAGGCAGGTAAAGAAGCAACAGTTAGAACTGGACATGGAACAACAGGAGGAGTATGGCAAGGCTGTGTACTGTCACCCTGCTTATTTAACTTATACGCAGAGTACGTCATGCAAAGTGCCTGGCTGGATGAAACACAAGCTGGAATCAAGATTGCTGGGAGAAATACCAATAACCTCAGATATGCAGATGACACCACCGTTATGGCAGAAAGTGAAGAACTAAAGAGATTCTTGATGAAAGTGAAAGAAGAGAGTGAAAAAGTTGGCTTAACGCTCAACATTCAGAAAACTAAGATCATGGCATCTGGTCCCATCACTTCATGGGAAATAGATGGGGAAACGATGGAAACAGTGAGATACTATTTTAGGGGGCTCCAAAATCACTGCAGATGGTGACTGCAGCCATGAAATTAAAAGACACTTGGTCCTTGGAAGAAAAGCTATGACTAACATCAGTCAGTCAGTCAGTTCAGTCGCTCAGTCATGTCTGACTCTTTGCGACCCCATGGACTGCAGCACATCAGGCCTCCCTGTCAATCGCCAACTTCCGGAGTTTCCTCAAATGCATGTCCGTTGAGTTGGTGATGCCACCCAACCATCTCATCCTCTGTCGTCTCCTTCTCCTCCTGCCCTCAATCTTTCCCAGCATCAGGGTCTTTTCAAGTAAGTCAGCTCTTCTCATCAGGTGCCCAAAGTACTGGAATTTCAGCTTCAACATCAGTCAGTCCAGTGACTATTCAGGACTGATTTCCTTTAGGATGGACTGGTCAGATCTCCTTGCAGTCCAAAAGACTCTCAAGAGTCTTCTCCAACACCACAGTTCAAAAGCATCAATTCCTTGGTGCTCAGCTTTCTTAACAGTCCAAATTACATTTCCATACATGACTACTGGAAAAACCACAGTCTTTGCTAGATGGACCTTTGTTGGCAAAGTAATGTCTCTGCTTTTGAATATGCTGTCTAGGTTGGTCATAACCTTTCTTCCAAGGAGCAAGTGTCTTTGAATTTCATGGTTGCAGTCACCATCTGCAGTGATCTTGGAGCCCATAGAACAAGGCTGGCCTTCCATAGAACAAGTTTTAAAGACAAAAAAAGAGTCCAGCTGAAAATACTGAGTGGTTCTCCTCTGCCAACAAGGACATCATAGACAGGTGCTGGCATTCCTTATCCCAAGGGATGAAATCCAAACTTCTTAGTCGACATTAAAAAGCCCTCAACATTCCGTTCTCAACCTATCATTATAGTATTTCCTAAAAGTTCTGGGTCTGAATTTCAGTTCTGCCACTTACTGGCCACAATGTTTCAGGCAAAATGCTTATGAAGTGGAGATTATACCATGACTTGTAAAATGAGACTCATATCATCTACCTGGCAAACTTTAATGAAACGTTACAGAAAAAAATTAAAAGTATCTTCAAAAAAATGAAAAGTATCTTAAAAGTTCTTGTAAAATTCCTGATGGCTGCAACTCTATAAATTTACTAAGAAAAAATGAATTGTACATTTACAATGGGTGAATTTTACAGTAGGTAAATTATATTTTGATAAACCTCCTTTTTAAAACCCATGGAGAAAACTGGGATTATTCAACAAATGGATTTAAGACAACTGTATTCCCTGTATCCATCAGGGAAAAAACAGATATTTCCAAAATATCAAAGATTATAATGTAAAAGTACACATTCTACTATGAAAAGGTCTTACAATAATTTTACAACTACTGAACTCTCTCCTCCAGTCAAACCATTATATTTTGAAGGTCTATAGTTATGACCAACCTAGATAGCATACTCAAAAGCAGAGACATTACTTTGCCAACAAAGGTCCGTCTAGTCAAGGCTATGGTTTTTCCAGTGGTCACGTACGGATGTGAGAGTTGGACTGTGAAGAAAGCTGAGCACCGAAGAACTGATGCTTTTGAACTGTGGTGTTGAAGACTCTTGAGAGTCCTTGGACTGCAAGGAGATCCAACCAGTCCATTCTAAAGGAGATCAGTCCTGGGTGTTCTTTGGGAAGAATGATGCTAAAGCTGAAACTCCAGTACTTCGGCCACCTCATGCGAAGGGTTGGCTCATTGGAAAAGACTCTGATGCTGGGAGGGATTGGGGGTAGGAGGAAAAGGGGACAACAGAGGATGAGATGGCTGGATGGCATCACTGACTTGATGGACATCAGTCTGAGTAAACTTGGGGAGTTGGTGATGGACAGGGAGGCCTGGAGTGCTGCAATTCGTGGGGTCACGAAGAGTCGGACACGACTGAGCGACTGAACTGAACTGACAGTTCACAACTGGGCTTCCCATGTGGCACTAGTGGTAAAGAATCCACTTGCAATGCAGGAGATCTAAGAGACGTGGGTTCAACCCCTGGGTTGGGAAGATCCCCTAGAGGAGGGCAAGGCAACCCACTCCAGTATTCTTGCCTGGGAAATCCCATGGACAGAGGGGCCTGGTGGGTTACAGCCCACAGGACTGCAAAGAGTCAGAGACGACTGAAGTGACTTGGCACGCACAGTCCGCAACAAGGAGTACCATCAATTTCAGCACACACATAGCCCAAGCCCTAGAATCCTCAAGACCCAGGTACAATGGAAAAAAACAAAATACTTGAAGTTAGTCACTGTGTTCTAATCCAAGTTTTACCGCTCACTAGCTGAATGACCTTAAGCAAAACCCACTAAAATTCATTTCTTCATCTCAAAGAAAAGCAATCACATTTCATTCATAGGGCTATGAAAGGCCCTCAAGTGAAGCAGCGTGCCTAGTACCCTACCTCAAAGGTAATCATAAATGTTATTTTCCTCCTTCCTCATCTCTAGAATGCATTCCCGTATTATTCCAACTGTTTTTTTTTTAACTCTACCTTTTAAGATACTGTTTATATCACTAATGTGACCAAAAATAAGAAATCCTTTGATCCTTCATTGCTGTCTTCAACCACTAAAACATTTAATTATTCCATAAACTGAGATTAGGAACTATTCCTGATATTTTTCTGGCATTCGCTACTCTATTAGCACATTTACATAAACATATACAAGTAAGCCCTTCTTAAAAGTAGGTATTCTTAAAAAGTTGATAAACAAGACAACAGATTTTCACATCCAACTTCTATAAAATACCCCATGCAAATGGCATCACTGCTTCCATTTTTCTGATGGGGCCGTGCGACTCAGAGACACTAGAGGACAGCACAGTGGATGCAGGCCCAGTAAACAGGGGCTCCTCCGGCCACTCAGCAGTCACACCATCCTCTGCCCCACCGCACCGCGGAATGAGCACAGACTAAGCAAAGGCAGCTGCCCAGAGGTCTGTTGCAGCCAGCTGCCAATTACTCATCCTTGAAAGTTTATTTAATCTAAGTCTTAGTTTCCTCCTCTGTAAAACAGAAATGGTTAGTATCTACTTTCCAGGGTTTTGTGAGAATAAAAGACCTGGAAGTTTGTCTCTCTTGATTACCTTCCCCTACCCCCCTGGACCCCTGCCTCTGGCAACCACCAATCTCTTCTTCATTGCTATCTATGCGTTTGGGTTCTTTTATTGTTGTTTTTTTAAGATTCTACATGGAAGTGAGATCCTACTTATTTTTTTTAATGTAACAAGTTTGAACCAGCTTACTGAAGACTCTGTATGTTCCTTAAATATGCATATATTTGTGTTAATTTATGTATAAGTATACATAGTACATTAAGATGTAACAGCTTAGTATCACCACTTGTAAAAGACCATAAACAATCTAAATAGCCGCTGAAAAGAACAGTACAATCACACAAGAGAATTATTACACAGTCACTATGAAGAGTAAGGTATATTTCTATGTGTAGACGTGAAACAAACAGGAAGATAAGCAGTTTGGTGAAAAAATTCAAAGTGCACTAGGCTTCCATGTGTGAGCAGGATGTACTAGAGATAGGGAAATACAAATATGAGTGATCTACAAAGAACATCTCTGAAAAGATACATAATAAACTGAAAAGAGTGACTGTCTTTTGGAGAGGGATCAGGGAACTAAGGAAGAAGGGAGACTATTTTCCACTGTGTATCCTCTTGCGCTATTTAAACTTTTAACCTGTGTGTGCGCCTGTGACTCTTCATGACCCCATGGGCTGAAGCCCACCAGGCTTCCCCATTCATGCAGAACATTTTTAATTTCCAAAGCAAGATATTGTTCCTAGATTTTAAAAGCTGCAATTTTTAATGTTAAAAATACAATTAAAAGCTAGTTTAGAAAAACGGGTACAATATCTTTAATTTTTTAAAGAAAAAGATACCAAAGGACAACAAAAAAGGAAGAAGTTTTACCAGAAGAGTGCCATTATCCACAGGCCAATTAACTCAGCCAAGATAAAAGAACATGTCCTTCCCTATGCTGAAGCTGCTGAGAGGTCAAAGATTTTTTAAAGCTATTGGAAAGGAAAGAGGATGAATTCTAAAAATTGATCATAAAATAATGTTTCCTAGAAAATAAACATTTAGAAAAACACAAACATTTTATACCTGAAGGAATTTTAAACATCATGTACTCCATACCCCATTCTCATATTCTACGAAGAAATATATTTCCACATGGACTAAATTACTACCCTAAGTTCAAAGTTACTTAAGACAGAGTACTAAAAAAAAGAAACAAAAAAAACTAATTCTCAGGACCCCCAGTCCAACAGTAATTCCTATACAATGAAAGGAGGAGCAAATACTGTATGTTATGAATTTGTTGACAACTATATGACAACAAGCTTCCCACGTGGCTCAATGGTACAGAATCCACCTGACAATGCAGGAGACATGCATTTGATCCCTGGGTCAGGAAGATCCCCTGGCGGAGGAAATGGCAATCCACTCCAGTATTCTTGCCTGGAAAATCCCAGGGATAGACAACCCTGGCAGGCTACAGTCCATGGCTCATGAAGAGTCAGACATGACTGAGCAATTGAGCAAACACTGATCGCAAATGACAACAGTGCATAAAACAAGAATTTTATCATATTCCTTTATATAACTTCAGCTCATAAATTACTTTATAAAAACAGAACATAAAGTTAATATGGAAAAACAAAAGTAATACTGGGAAATACTGCTACAAAACTTGAGTGTGTATATGTATGCCCATGCTATGTACTTAACTGTCTCCCCCTAAATTCTCATACTGAAACCTTAACCCTCAATGTGAGTGTATGTGGAGATTGGGCCCTTAGGAGTAGTTAAGGTTACACACAAAACTAATAATAATGATTAACCCTGGGCAATGAGATCAGTTTAACTTTATACACTGCTGTTCCAGTGAAAATTTTTACCAAAAAAGTTTATTAAAAACTAAATAAATTCAACCCTAAAATAAATAAATTTCTAAAATATTTCTAGGTACCATATACATTCATACCTTTGCACACAAAAGCAGATATGCCTACAGAAGAGCAAACAACAACAACAAAAAAGATATGGCAGTGGAAGCATGGAATCCTAACCACTGGGCAAACAGGGAATTCCCTATAGAACATTCCTGAAATGACAAAATTATAGAAATGGAGGGCAAATTAGTGGTTGCCAGGGATTTGAAGGAAGGTGACAAAAAGGCCTCTTGAGGGTGACAGAGCTGCTCCATGTCCTGACTGTGCTGGCAGGTGTGAAAACACACACACAATAAAACTCCACAGAACTCAGTTATACACGTGTACACACACGCACAAGTAAGACTCAGAAAATCCTGAAAAGGTTAAGTGGATTGTGCCAATCAGTGTGGCTGTGACACTGCACTGCGGTTCTACAAGGTGCTGCCCCTGGGAGATGGGGATGGGACAGCAGGCTCTTTCTGCATTATTTCTTACAACTGCACGCGACTCTACAATTATCTCAAAATAGAAAGTTAATTTAAAAAGAGAAAAATCCTATAAAAGGACAAAAATAGATGTTTTGGCCATCATTTAGCTTCTTAGAGTCATTTCAAATGCAGTTTCATGGAAAGAAGTGTTTACTCACTAACTGAATCTTACTGAGACATTAGTACAACCCTCTCTGAGTACTCTTCATAAAGTTCTAAGCTTTCCTCATAAAACTTCTCAAGATCTAATTTTATCTTATACACATACCTGTATTCCCCACTAGAATGTAACCTCCACAGGACAGACTTCTGTTTGATTCAATGTTGTATTCCTATCACCCTGATCAAAACTTGCCACTTTGCAAGCACCATATTAAAGGAGTGAAATCAATGGTATTATAAAGTCTTTTGTTATCTACTTTGTGTACTGTCGAATAAAAATGTGTTAACCTATACGAGCTCTCCTAATGGCAAATTCCCAGTACTCACTCCTCTGTGAGCTGATTCAGGTTTGTGGGGTGAAAAGTATAATTCTGACTTAAACAAAAACAGTCTTGCCATACACTCCAAAGTTTTGCATATGAACTTCAACTTACCCCCTACTTTCTGCCATTTGGACAGACAGCCACAGTTCAATCATCTGCAGCTATTTTACTGGTCTTGAAAATATACTCTCAAAAACTGGGAGGTGAAAAAATGTACAAGCTAACTGTAGACTTATTACTAATACTCAACTAACAGCAGCAACTAACCCTGACCCCTCACTATGTGCCAGATAACGCTCTGACAGGGTTATATTCAAGCCTGTCACAACTCTGAATTAGGTATTACTATTACCTCCACGTTTTAAAATAAGAAAAATAGAGGCTTAAAAGTTAAAAACTCAAGATCACAAAGTAGACAGGAGAGCCAGGTCCACCTTAGATGTGCCTTATGCCAGAGCCTTCACTACTAATTAAATTAGCAGAACTGAAAATAAATCTATTGGGTTTCAATTAAAGTAACATATATAAAATACAAATACTGAGCTGCTAAAAACTGAGTATCTTGACAATGAAAAGTCTAGCTGGCTGAGAATATTAGAATCACATCATTAAAAGGTCAAGAATCAGCAACTCAATTAAACCACCAAATCAAACCACACTGAACCTTTAGAAGATTCGAATTCCAAAAGAAATATGAAATGTCTAACACTTTAAAAAAGAGTAATAAATAAACTGTTATTTTCCCAACAATCCTGAATGCCAGAATATATTCACTAACATACTGCCAGGTCAACCAAAGAGCTGGAAGTGTAATACTTCTGTACAGATAAAAAGTAGGCAACAAATGAAAGTACAGTTCCTTTACAAGACTGAAACACCACTGCAACCAAGCATACTAAAAAAAAAAAGCCTTTCTGCTTCAGTTTTCCAAAGCTTGCAAAGTAAGGATAAAATTTCCTCTTGCATTTACCTCTCAAGTTTTCACACAATCTGAAACACTACCAAAACAATTCAAGTACTTAAAGCAAGAGTCAAAAACTCAAAGGCCAAGAGGAGCCAGGCATATAAGTTAACCTAGTCAGTAATAAGGCAAAAATGGAGTCTTGCCCAGCCCACACACCTAATTCTAATATAGAAAAGGGTTGCCCTTCAAAGAAAGTCAGAAATTTGTAGTTTACTGTTAAACCTGATTATTTAAATGTTGTCAACTAATTCAGTTATAATCCAACACATGCAAATTAAAAACATCAAATTATATCATAAATTTTAGGCACCAAAATGGCTAAAATTATAAGATGGCTAATATCAAGTGCTGGGGAGAACGTGAAGCAACTTGAAACAACCTGAACTCTCATAGCCCGCTAGACGTAATGTAAATGTGATACAATCTCTTCAGCAAACTATCTGAAGTCATCTACTTAGAGCTGAACATACGCATGTCCTATTTTAAGTCTGAAATTCCACTCCTAACATAAATTCATAGACTTGAACCAAAAAACATATTCAAGAATGTTCAAAACAGTGCTCTTCCTAATAAACAAAAGTTGGAAACGTACCATCACCCACTAACAGCAAAATGAGGATATAAAATGAGGCACATTCATTTAATGTGTAATACCAGGCAAGAATGAGACTAAGAGGTTGCTCCCACATAACTGATCTTACAAATATGCTTAAAGAAGAGGCCCACAATGTTCTTATAGAGCTCAAAAAAAAAAAAAAAAGTGAAAAATGAATCAACAATGTAGTTCATGAAGTCAGTGGTTAGCTCTGGGAAAGGAGTGACTGGCAAAGGGTAGGAAGAGCAGAACTTCTGCAGGTCCTGATTGAGTTCTATTTCCTGATCTGAGTACTGTTATGAGCTGTTTTCATCTTGTGAAAATTCCAAATTTTATGGTCTATATATTGTTCCATATGTGTGTACACTTCAACAAAAACTTTAAAACACACACACACAGCTCCAAGATACCCAAGGAGCCCAAACAAAGTATTTCTACAGGTGGACCCGGCTTATCAGAGCAGGTATGTCTGACATCCCAGGCTCAAGAAATAGTCCACATTCTTACACCTACCTAAAGAAGAGCAAAGGAAACAAAGTAAAAGCAATATAAAACTGTGTCAGTGACTCTACCTGATCAAGTCAACAACTAACAAAATTTAAATTTCTCCTAATAACACCTCTCAGAATGTGTCCTCCCTTTTAATTGCCTCATACATTTACCAAATCAAGTATCTCATAAAATAGAGTATAACACAGCCAGAAGTAGAAACTAGATCAAAAATTAAATAATAAAGTGTAAAAAATTCAACGCAAGCATTAAATCACCAACACAATCCTGTTCCCTGATTCCTGAACAACCTAACTTAACTGGCCACTCACTGATAGGAGACAATTTTATCTCACCCAAAGGAGTCACAATCTAGACCACCCGAAGAAGCCTACAGCAGACAAGAGGAGCCTTGGGCTTCACCCAGTTGAGTTAAAGCAAGTCCCACAGAATCCAACTACATATTGCAGCTACTTAATCAAGTAACTATTAAATGACTAAACGTTGACTTCAAAATGCCTTCATAGCACTAACTGCCTGTCCTCTCAAGAACCTATCTCCCAAAGACGTTTGGTTCCTGAGATATGAAATGGTCCCCACCTTTGAGTCATTGCTAGTATTTCTCCTCCATCTCCAACCTCACCTGTTTACAGCCTGTCCTAACTTTAATGTCCCAAATCTACCACATCTGTGTATTAGAAAATCCTAGAAATACCACATATTAAATTGAATACCTCCGTTTTTTTTAACATGCCTCTTTCTGTAGGTAACAAAACCACTGTTCCGTTTCTCTGCTTACTAATCAAACATAACGAATTAATCTGAGCCACAACTCAATACATCCAGCAAACTTACCTAGAAAATGCTAAGTTGCTGCTCCAACGTGATAAAATTCCACCAATAAAGTAACCATTCTGACAAAACATTTTAAGTTACAAATTATTCTTAGCATTATCACCCTCACCAAATACATCTGCGCTGAAGTCTGACCCGTCAGAGCAAAAGAAACAATCTTTAAAACACACTAACACATACACCCATCTCTAAGAAGGCACTTAATAACCCTCACAGAGCAAATAACTGCTAAAGCATCAAGCCAAATACTTAAGACCATTTACAGTTTAAAAAAAAAAGTTCTGACATCCAAGTTAAGCAGCCTATCGAATGAGTTTCAAATCTTGTAACTTTTTAAAATTCCCAAGGAAGTAGGATTTTCCCACTTGGTTTAGAAATGCTCAATACACTCAGAAACAAGGAAAAACTCGACACACCTCTACTTTTCAAGGGCAACCTTTTGTAAACCAGATTACACTTTTAGGCTTATTATTAGAACTGCAAACTCCACTCAGTAACGACGAACTAGTTACAAGGTTAACAGAAGACGAGTGAAAAAAGGCCCGCTGCCCTATGAGAGCCGAATTCGAGGGCTCAGTCGCACACAAATGAGCGCGGCTCATGGCGTGGCACATTTCCGAGGCTCCGAGCCGAGGGTTCTCTGGATACAAAGTAGTAGAAGACAAGCAATACACCTCCGGACACCCTGCAGACTCCCGCCAGCTTTCAAGAAAACTGCGGAAATGCAAGTTTGGGTGAAATCCCGACTCAGACCAAGCACGCGAGAGACGGCTGCTTGTCGGTTCGCTCCCGATTCCTTAGAAAGCATTTCCTGCCTGGAAAACCTCTCTCCCAGAAGCCTTGCACATATACACACACAAGAAAAAAAGAAAAAAAAAAACTTTTTCCGCTCTTCCAACCCACTCCTGGAAGCCGCGGAGGCCGCCCCGACCGGCACACACCCACCAGGGGACCCCTCCGCTCGGCCCGGGGCGCGCGCGCACACACTCACAGGTGCCGGCAAACCCGGCCCCTTTCCACACCCCCCGGAAGCGACACCCCCATCTCCCGCACGCCGCGGCCCATCCCCCGTCCTTCCCGCCCCCACCCACACCCCCGCCCCCCCAAAAGTCCACCGCCCAGCGTTCCCGGGGAGCCGGCCGGCCCTCGCCGCCCGAACGGGCCAAGAGCTATGGGGAGGGGAGGCAGGAAGACGGAAGGAGGCACCAGGCCCCGGGCGTAGGCCTCTCGGAGCGCTGAGGGAGACGAAAGCTGAGGGGAGAGGGGGGACCCCGCGGGCCAGGCTCCGGCGCCCCCTGCCCCCAAGCCCCCCGCCCCCGGGCCACACTCACTTGCCAGCCGCGGCCCGTCGAGGACCCCACTGTTGCCACCTCCGCCTCCGCCGGCTCCGGGCCCGGGGCCCCCCAGGTCCGGCTTCTTGGGCCCCGCGGGCGGCCCGGCTCCTCCGGCCGGGACCGCTCCGGGCGGGAAGCCGGCCCCGGGCGCGCCCGCCAGAGCCAGGGGGACGCTGTTGCTATGGAGGCCGAGGCCCGGCGCGGCCCCAGCAGCTGGGTCCTCATGCAGGAACTGACACTCCTCCCCGTAGAAGCACGTCTTATCCTTGGCGTAGTAGCGGCAGTACTTCAGCTTCACCCCCGCCGCTGCCGCCGCCGCCGCCGCCGCCCCGCCGGGGACGCCCCCGACCCCCGGCGGGGCCACCGCCACTACCGCCGCGGCCGCCGCCAGCGAGGAGGACGCGGAGGAGGCGGCGGCCGAGGGGGGCGGGAGGCCGCCGCCACTGTTCATGGCAACGCCGCAGCCTCGTCTTCCGCCGCCGCCACCATAGACTGGGGAGGGAGGGACGGCGCTGCCGGGGGGCCGGAGAAAAGCCCGGGCGGGCGGGTCTGTCCCGCTGCGGGAGCCGGAGCCGCCCGGGGAGGGGGGGAGGGGAGGGGAGAGGGGAGGGAGGAGGGGGCAGGAGGGAGGGGCGGGGAGGGGGAGAGCCGGGAGTCTCTCTCACTCACTCTCGCCTTCTGTTTTCTTAAAGGGGCCGCGCGCGGGACGACGGGGTGGGCGCGCGGGCCCTCTGACAGGGACTTCGAGGGCGCGGGCTCGGGGAGTAGGGGGTGGGGGGGGGGTAGCAGCGGCGGCAGCGAACGGGCTGGGAGGACGGAGGGGCCGGTTTATTTTTAAATTCTGCCTCCACTCGCTCTCTCGCGCTCTGGTTCCTCCGAGTTGTTTATTCCCTTTTCCTCTTCCTGAGACGGCCGTCGCCGCTGCGCCTGCGCGCCGGCCCGCGGGGGCTTGTGGGTAGCTGGAGCGCCAACGGGGGAGGGGGAGTCCTGGCCGGGCGTCGGTTGGACGGGCGGGCGGTGGGCGGTCGGTGTCGGAGCGGGCTGGGGGCGCGTTCTCACGAGGCGACAGGCCTTCCCGCTTTCGTTTGTCCTCTTACTTGTAAAGCCAGAGCGTCATTTCTTAATTGAAACGACGAAATTTACGGAATGTGATGGTTATTTCTTGGGGGGCGGGGGGGTCGCACCTGAGGCCGGAGCCCAAACCCTGGTTCTGCTGGGAGAGGAGCTCCGTCCGTTCGTCTCACTTCCGCGCCTTCTCTTTTCCCCCACCCTCCTCTTTTTTTTTTTTTTTCCCCCTTCCAGCTGAGGGTGAGGAGAGCTGCAGAAATGATTGCCTAAAACTCCTGGGCCTTTTATCAAAAAAAAAAAACTGGAAGCAAAGGAGGTTGACTTAGGCAAACCCCCAGCTGAGTACAGCACCTGTTTTCTCTATTTATATTACTGAAAGCCTACAGTAAAATATTATCGAAAAAAAATAAGATGCCACCTGGGGACAGCGCAGCAGAGGCATCCCCTGAACGTTTCAGTTCTACCTACGCCCGGGGTTCTTTTCTCCAGTCTAGTCTTGATTCGAAATTCATTTTCAAAGGATAGGGTTTTTCGCGCACCCATTGCTAATGTTATGCTCCGCTGTATTTAAAAAAAAAAAAAAGTTTGCAAGAGTTTTTAAAGAGTTGCTATGAAGGGAAAGTAGTATTTTAGTTTTTCTCCTGTGCAGTCGATTTTCTCAAAAGACAGTTGGAAGGGAGGGGAGACGTTTGTCGGCGGTATTTGTGGCAAACAGAAGAAGGAAGAGAAGCCAGTGTACCACAGTGCAGAAGGAGCAGGGGTTGGGGAATGGATTCCATAACCCACAAACGGGTAAACCTGGTGATATGCCTTAGCTAAACGAGAAACAATATTGTATTAAAACATGTTTTAATACATGTTTAAAAACATTTTCACATGTATGTCTGTTCAACAAATGCTTATTAATGCCTGTTATGTGTACCAGGAACTGAGCTCAGAGCTGGGGAAGCAAAAGTAAACAAGAGGCATTCTTTACTGAGTTTGAGATGGTTTGTTTATCCCCTGGTTGGAGAGACACATGGTACACAGGCGATTACAAACCTGTGTGTTAAGTACTAACCTTATCACATTAGCTATTAGAGTGTGGGCTTTCTGGAGAAAAGCTGATACCTTATTAGCAGGAAAGGAGAACATATGCTTTGAATTGGGACATATCTGAGTTTGTAATCCACTGCCTACACTTAACAGCTGTGTTACTTGAGGTAAGTTGCTTCACTTCTCTGTGCCTTATCTATAAACCAGCTAAGAATGGTTAGTTGGTCACTTGATAATGGATAAACTAATAGTGTATATAAAGTATCCAGTGCTTAGTAAGGATTGAGTAGATTGTAGCTATTTCTCTTGGTACAGTAGTATTACTGCTACTAGTAGCCCTTGTGTAAGAGCGCAGGAAGGAGCTTTGCAGGCAAAGGGAACAGCTTGAGATAAAGGCCCAGAGGTGAAAAAGAGCTTAGGTTGTTAGAATGGTGATAGTGGAGAATTGAGTTGGGGCAGGATCATAGACTCCTTCGAAGGCACAGGAAAGGACTAGACATTTTTCTTGAGGACAATAGAAAGTTATTCAATTCAGTCGGTCAGTGATAGCCGACTCTTTGCTACCCCATGAATTGCAGCACGCCAGGCCTCCCTGTCCATCACCAACTCCGGGAGTTCACTCAAAACTCATGTCCATCGTGTCAGTGATGCCATCCAGCCATCTCATCCCCTGTCGTCCCCTTCTCCTCCTGCCCCCAATCCCTCCCAGCATCAGAGTCTTACAGGGTTTTAAAAAGTCAAGTAATGGCATAATCAAATTTCCCTTTAGAAACAAAATTGACTCATAAGAACTATATGATGAAAGTAAAGAAGATGAAAGTGAAGTCGCTCTGTCGTGTCTGACTCTTTGTGACCCCATGGACTGTAGCCCACCAGGCTTCTCTGTCCATGGGATTTTCCAGGCAGGAATACTGGAGTGGGTCGCCATTTCCTTCTCCAGGGGATCTTCCCTACCCAGGAATTGAACCCGGGTCTCCCGCATTGCGGGCAGACACTACCATCTGAGCCACCAGGGAAGCCCAAAGAAGATGAGTCACCACCATTCTATTGATGAACAAACTGAAGGTCTAGAGTTACATGATGTTACCAGCTTGTAAGGTGCTTCCCTGGTGGCTCAGTGGGAGAGAACCCGCCTGCCAATACAGGAGATAGGGGTTCAATCCCTGGCTTGGAAGATCCCCTAGAGAAGAAAGTGGCAACCCACTCCAATATTTTTGCCTGGAGAATCCTTTGGACAGAGGAGCCTAGCAGGCTACAGTCTATGGGGTTACAAAGAGTTGAACACAACTTAGCAGCTAAACAACAGCCACAAACAGCTAGTAAATTGCAAAGCCAGGACTTGTGTTCATGCCTTCTAATTACAAAAGATGTGCTCTTTCCACTACATATTTGACCATTTCTAAATGATTGTTTGTATCTGTGGATGGCTAAGAGAAGTATCAATGGAGAGAAAACAGATTCATTAAATTCATACCATATCAAGCATATCTTTCAGATAAGCCTTTGTTGAGAATCTACTGTATACAATGTACCACGCAGGTTCTGTGCTAGGCGCTGATACACAGAGGTGTATAGGATACATCCTTCGTCCTCAAGAGTTACTGGGGCCATGAGAGAAATGCCAAAGGTAGAGCAAGTCACCCCTCAATACCATGTTTGACAGTTTCCTATATTAAATCCCTGTGAACAAGATGGAGGAAAGTAGGCTGCAATGCTATGGTTGGGAGACTTCAGTGCTCTTTGATTAGTCAGTCAAAATGTTGAAAAAGCTGGCTCTGGAGCTCATTGAACAATATCCAGAAAGTATTGATAAGTTGACCACATATCAACATGGTCTTTACTGACCTCCTTTGGAGTCTGTTTTTAACCTATTTTTATGAAAAAAACGTTATCAACTACCTAGATGAAGAAATACATGGCAAATTTAGCAGATCTGCAATGTGTTGGGAGACCAGTGGAAATTAGATCCATTCAGTCATGTGTGACTCTTTGCAGCTTCGTGGACTGCAGCACACCAGGCCTCCCTGTCCATCACCAACTCCCGGAGTTTACTCAAACTCATGTCCATTGAGTCAGTGATGCCATCCAACCATCTCATCCTCTGTCTTCCCATTCTCCTGCCTTCAATCTTTCCCAGCATCAGGGGCTTTTCAAATGAGTCAGCTCTTCGCATCAGTTGGCCAAAGGTTTGGAGTTTCAGCTTCAACATCAGACATTCCAATGAATATTCAGGACTGATCTCCTTTAGGATGGACTGTTGGATCTTCTTGCAGTCCAAGAGACTCTCAAGAGTCTTCTCCAACACCACAGTTCAAAAGCATCAATTCTTTGACTCTCACCTTTCTTTATAGTCCAAATCTCACATCCATACATGACTACTGGAAAAACCATAGCCTTGACTAGATGGACCTTTGTTGGCAAAGTAATGTCTCTGCTTTTTAATATGCTGTCTAGGTTGCTCACAACTTCTTCCAAGGAGTAAGCATCTTTTAATTTCATGGCTGCAGTCACCATCTGCAGTGATTTTGGAGCCCAAGAAAATATAAAGTCTGTCACTGTTTCCACTGTTTCCCCATCTATTTGCCATGAAGTGATGGGACCAGATGCCATGATCTTAGTTTTCTGAATGTTGAGCTTTAAGCCAACTTTTTCATTCTCCTCTTTAACTTTGTTCAAGAGATTCTTTAGTTCTTCTTCGCTTTCTGCCACAAGGGTGGTGTCATCTGCATATCTGAGGTTATTGATATTTCTCCCAGCAATCTTGATTCCAGCTTGTTCTTCCTCCAGCCCAGCGTTTCTCATGATGTACTCTGCATATAAGTTAAATAAGCAGGGTGACAATATACAGCCTTGACGTACTCATTTCCCGATTTGGAAACAGTCTGTTGTTCCATGTCCAGTTCTAACTGTTGCTTCCTGACCTGCCTACGGATTTCTCAGGAGGCAGGTCAGGTGGTCTGGTATTCCCATCTCTTTAAGAATTTTCCACAGTTTGTAATGATCCACACAGTCAATGGCTTTGGCATAGTCAATAAAGCAGAAATAGATGTTTTTCTGGAACTCTCTTGTGTTTTCAATGATCCAGCAGACGTTGGCAATTTGACTTCTGGTTCCTCTGCCTTTTCTAAAACCAGTTTGAGTATCTGGGAGTTCATGGTTCACGTACTGTTGAAGCCTGGCTTGGAGAATTTTGAGCATTACTTTACTAGCATGTGAGATAAGTGCAACTGTGCAGTAGTTTGAGCATTCTTTGGCATTGCCTTTCTTTGGGATTGGAATGAAAACGGACCTTTTCCAGTCCTGTGGCCGCTGCTGAGTTTTCCAAATTTTCTAGCATATTGAGTGCAGCACTTTCACAGCATCATCTTTTAGGATTTGAAATAGCTCAACTGGAATTCCATCACCTCCACTAGCTTTGTTCATAGTGATGCTTCCTAAGGCCCACTTGACTTTGCATTCCAGGATGTCTAACTCTAGATGAGTGATCATACCATTGTGATTATCTGGATTGTGAGGATCTTTTTCGTATAGTTCTTCTGGGTATTCTTGCCAATACACAATGCGATCAATGACTGATTAGGATTTGTAAATCTCCATCAGCTGAAAAAAGCTCAACAGTGCTAACAAGATGAAACCTCAAATAAATTGAGGAAAACAGAGCAAACACTCTTTAATAAAGCATTGATAATACAGCATCATGCACTTCTCCCCAATCCTGCATCCTCAAAGCAAGTTAGCAGTGTTTTTTTAGAAGCCTTTAAAATGTACATCATTCTTATTCTACTTTGCAAATAAATCCTAAGAAGGTAACTCTAAATAACAAGTTTCATGCTACAGTGTGCTCATTGAAACATAGCGTATGAAAGCCAAAAAAGAAAAGATGCAAGCAGTCTAAATTCTAGAACCAAGTGGAATGTTAAACAGTGGACTATTCACAAAGAATATTATGCAGCCATTAAAAAAACAATGAACTGTGCAACAGTGCTTATGATAGTGTAAGTATTTAACATGATGCAAAACTGCATTTGTTGTTTTATTGTAATGATGTAAACAATAAAAAGTCTAATAGAAATAAAGATTAAAGTAACTACCTAAAAATATTAATGGTGGTTTTACTGATAAGACAACAGAGAAGGTTCTTCCTATTTTTCCTCCACTTCCCAAATCTGTGTCATGAACATACATTATTTCTATAATAGAAAAATAAGTGTTAAAACTTTATTGTAATTTAATCTTAATCTTTTAATTCTAAGGAGTGAGTATATGGGCTTTTGTTAAACTGTTCTCTGTATTTCTTATTTCATTTTGTTTTCAAATAAATTAATTTTGTGAAAATATCCTGGACACTTGTTGGCAGTTCCTTCAAATTTTTCACTAGTCTGGTATTTCTCAGGACTTCCCTTGGTGGCTCAGATGGTAAAGAATCTGCCTGCGAGGCAGGAGACCCAGATTCGATCCCAGGGTCAGGAAGATCCCCTGGAGAAGGGAGTGGCTGCCCACTCCAGTATACTTGCCTGGAGAATCCCATGAACAGAGGAGCCTGACGAGCTACAGTTCATGGGGCCGAAAAGAGTTGGTTTCCACTGAGCAACTAACACTTTCAAAGCATATTTCACAGAAGATTGGTTTAACAGTATGTTAACTGATACAAAGCAAAAGGTTATGTTATTGACAAAATTTGGGAAACTGAGTTAAACAACTTCTAAGTCTTTTTCAGAGCCTTTAATATGTTGCTATATTATTAATATGCAGAATTTACCAAAATTTTTACTACTTTTCCTTTGAGAAACATTATCCTTGTCATCTGCTTTCTCATTTTTCCTATATTTTAACATTTGTCCACATTGTTCAGTTCCCCCTTTCCCAGCCCTGCTAGCTTGCTTTCTATTCTGTTCAGCCATGAAAAGGAGACTCTGCCTCATCTTAACAGAACAGGGGCCCTCCTTCCATCCAGGACCTTTCACTCATGCTTTGAACCTCTCCTAGCATTTCCTCCAGTATATAGTCATTCTCCATCAGTGTCTTCTTTTTTCTGACCTTCTTCTTAGTATGCAAATATGTAAACTGAAATAATTTTTAAGTCATTTATTCCTTCCCATTGTGAACATCTTGTGATCAGAAAAAAGTAATATTTTTCTCCTTTTTTTTTAAAAGCCCCGTAAACAGTCACTCCTGCTAAGAGGGCTAACTGACACGGCTGTGTAGGGGGACAATTTGGCAGTATCTATGAAATTTTTAAATATTCATACCCTATGGCTCAACAGTGCCACTTATGGTATCTCCCCTAGAAAAGTACTGTTTTGTTCAAGGAGATATACATACGATGCTCCCTTGAGGCATTGTTGATAACAGTAGAATTGGAAGTAACCTAAATATTCATAAATGGATCGTGTGTACCATTGTTGTCTAAGACCTATCATTGAATGAAAAAGGCATAATACGTATACATATGTGGAATACAGCACCTTTTATGTAAGATCATTAAAACATATTCCTTATAAGGCTATATATAAATCTATACAGAAAGGGCTGGAAGGATAAACATTAAATTGCTAACAAGAAGGGATTGGGAGGAGTGATGAAAGAGGCCTTTAGCTTTATTTGTATCACTTCAGTTTACAAGAAGAATAGATGCCTGCTTATGTAATTAAGAATTTATTTTTTAAATTCTCATTCAGTTCAGTTCAGTCGCTCAGTTGTGTCTGACTCTTCACAACCCCATGAATCACAGTACACCAGGCCTCCCTGTCCATCACCAACTCCCAGAGTCTACTCAAACTCATGTCCATCGAGTCGGTGATGCCATCCAGCCATCTCATCTTCTGTCGCCCCCTTCTCCTCATGCCCCTAATCCCTCCCAGCATCAGAGTCTTTTCCAATGAGTCAGCTCTTTGCATGAGGTGGCCAGAGTATTGGAGTTTCAGCGTTAGCATCAGTCCTTCCAATGAACACCCAGTACTGATCTCCTTTAGGATGGACTGGTTGGATCTCCTTGCAGTCCAAGGGACTCACAAGAGTCTTCTCCGACACCACAGTTCAAAAGCATCAATTCTTCGGCACTCAGCTTTCTTCACAGTCCAACTCTCACATCCATACATGACCATTCCTTTTTTTGCCCTAACCTCTTCACAGGCAATTTATTTGAATCATCCATACATAACGATTATCTTCATCTCCTGTTCATCTTTCAATCAAGATTAATCTGATGTTTGTCCTTGCTGTGTTAATTTTTTTTTCCCCCAGAGCCACCACTGGTATTAGTTAGCAGATTTATTAGTACTTTTCTTCAGCTGTTTTATATTTCCTCTAGAATATTGAGCAGTGTTAACATTTTCTCAGCACTCCTCTTTCTTGGGGTCCAGTCACCAGTGTTTCTTCCACCTCTGCGATTCAGTGAAGCCTGCATGGTAGGCGTTGCAGAAGTATTTGTGAAATACATTTCAAATAATTCACTTATTACAATTCAAGACAACGCATAGGATATCCTCTGAGCTTTAAGCTTGCTTTTGTGAGCACAAAATGTAATGTTAATGAAACAAAAAGATACACCAGATTTGGAATTAAAATAACTGGTTTGAAACCTGGTGTTTACTACCTATACCTGTGCGGCTTTTAAGAAATCCCTTAACATCACTCAGCTTCAGTTTCTTAATTTTTAAAATGGAACTAGTCCCTGCTTTATGGAGCTGTCTTAAGGACTGAATGATACAATGAGAACTTCATGGCAAAAATAATCTCTCTGCCAGTAAGTAAAAATTTTTATTTGCAAAGTAATTTTAACCACCTTTCTGTGTAAAATAGATCCTACTTCTGACAATTTTTATTACCTTCAATATTACTTCTTTTAGCACTCTCATGCATCTCTTATTTGATGATGATATTGGCAATTACTGTAATGATGCCTCAGATTCTGTAGTGTTTCACAGCCTGCAAAAGCATCCAGGCTTGTTCATCACTTCTCCCAACAATCCTGTGAAACAGTTAAAATGAACATGTTGTATTAGTACTGGGATTCTGAGACTTTGAAAAGATCTGTAAAATTCTGTCATTTGCCCCAAAATAAATCAGCTGAGACTCTTGAGGCTCCCTAGTTCTATGATCTTTCTCCTGAGCTGCAGCCATCTCATCAGAGCTTATGTCCTCCCATTCTGGATATTCTTGCTGTTATCTTCATCTCACATCAGGATTAAATATATTTCGTCCTCATCCTTCATTGAAATGCATCAAATCCATATTTCATTCCCTTAGATTCTTTTTGGTATCCCTCACGCAAGTCTAGGATTTTGAAACCCATAATTGCACACTAATAGGGAAAGAGAGTAACTTGCCAAATTTTGTGTTCTCTGGCACTAATGTACACAAATGCAGCCATATTCCTATCTTTGGATAGAAGAAATGGAAGTATGTAATAACGAGATTTTTTTTTCTCTTTCAACTGATACTCTAAATGAATATTTCTTTCCAAGTAGTCACCTTGGCAAAAACTAGACTCAACTCTAAATTATAATGTGTTTTTGAGATTTGCTTAAGTACTCTAATCACATTTCTAAAAATATCTTCATAGTAGCAAATCTTCGATCTTAAGGGAAGATTTGATTTTTGGAAATGACTCAAAGTTATCAGAGCCAGTTGTGGGAAATAAAAATTACTGAGCCAAGCCATGTCATTTGTGATTAAAGATAATGATGTCAATAGAAGCAAAGCCAATATTCTAGTTCGGATCAAGAGCTGATGCTGAGAATAATTTCATAAAAAATAATGGGAGCATTATTAGAATATATAATCTTCCCATATAAGTGTTCTAAAAGGAAAGGATTTGATTATATATTCATGATTGCTTTTTAAAAATTTTCTGAGTGTTATTTTTCACACATTTCATATCCCCTAAAATTACATTTTGTAGACAACTACCTACTCACATAGTAAGGCTGCTGCTGCTGCTGTTACTTCAGTCGTGTCCGACTCTTAGCGACCCCATGGACTGCAGCCCACCAGGCTCCTCCATCCATGGGATTTTCCAGGCAAGAGTGCTGGAGTGGGATGCCATTGCCTTCTCCATAATAAGGCTACTGCTGCTGCCACTGCTAAGTCTCTTCAGTCGTGTCCAACTCTGTGCAACCCCATAGACCAGAAGCCCACTAGGCTCTTCTGTCTCTGGGATTCTCCAGGCAAGAACACTGGAATGGGTTGCCATTTCCTTCTCCAATGCATGAAAGTGAAAAGTGAAGTCGCTCAGTCGTGCCCGACTCTTAGCGACCCCATGGACTGCAGCCTACCAGGCTCCTCCGTCCATGGGACTTTCCAGGCAAGAGTACTGGAGTCGGGTGCCATTGCCTTCTCCGATAGTAAGGCTAAAGAGCCCTTCTTTAGGAAGGGTTCATTCTTGAGCATCGATTACTAATAATAAGTTTTTGGTCAACACTAATAAAGACTACATTCAAAATGATATACAATCCATCAATTATGTTTGCTCTGGGATATACTGTGAGAATTACATTTTGTGCAGATGGCCTCCAGGGACATTCCCCCAGCAGCAGACTGCTAGAAGCTTGTGTTAATTTGTTGTTGTTGTTGTTCAGTCGCCAAGTAGTGTCTGAACTGCACGACCCATGAACTGCAGCATGCCAGGCTTCACTATCTCCCAGAGATTGCTCAAACTCGTGTCCATTGAGTTGGTGATGCCATCCAACCATCTCATCCTCTGTTGCCCGCTTCTCTCCCTTAAGTACCAATAACGCGCGGGTGGGGGTGAAATGTCATACTTTGTGAGTAGTTAGGGATTGTATTAGTGACAGCAGCCCAAGTTTAAATATTCTCCCTCAATACATTCTGGACTGGGAACTACATGAGGGTTCATTTCAGTTCAGTTCAGTCGCTCAGTTGTGTCCGACTCTTTGAGACCCCATGGACTACAGCATGCCAGGCTCCCTGTCCAATGCCAGTACCAGAGTTTACTCAAACTCATGTCCATTGAGTCAATGATGCCATCCAACCATCTCATCCTGTGTTGTCCTCTTCTTCTCCTGCCTTCAATCTTTCCCAGCATCAGGGTCCTTTCAAATGAGTCACTTCTTTGTATCAGGTGGCCAAAGTTTTGGAGTTTCAGCTTCAGCATCAGTCCTTCCAATGAATATTTGGGATGGATTTCCTTTAGGATGGACTGGTTGGATCTCCTTGCAGTCCAAGGGACTCTCAAGAGTCTTCTCCAACACCACAGTTCAAAAGCATCAATTCTTCAGTGCTCAGCTTTCTTTATAGTTCAACTCTCACATCCATACCTAACTGCTGGAAAAACCAAGCTTTGACTAGATGGAACTTTGTTGGTAAAGTAATGTCTCTGCTTTTTAATATGCTGTCTAGGTTGGTCATAACTTTTCTTCCCAGGAGTAAGCGTCTTTAGATGTGGGTAAATTAGAACTATTTTTGAATCCCAGAATGAAATGTACTGAGTTTATATCTATCTGTAAATTGTATATCATCTTATGCTCTAACTTTTGCTCCATAATTCTATACAAGGTTATTAGCAACTTCCTAGTACTAATCTTGTCTTAACAAATTTTTGGTGCACTAAAAATGAAAGCCTTCCCCTTTGTGGCAATTATCAGTAACTGCTATGCTGTAAGATTTTTTTAGCATGTTTGTGATCCTCAACTAGAAGAGAGAGTCTTTCATTGCTGTATCAACTTAAAAAAATAGTCACAACCTAAAAGTTGAGAGTTATGTTTTATTCAGTGGGAATTTTTAGCACTCCAAGCCCTGGAGGCAGCATTTCAAGTGACCCTGAGAGAACTGCTCCAAGGAGGTGGGGGGAGGAGTTGGGTTACACAAATGTTTGCAACAAAGGACATGTTAAGTTTGAACAACAAACATGTAAAGTTACTACAGTTGTGTCTAACTCTTCATGACCCACTGGTTTTTAGCTTACCAGGCTGCTCTGTCTATGGGATTTTCCAGGCAAGAATACTGAAGCAGGTTGCCATTTCCTTTTCCAGGGGACCTTCCAGAGGATGGAACTTGTATCTCTTATGTCTTCTGCATTGGCAGGCAGGTTCTTTGCCACTAATGCCACCTGGGAAGCCCAAAGAGTATTGTTAATTAAGGAAAACTCAATATCTCAGGTATGAAGGACAGGGAAGCCTGGCGTGCTGCAGTCTATTGGGTCTCAAAGAGTTGGACAAGACTGAGCCACTGAACAACAACAACAAACATATATCTCAAGTTAAGGAATTTAGCACTTTTGTATGTGTGGGAAGATGCAAGAGGCTGGGCTGTATGAAATCACTCCTTTCATATGCATCTCAGCAATCTGGGGCTGGTATCCTGTGTTTTTCACATCCTCCTCCTCCAGCTCCTCAGTGCTCACCATAGGGAGTGGCTACAGCCTAATGGCTGCCAGATAGCAGGTATTGTTCTCCTTTCTGGGCTCACTCCAAGTTCAAAAATTCACACTGGGAGAGCTGGAATCACTGATGGCTGTGACATCTTTGTTTATTGATATGGCAGGAAATATTCCATTTCTCTACTGTCATCATACTTATATACTTGTCTCTGTCATATAGATTTTTGAGTCTTTGTGGTAGTAAAAGCAATTTGCCACTTTTACAAGTTTTCAAGGGACTTAAAACTAAAACTAAAAACTATTCCTGTGCAATACATTAAAATCACATACAACTTTAACATTAATTGTACCTTGGAAATAACCCCAATAATCAAGTGTACCTTTGTTAACATCTCATACAGCTCCTACCAGCCTTGCCAAAGTTCCTTTGACTTAGCTAAGCCCACTGCACCATCTCTGTTGGTTAAGTAAGGACTCCTATTCTAGAAAACCACTTTAATATTTCTACAATTTATAATAAGTCCATTATTGTCATTTTAGAGCTGATAGTTCTGTATTAATAATTGATTTTACTGTTTCAGAGATTAGATATTTGTTTCAGTGTAGATTTTTTGTTTGTTTATACTCTTTGATGAAAATCTTCAAATTAAGAGACTTGCTGAAAAAGTATATGTATGCAAGCCAGACTCTTAATGAGATATGCCATTAGTAAAATTAAAATGAAACTCCTGAAAGCAAGAAACTTTGTCTTTTGCACAGACTGCTAACCTCCTCACCTCACATTACCTAGCACACAGCAGGGATCTGGAGACAACTGTTTGTTCAGGATTTCTGATGTTTGCCTAAATGCAAACAAACAAATGAAAAACAGGAATGAGAATATTAATATCAACCATAGAAAAATTAAAGCCAAAACACTGTGAAAAAGAATATTATGTAAAGATAAAGGTGGTAAACTCCACAAACTAGTAATGATAATTATGACAAACTTTTATGCACCAAGTAAATATTGAATACCAAAGTCCAAAAGCACTTAACAATGCAAGAACTTGGTTAGAAACACACACACACGCACACACAATTATAATAGAGTTTCATAAACCTCTTTCAGAATTTAATAGATATGTGGACAAAAAAATCAAAGATATTAATATATTAATAATGTAATCATCTGGCTTGGTCTTTAGCCAAACACAGAACTTTGCACACTAGCACCAAAGTATGTATTCTTTTCATGAAACCATGGAAGATTTACAAAAATCAAGCATATATTTTGCCGTAATCGGGAATCCAAAAAATGAAAGTAAAAGGATGGTAAAATGTATACAACACACACACAGTCAAGAAAAACTTCTAGATATAAAGAAGGACATTTCATATTTCTAATTTAAAGTCTTCAATAAGATTTAACAATTCCAGGGAATTCCCTGGCAGTCCAGTGGTTAGATTTCTGCACTTTTACTACGGAGGGCCCAGGTTCAATCCCTGGTCAAGGAACTAAGATAACCACAAGCTGAAGGCATAGCCAAAAAAAGAGTTAATTCCAAATTTGTATGCGTACAATATATACTCAAAACATGCAATGAAAATTGTCAGAACTAAAGGGAGAAAACAGACATATCCACAATCAAAATGGGAAAATTCAAACATGTATCTCAATGACAGATAAAGCAGACAAAATCAATAGGGAAAATGCAAATATTATGAGCAAATTTGACCAGTTAGGCACTGTACTTCCAATTACAGAATATAATGTATACAGAACATTTATAAAAATGACCATATGCTGAGATATAAAGCAAGTCTTACTGAATTTCAAAGTACTAAAATCATTATAGTCTCTAAGGACAGTGGAACTGAACTAGAAATTAATGACAACATCAAAATACAGTTAAACACATAATTAAAGGGGAAAATATAACCTTAAAAGCATATATTAGAAAAGAGGCTGAAAATAATGATTTAAACAACCACTTCAAAAAGTTAGGGAAAAATTCTTATCAAATTAAGCCCAAAGAAAGTACAAAAAAATAAATAGACTCAATTGTCAAGAATCAATCCTTTGGAAAGACTAATTTAATTAATAAACCCTTTACCTATACTGATCAAGAAAATGTGAAGGCACTGATTTTGGGTATGAAAGAGAGTATTTTATATAGACATAAACAGATAAAATATTGTAAAAAGTTAATTAACAGAAGCTTTAATTAAATAGAGTCAGGAGACCAGAAGGGGGAGCTTTCATACCCTGCAACAATAGCAGAGCCCAACAGGAAGAAGAAAGATCGCTTTTCTTTCTTGGCTAAGACTCAACAACGAAAAGCCATGGATTCTTTGTTTACTGTAGCCATCCCAACCTCCTTTCCTGGTTTGCACCATCTTAGTTCCCCGACCAGGGATTGAATCCAGATCCTCGGCAGTAAAAATGTGGAGTCTTAACCACTGGACTGCCAGAGAATTCCAAAAAATAATATGTTTCCATCACTGGTTAGAATTATCATCCCTTTCCACTTGACTTCCCCTTGTGTCAATGCATGTTGGAGATGTTCAGTTGGAGAGAGAGAGATTGGTTTATCTATCACTACGTTGGCACCAACCAAAATTTTTAAAATTTTTGTTGAAGTATAGTTGAATTAGAATCTTGTTTTAATTACTGTTGTACAGCAAAGTGACTCAGTTATACAAATACATATATATATATTCTTTTTCATATTCTTTTCCATTATGGTTTATCACAGGATATTGATATTTATGTCAATACCAATATCCTGTGGCTTTCCTGGTGGGTCAGATAGTAAAGATTCCGCCCGCAATGCAGGAGACCTGATCCCTGGGTCAAGATGATCCCCTGGAGAAGGGAATGGTAACCCATTCCAGTATTCTTGCCTGGAGATTTCCATGGACAGGAGCCTGGCAGACTAGAGTCCATGGGGTAGCAAAGAGTTGAACATGACTGAGAGAATAACACTTTTACTCTCACAGGATATGGAATACTGTGCTATACAGTAAGACCTGTTGATTATGGGTTGGGCAGATACTTGTGTGGTTTGGATTTAGTGGAATATGTTTATGGCACTCACATTCACTTCCATGTATAATTAAGTCATTGATTATCATCCAGAGTATAGGAATGGCTTCTAAGAGGATTCCTACCTATCCATGCCAACTCACCATGAACCACGACACCAGAATCTAGGACCAGAGTTCGTATTACAGTATAAAGCATGCAGTATCTAGAGAGCAGAGGAGAGTCAAGGTTGAAAACATGCAAAGCTAGAGCCTAGTCTGTAGAAAAGTCTTCCAGCCATCGAACATGTGACATTGTAACCTGGAGGCTTTGCTTCTCATCAGCACCTGGTCAGAATGGAAGTCCTCTCCTGTCAGGAATGTGTTCAGTAATACAACATGTGTAGGGTTTCCCAAGTGGCTCAGAGATAAAGAATCCGCCTGCAATGCAGGAGACCTGGGTTTGATCCCTGGGTGGGGAAGATCCTTGAAGAAGGAAATGGCCATCCACTCCAGGATTCTTGCCTGGGAAATCCCATGGACAGAGAAGCCTGGAGGGCTACAGCCCATGGGGGTCCCAAGAGTTGGACACGACTTAGCGACTAGACCACCACCACCAATGCAACAGGTACAAGCATAAGCAAACCATTCACTATTTTTAAAAGTCCAAGTGGCATAAAATAGAATTTGTCGAAATTCCCATATTTGTTGGACAAAACCTAGGGCAGTTACAAACACAAGCATGGCTTGTGTGATGAAGTAACACGTTTTCCGCTTCTGTTATTGGACTGATTCTTAATGTATCTAACACGTCTTTTCCGTATAAACTCTGGTGGTTCTAAACTAGACAACATGCGACACTGGCACCAATGCAGTGAAATGATGCTGAAATCTTACTGCTTACATATGAAAAGAATTTCATTGTCATTTTCCCAAATTTGACAATGGTTCCAAAAATTCACATGGCAAAACAATCATGAGTTGTAATGCAGAAATTCCAAACTATTAATAATTTTTTAAATTGGCCATGTTTATTTTTAAAAAAAACCTCTGGGAATTTAGATTTATATTTTTTTAAGAAAAATATTCTCTCTGCTTATTTAATTTGAACCCCTAACCCATAAATGTACAAACATTTTTCTCAGAAAGTAAAAAAATTACTTGAAAGCAGAGAAAATTTATCTATCTGGCTAAACAGAATCAAAATGCCAAAGATGAAAAATGCACGAGTATTAGGTAAATGACTAGGGGAGTGGATGGGATTTTTTGTCACTGAGGGAGAAAGTTTGGAGCTAGTAATGATACAATGACATTTATGTGTGTGTTGTGTGTGTGTGTGTGTATCTGCCCTCAACTTTCATGGCCAGCTCAGCTCTAGATGGTTGGTTTTTTAATTTCAGAAAGGAGAAAACAAACAAACAGAAGAAAATAAAAGAAGAAAGAGGAACGGAGAAAAGAGAAAAGAAGAGAGAAAGGAAGGGGTGGGCAGAGAGCAAAGACTCACTCTATCTTCTAAGCCTTTTAAGCCCCCACTTTGTTTCAAAGCCCCTAGTGGCTCAGAGGTTAAAGCATCTCCCTGCAGTGTGGGAGACCTAGGTTTGATCCCTGGGTTAGGAAGATCCTCTGGAGAAGGAAATGATAACCCACTCTAGTATTCTTGCCTGGAGAATCCCATGGACAGAGGAACCTGCTGGGCTCTCCACGGGGTTCTCCACGGGCTCCCAATGGGCACTGAATGACTTAATAGCTTTTAACTTTTGATTCGGAAACTCAGCCTAGGCGGGTTAAAGTTGTCTTAATCCTTGTGCAGTCTCCTTCGCCTATAGCCAGAAGGACACAAATAGCTTTAGCTTTAGGAAAGTAACTTAACCACTAAGATGCCCATTTAGTACGCCCTTGCTGTCCCCCTCTGCTGTGTATATGCATGCGTGCTCAGTCGTGTCCAGCTCTTTACAACCCCATGGACTGTAACCCTCCAGGTTCTTCTGTCCATGGAATTCTCCAAGCAAGAATACTGGAGTGAGTTGCCATTTCCTACTCCAGGGCATCCTCCAAACCAGGGATCAAACCTGTGACTCTTGCCTTTCCTGCACTGGCAGGTGGATTTTTACCACTGCGCCACCCAGGAAGCCTGCACCTCTCTGTTAAGTATCCAGAAATAGCCTGTGTGTACTATTGGTCCAATCTATTAATAAAATGTAAAGTTCTGATTTATGGCACTGACACCACAGAAGGTGGAATGTATGGGCAGGGGGAAACGGGTGGGATCTATATGGTTCAGAAATATGTATAATCAATGTAGTCATTTTTTTTTTGGATAGAAAGGTAATATTGGTTTAAGTGTTGTTAAAAGTTACTTGCCATTTTAGCTCTTAAAATGACTTCATAATTCATTAGTCACATCGGTTTTCATTCCTAGTGGAGAATTTTAAATCCCCCAATTTTTACAAGAGACAAAAATACAAGTACATGAGTGTCATCAAGGAATCTTAACATTTCAGAGGGACTCTCTGATGACTCAGAGTTCAAATTCCACTGTGCAGAGAATGCTGTCAGTCTTTAGGTTATTAATATAAGCAAAACCACATGAAACTGAAAATATTCTGGTTGTTACAAACTGATAACTATGACTAACAATTCTGTTTTCTGGAAGAAATTTCAGGCAGTTTTTTGGTTTATCTCACAGCTAATTTTTTTTTTTTTTTTGGCTGCAGGGCTTTTGGGATCTTAGTTCCTTGACCAGGGATGAACCCGGCGCAAGCAGTGAAAGCACTGAGTCCTAATCACTGGACTGCCAGGGAGTTCCCTCCTGGCTAATCTGTGTGTGTGTGTGTGTGTGTGTGTGTGTGTGTGAGAGAGAGAGAGAGAGAGAGAGAGAGTGTGTTTGACTCTTTGTGACCCTATAGACTGAAGCCCGCCAGGCTCCTCTGTCCATGGGATTTCCCAGGCAAGAATACTGGAGTGGGTAGCCATTTCTTCCTCCAGGGGACCCTTCCTGACTCTAGGATCAAACTTGCATTTCCTGCCTTGTCAGGTGGATTCTTTACCACTGGGCCACCCTCTCTCCTTCCTTTAAAAGTCAGCTGAAGCTCACTTTCCAGACTAACCCCAAATCACACAAATCTAATCAGATATGAATTAAGGTGCAGACCAGGAAAGGATTAGAAGCTGCTATTAGACTGATGTAATGAAATGTAAGACTTCAAAGGTAGAGGGCTGTCAAGGTACGACCGTGAAAAAGTACAGGTCAGTTTCAAAGTTGTTGGCAGCGATGGTGTCAATGTTCTTTGAAGGTAGATGGTTGGATGGGGTTACATCACCATGATTGCAGTTGGATGGAGAGGTGCAAAGAAATGAAGAGGGGACTTCCCTGACGGTCCAGTGGTTAGGATTCTTCCAGTTCAGGAAGCATGGATCTGATCTCTGGTTGGGGAACTAAAATGCAGAGGCAGGACGTGAGGCACAGCCAAAAGATAAAAGAAAAGAAAAGGAATGAAGAGAGTCACTAGATAAAGGTACAGCTGGATTTAGGAAATGAAAAGTTGTGTAAGAAGTTACAGTTAGAAAAGGGCAGCAGTGAAATACATAATGTACTAGATTTTAATTTAAAACCCCCAAACCAAAAACATGATTTGAAGAAGTGATCAGCCAAATAAAGACTGGCCTGGGTGAATTATTCTGGAAGGTACCCCAAGTTCACATCTCCTGACACCAAGCCAGTAATCTGTGATCCTAAGTACCTATGACAGCTAGCCTGAGCTTCTCTTAGTCTGATAAATAAACTTGCAACTCTGGGAAAGTATACAGATAAGCTTTTAGATGGGTAAAAAAAACACGATGGCAAATTAGAGTATTCATATTTTTGAATAGGTACTGTCATAAGTTTTGTAATCATTGTTATAGTTTCTATGTTTTGTTCATGATTTGAGATATTTGATATGTTTTAGAGAATCTGATAGATTTATGTCTTTAAGTGACATACTTAGAAATATTTAACTAATTAAATTTATAATCACAGTTTAAGTATTTAAGGGAATCTGATTGTTAAAATCTACAAGTTTTGACTTATTTTTCATGTAAATACTCCTTAAATGCTGAGGAAGTTTGATTGGATTTTATTAGGCATTTGAGATGTTAAAAAGAAATAAATTCACTAAATGTGTGACATGGTTTGAAATATCTAAGAGAATTTGATAAAACTGTTAAATATTTAGAGATATTTAATAATAAATTATAATTTTAATTTATAAGATAATTAACCAATAAAAAGTAAAAACTGTTCTAAATTTTAAAACAAACTATATTTATAAATAAGATTTGTAAGTTGAGCTCAAAAGCCTCAAAAAATTAAGTCCCAAAATTTGCAAACATAACTAAATATTAGTTAAAATAAAAATAGCTGTAAAATGTCCCAAAACATTGACTACAAGAACTATGATTCATCCATGTGATGGAATTTCGATTAAAAATAATTTTGTAGAAATAAATCAACATGGATAGCATTTGATTAAAAAAAAAAACAAGCTATGAAAGAGTATCGTAAGATGATCCTATTTTCTAAAACTATTAATTTTTAAAGTCTATGTATACATACATGCTGGAGATGGAAATGGCAACCCACTCCAGGATTCTTGCCTGGGAAATGCAGGCAAGAGGAGCCTGGCGACTACAGTCCACAGAAGTCACAAAAGAGTCAGACACAGTTTAGTGACCAAACAACAGCAACATACACGCACAGAGAAAAATGTGGATGGACAAATATCAAATTGTTAGTAGTTACTAGTTGATACTTACAGGTATTTGTGTATGAGTGTGCCCATTCCAATTTTTTTGGTATTAAACATATATACTTTTGCTAGAAAAAGAATGTTCTTTTTAAAAGAGGGAAAAATGGAGGTAATAGTGTGGAAGTAGCAACGAAGAACTAGAAGAATGTGGTAGCCCAGGCTCCACTACACCATCATCCCGCCACATCCTTGGGGATTGGTTTCAAGACCCTCGAGGACACCAAATTTCAAGGATGCTCAAGTTTCTTACATAAAATGGCTTGGTATTTGCATGTAACCTACATGCATCCCCCTCCTGTGCACTTTAAATCACCTCCAGATTACTTAAAATCCTAATACTTATAGAGGGACTTCCCAGGTGGTGCTAGTGGTAAAGAACCTGCCCGCCAATGCAGGAGATAGGAAAGATGTGGGTTTGATCCCTGGGTTGGGAAGATTCCCTGGAGGAGGACATGGCAACCCACTCCAGTATTCTTGCCTGGAGAATCCCATGGACAGAGGAACCTGGCGGGCTACGGTCTATAAAGTAGCAAAGATTAGGATAAGGCTGAGCATGCACACACATACTTATAGAACTCACAGCTGGGGTGAGGCAGGGTGATAGAGTGGGCAGTCCAGGGCAAAGCTAGATGGAGAGAAAGGGTTTGGCAGACTGGAAGTGACCAGGGAAATGGTGAGAAGGGGAGACGGCTCACTCTGGACAGAAACAGCATCAAGTATTGGTTGTGGACACCAGGTAGAACATAATGGTCTAGTTTACTATGAGTGTTACTCTGGGTTATATGGAAGAGTAGTGGGAATGAGAATAGGGTACAGGCAAGGCTGTTGTTACCAAGAGACTCCCAGATACAGTGGATTAAATACATCAAAGTTCATTTCTCTCGTCAGCATTGTAGAGTTACATATGTCACCCAGGTTTTCTGGGTTTCCTTCTGAATCCTAAATACCTTCCATATGTGGCTCCACATCCCTAGGATCCCATTAAAAAAAAAAAAGATTTATTTACTTTGACTGTGGGGCAGCCTTTGTTGCCGTGCAGGCTTTTCTCTAGTTGGGGTGAGCAGGGGCTGCTGCCTCATTGCAGTGCGTGGACTTCTCACTGTGGTCGCTTCTCTTGTTGCAGAGCAGAGGCTCTAGGGTATGGAGGCATTGGTAGTTGTGGCTCGTGGGCTCCAGAGAACTGCCGTAGTTGTGGTGCTCCGGTTTAGCCGCCCTGTGGCATGTGGAATTTTCCTGGAACAGGGATCAAACCTGCGTCCCCTGCATTGGCAGGTAGATTCTTATCCACTTACCCACCAGTGATGTCCCAATGCCGTCTTTATCTGCACCACCAAAATGCAATTAGTGTCCTGTCCATCCATGTTGTAGGTCAGAGGAAAGAAAAAGCACGTAGAGAATGCAAGAAATTTCCTTTTAAAAAAAAATGTTTATTTTGAAATAATGCCCAATTTACAGAAAATTTTTCTGAACAGTAAAAAATTCCTATATTTTCTTCACCAAGATTCTCCAGTTAATTTTTTTTTTTTTGCATTTATTCTGTTGTATTCATGCTCTCTTTATAGACCCAGAGAGACTAGTCCCTGAACACCCTGGTTTGTATTTCCCCCAAAGCACACCAAGGAATTGTTTAAACAACTAAAGAGCCTAAAGAACTGTAACAGTGAAATGTAACATGTATTCCTGAATAGGACCCTGGACCAGAAAGGAAAAGACACGTTGTGGTAGATAAAATCTGAAAGATATCTGTGAAAGCTCGGCAGTGTTTGTAGTAATGCTGGTTTCCTGACTTGGAGGTTTTGTATCCTTGTTTATATAGGAAGATGTCTGCTTTGGGGGAATACAAAACAGGGTGTTTAGGGACTAGTCTCTATATGTGTCTATATGATTCACTCTTGAAAGCAGCACCACAGAAATGACTGTGTTCTTCTCAGTGCAGGCATCAAAAGACATTCATTCCATGTTGATCCATTGCTGTAGGTGATATTAACCTTGATCACCTGGTCAAGTTGGCATCTGCTAGTTTTCTCTGATATAGAGTCACCACTCTGTAATTAATTGGTATTTTGTAGGGAGGTATTCTGTCTGTCGGAGAAGGCGATGGCACCCCACTCCAGTACTCTTGCCTGGAAAATCCCATGGATGGAGGAGCCTGGCAGGCTGCAGTCCATGGGGTTGCGAAGAGTCGGATACGACTGAGCGACTTCACTTTCACTTTTCACTTTCATGCATTGGAGAAGGAAATGGCAACCCACTCCAGTGTTCTTACCTGGAGAATCCCAGGGACGGGGGAGCCTGGTGGGCTGCCATCTGTGGGGACGCACAGAGTTGGACACAACTGAAGCGCCTTAGCAGCAGCAACAGCATTCTGTCTGTAACATTCTTCTATTCCTCATCAAATACCTACCTTCTGCCTTAGCATCCCCTGATGACTTCTGTCTGAATCCACCATCTCCATGAAGGCTACCAAGTAGTAAGACATTGTAACACAAAATGCGGTATCATCATCCGAGGCTTTATGGAAACAAAGTTTTAGAGAGGCCATTGTGATCCTAGTAGGAAGCAGACAGGGATGATGGTAGTGGGGTGACTATAACAATCTGGGTAAGACAGTTGTGAAAACGATCGGCAACTCAGGGTAGAATGGAGGGAGGGAACATAGTGAAAACATATTTAGGACCCAGCTCCTAATCTATCAATAGATATGATGACGAACTGAATGTGAAGATTTAAGAGAAGTTACTATGAGAGTCACAGATGACTCTGGCAGCACGTCTCAGGAGTAGCACCTTTTGGTTATTTTGAAAATGGGTAAACCATTAGCCAGACTCATCAAGAAGCAAAGAGAGAAAAATCAAATCAATAAAATTAGAAATGAAAATGGAGAGATCACAACAGACAACACAGAAATACAAAGGATCATAAGAGACTACTATCAGCAGTTGTATGCCAATAAAATGGACAACGTGGAAGAAATGGACAAATTCTTAGAAAAGTACAATTTTCCAAAACTGAACCAGGAAGAAATCGAAAATCTTAACAGACCCATCACAAGCACGGAAATTGATACTGTAATCAGAAATCTTCCAGCAAACAAAAGCCCAGGTCCAGATGGCTTCACAGCTGAATTCTACCAAAAATTTCGAGAAGAGCTAACACCTATCCTACTCAAACTCTTCCAGAAAATTGCAGAGGAAGGTAAACTTCCAAACTCATTCTATGAGGCCACCATCACCCTAATACCAAAACCTGACAAAGATGTCACAAAAAAAGAAAACTACAGGCCAATATCTCTGATGAACATAGATGCAAAAATCCTCAACAAAATTCTAGCAATCAGAATCCAACAACACATTAAAAAGATCATACACCATGACCAAGTGGGCTTTATCCCAGGGATGCAAGGATTCTTCAATATCCGCAAATCAATCAATGTAATTCACCACATTAACAAATTGAAAAATAAAAACCATATGATTATCTCAATAGATGCAGAGAAGGCCTTTGACAAAATTCAACATCCATTTATGATAAAAACTCTCCAGAAAGCAGGAATAGAAGGAACATATCTCAACATAATAAAAGCTATCTATGACAAACCCACAGCAAACATTATCCTCAATGGTGAAAAATTGAAAGCATTTCCCCTAAAGTCAGGAACAAGACAAGGGTGTCCACTTTCACCGCTACTATTCAACATAGTTCTGGAAGTTTTGGCCACAGCAATCAGAGCAGAAAAAGAAATAAAAGGAATCCAAATTGGAAAAGAAGAAGTAAAACTCTCACTGTTTGCAGATGACATGATCCTCTACATGGAAAACCCTAAAGACTCCACCAGAAAATTACTAGAGCTAATCAATGACTATAGTAAAGTTGCAGGATATAAAATCAACACACAGAAATCCCTTGCATTCCTATACACGAATAATGAGAAAGTAGAAAAAGAAATTAAGGAAACAATTCCATTCACCATTGCAACGAAAAGAATAAAATACTTAGGAATATATCTACCTAAAGAAACTAAAGACCTATATATAGAAAACTATAAAACACTGATGAAAGAAATCAAAGAGGACACTAATAGATGGAGAAATATACCATGTTCATGGATTGGAAGAATCAATATAGTGAAAATGAGTATACTACCCAAAGCAATTTACAAATTCAATGCAATCCCTATCAAGCTACCAGCCACATTTTTCACAGAACTAGAACAAATAATTTCAAGATTTGTATGGAAATACAAAAAACCTCGAATAGCCAAAGCAATCTTGAGAAAGAAGAATGGAACTGGAGGAATCAACTTGCCTGACTTCAGGCTCTACTACAAAGCCACAGTCATCAAGACAGTATGGTACTGGCACAAAGACAGACATATAGATCAATGGAACAAAATAGAAAGCCCAGAGATAAATCCACACACATATGGACACCTTATCTTTGACAAAGGAGGCAAGAATATACAATGGAGTAAAGACAATCTCTTTAACAAGTGGTGCTGGGAAAACTGGTCAACCACTTGTAAAAGAATGAAACTAGATCACTTTCTAACACCGCACACAAAAATAAACTCAAAATGGATTAAAGATCTAAATGTAAGATCAGAAACTATAAAACTCCTAGAGGAGAACATAGGCAAAACACTCTCAGACATAAATCACAGCAGGATCCTCTATGATCCACCTCCCAGAATGCTGGAAATAAAAGCAAAAATAAACAAATGGAATCTAATTAAAATTAAAAGCTTCTGCACAACAAAGGAAAATATAAGCAAGGTGAAAAGACAGCCTTCTGAATGGGAGAAAATAATAGCAAATGAAGCAACTGACAAACAACTAATCTCAAAAATATACAAGCAACTTATGCAGCTCAACTCCAGAAAAATAAACGACCCAATCAAAAAATGGGCCAAAGAACTAAATAGACATTTCTCCAAAGAAGACATACGGATGGCTAACAAACACATGAAAAGATGCTCAACATCACTCATTATTAGAGAAATGCAAATCAAAACCACAATGAGGTACCACTTCACACCAGTCAGAATGGCTGCAACCCAAAAATCTGCAAGCAATAAATGCTGGAGAGGGTGTGGAGAAAAGGGAACCCTCCTACACTGTTGGTGGGAATGCAAACTAGTACAGCCACTATGGAGAACAGTGTGGAGATTCCTTAAAAAATTGCAAATAGAACTACCTTATGACCCAGCAATCCCACTTCTGGGCATACACACCGAGGAAACCAGAATTGAAAGAGACACATGTACCCCAATGTTCATCGCAGCACTGTTTATAATAGCCAGGACATGGAAACAACCTAGATGTCCATCAGCAGATGAATGGATAAGAAAGCTGTGGTACATATACACAATGGAGTATTACTCAGCCGTTAAAAAGAATTCATTTGAATCAGTTCTGATGAGATGGATGAAACTGGAGCCGATTATACAGAGTGAAGTAAGCCAGAAAGAAAAACACCAATACAGTATACTAACACATATATATGGAATTTAGGAAGATGGCAATGACGACCCTGTATGCAAGACAGGGAAAGAGACACAGATGTCTATAACGGACTTTTGGACTCAGAGGGAGAGGGAGAGGGTGGGATGATTTGGGAGAATGACATTCTAACATGTATACTATCATGTGAATTGAATCGCCAGTCTATGTCTGACGCAGGATGCAGCATGCTTGGGGCTGGTGCATGGGGATGACCCAGATCGTTGTTATGGGGAGGGAGGTGGGAGGGGGGTTCATGTTTGGGAATGCATGTAAGAATTAAAGATTTTAAAATTTAAAAAATAAAAATAAAAAATAAATAAATAAATAAATAAAGAAAGAAAGAAAGAAAATTAAAAAAAAAAAAGAAAATGGGTGAGGCAGGTATAAACCACAGATTGTTGTTGTTCAGTTGCTCAGTCATGTCCGACTCTGTGACCCCAAGGACTGCAGCACACCAGGCTTCCCTGACCTTCACCAACTCCCAGAGTTTGCTCAAGCTCATGTCCATTGAGCCATCCAACCACCTCATCCTCTGTCATCACCTTCTCCTCCTGCCTTCAATCTTTCCCAGCATCAGGGTCTTTTCCAATGAGGTGGCCAAAGTATTGGAGTTTCAGTTTCAGCATCAGTCCCTCCAATGAATAATCAGAGTTGATTTCCTTTAGGATTGACTGGTTGGATCTCCTTGCAATCCAACGCACTCTCAGGAGTCTTTTCCAACACCATAGTTCAAAAGCATCAATTCTTGGGTGCTCAGCTTTCTTTATGGTCCAACTCTCACATCCATACATGACCACTGGAAAAACCAAAGCTTTGACTAGATGGACCTTTGCTGGCAAAGTACTGTCTCTGCTTTTTATTACGCTGTCTCGCATATTACCTAACTCCAGATAACCTGAATGTTTGGCGTCAAGACGGTGCTGGAAATAGATGAGATGACCAGGAGGGCAGAATGGAGACAGAAGGATTTAACACACAGTGGAACACCAGCATATCAGGAGAGGAAGAAGTTAGGGGAGGACGAGCTGACAAAGAGGGTTAAGAAGGTTTCATCTGAGAGGTAAGACAATTCAAAGAAAGTGGCTGTAGTTAATAAGACATTAGTAGATTAACTGGCTACCACCTAAGGGAAGTCTGCAGGAATAGAAACTAACAGATTTCTCCTGGGAGTTGAGAAGACTGGAGAAAGAGAAATCCCGAAGAGCCCCAGGTAGGCAGGGAGCAGCACAAAGACCCCAGGTGGACAGGTTTGTGTAGGAAGAGTGAGAAACCCAGAACTAATTAGCACCCCCTTCTCCTCCATCAACTTCTTGGCGCTGAGCAGGGGCCACTCTTTATTCCTCCGCAAAACAGTGTTTCCTTTCTTCCAGCATTACCTATCTGACCTCCACGAGCTGTACTGTTACTAGACTTGTTACCAAACACATTTTAATAGCTTCAAATATTTTACCTCGAGAAACTACTAGAGAAATAAAAACAAAGCAAAAAGTGAGTGGAACAGAGGGACAGAACTCTGTCCAAATGGCAGTAGAGCAGTGTGTTAGTCACTGTTCTCCTTGAGATATAAATCAGTCCAGGACAGCTCTCGCTCAGCCCCTCCTCTGAGGATCTATGAGATGGCTGCGGAAGTCTCCTTACTTGGGTTGGGTCCCGAATCAAATGATTCCTTTTTTAAACCCAAGGTTACTTCTGCTGCTGACTCTTGCATGCAATTCTCAGTTTCTTTCTTCCTTTTTTTTTTTTTTGTTGTTGTTAAAAAAAAAAATGTATTTCCTGAGATAAAATTCCCATACCTTCCAAGTCACTCACTTAAAATGGACGATTCAGTGGTTATAGTATATTCCCAGAGCTGTGCAGTCATCACCATCACCTAAGGTGAGAAATGTTATCACCCGCAAAAAGAAACCTCAGATGCCGTTAGCAGTCATTGTTCATCTGGAACGACTACCCCACCCCCACCCCCACTGCACCAGTGCTAGGAAACCACTAATCTCCTTTCAGTCTCCACTGATTTGCCTATTCTGGACAACTCATGTTAATGGAATCACATCATTTGTGGTCTTTTGTGACTATTTTCTTTCACTTGGCTTACTATTTTTAAGGCTCACCATGTTGTAGCATCTATCTTTCCTTTTATCTGGCCAAATAATATTTCATTGCATCGATATACCAAAATTTTGTTCTCCCACTCATCAGGTGATGGGCATCTGGGTTGCTTCCGCTTTTTCACTATGTTCTTGTTGCCAAGAACATTCATGCACAAGTGTTTGTAAGGATACACATTTTCATTTCTCTTGGGTGTGTACCTAGGAATGGAACTGCCATGCTAAGTTGCTTCAGTCATGTCCAACTCTTTAAGACCCTATGGACTATAGCTCACTGGGCCTCACTGTCCATGGGATTCCTCAGGCAAGAATACTGGAGTGGGTTGCCATTTCTTTCTCCAGGGGATCTTCCTGACCCAGGAATCGAACCTGTGTCTCTTAAGTCTCCTGCGTTGGGAGGTGGGTTCTTTATCATTAGCATTAACTCTGTGTTTAACCTTATAAGAAACTGCCAGCCTGCTTCTCAAAGCAGCTGCACCATTTTCCAACCCACCAGCAGTGTAGGAGAGTCCTGATTTCTCTACATCCTCACCAGCACTTGTTAATTGTCTTTTTGATTCTCAGTTTCTTCTTATCAGAACTTTCTGCTTTTCTGTCTAAATGGGAGTGTAGGACTCAGCAAAACCGTCAACTCTGTTATCCCTGAGCCCTGTGGACAAGAAAAGCAAGTCCTTTTTGGGAATTCCCTGGTGGTCCAGTAGTTAGGACTCAGCACGTTCACTGCCACAGCCAGGCTTCAGTCCCTGGTTGGGGAACCAAGAACCATGTAGAGCCCTATACCAAAGTCACAAGTTTGGAGCCTTATACCAAGGTCAGAGGACAAAAATTTCCAGAATTAACCAAGCTCCATAGCAACAGTTGCCATGAGCCTCCTGATCTAAACCAGCCAGTCTCCTGATGTCATATTAGGTAAAATACCCACTCTACCACCCAACATATACCATCCTAACCAATTACCTAGTGCCACCCTTCCAATAGGAATTTTCTCTGTCTTGAGGCTATAAAAATCGGCTGTGTGTGTGTGTGTGTGTGTGTGTGTTAGTCGCTCAGTAGTGTCTGACTCTTTGTGACCCCATAGACTGTAGCTTGTCAGGCTCCTCTGTCCACGAGATTCTCCAGGCAAGAATACTGCAGTGGGTTGCCGTTTCCTTCTCCAGGAAAAATTGGCTACTAGCCTGCAAAAGGTGTCAGCTCTACCTCAAGCTGGCTCGCTGTTCTAACAGCGTCTCCCACTCTAATAAACCGTTCTCTCTTTCTGCCTCATATCTGGAAATTCTTTCCCAACCGTCACTAAGACCATGACAAACCCTGGAAGCCATGTGGGACAGCCCAAACAAAATTAACTAATTAAATTAATTAGTTTTTAAAAAGAAAGAAAAACAAGTCCTTTTTTAATATCTAAAAGTTCCACTGCTAGGATTTGGGCCAGCCTACACTGACCAGCTGGGAGGAGGGCATGGCAACCCGCTCCAGTATTCTTGCCTGGAGAATCCCACGGACAGCGGAGCCTGGTGGGCTACAGCCCCTGGGGTTGCAGAGTCACAGAGCCGGACACGACTGAAGCAACTTAGCCTACAGGCACACTGACCAGGCCTCCCTGTCTTCACCCCTCCTACGGTCCTCTTTCTCTGCTTCCTTAGGGGGAAGGGCTAGGGTGCTATCCTGTCCTCCCCCACCAGTTAGTCCCCTTATTTTCCTTGCCCCTGCAGGGATGTGGCTCCTCCAAGTCCTCTCCTCTTGGCTGTGACAATAGAGCCACTTTTGGTCTCCCCTGATATGTAAATGGATCTAAGCTCCCTCTCTCATCATCTGCTTCCCATAGGCCCACTCCTGTCTATTCCATTTGTCTGATGTATGTTAATCAGTTGGGTGTTAAGACTTTCTTGGTTTGCTAAAACTCCACCCCTTTCCTTCAATTTTGTTTTTATTTTCATTATATATTTATTTTAGCCTAAAACAGGTCATACTATATAGTTTTGTATCCTTCTTACCTTAAACTCTTTGAAAGCATAATTTTTAAAAATTGAAGTACAGTTTATTTGAGCTTCCCCTGTGGCTCAGTGGTAAAAAGAATCCGCCCAAAATACAGGAACCACAAGAAATGCAGGTTTGAGCCCTAGGTCAGGAAGATCCCCTGGAGAAGGAAATGGCAAACTGCTCTAGTATTCTTGCTTGGAGAATCCCATGGACAGAGAAGCCTGGAGGGCTACAGTCATAGAGTTGCAAAGAGTCAGATAGGTCTGAAGCAACTGAGGATGCATGCACACATAGTTGATTTAGAATGTGTTAATTTCTGCTGTACAATAAAGTGATTCAGTTATATATATATGTACATTTAATATATGTACATGTTATATATACATACATCTTGTGTATACATTCTTTTTCATTACGGTCTATTATAGGATATAGAGTATAGTTCCCTGTACTTTACACTAGGATCTGTTTTTTATGCAAGCATAATTTTTAATTGCTCCCATTTTTGTGTTAACTTCCAAGTTATCCAGATTATATATCCTTGCAAAACAAAATATCAATTTGAAATCTATTTAACTTAGCAATTAACAACTAATCTGTAAAGGAATCATATGCATTAATTTCTAGGCATTGATTTCAAAGGAGACCAAACCAATCAATTCTAAAGGAAATCAACCCTGAATATTCATTGGAAGGACTGATGCTGAAGCTGAAGCTCCAGTACTTTGGCTACCTGATGTGAAGAGAAGACTCATTGGAAAGACCCTGATGCTGGGAAAGATTGAGGGCAGGAGGACAAGGGGATGACGGAGGATGAGATGATTGGATGGCATCATTGACTCAACGGGCATGAGTTTGAGCAAGTTCCAGAAGATGGTGAAGAACAGGAAGTCCTGGTGTGCTGCAGTCAATGGGGTCACAGAGTCGGACATGACTGAGTGACTGAACAACAGCAATTGATTTCAAGACCGATTTCTTGTGCATTAAATTGCATCCTCCCTCCCCTGACCCCAAAATATTTTGGAGTTCTAACCCCCTATATCTCAGAATGTGACCTTATATGGAAGTAAGTTCTTTACAGAGGTAATCAAGTTACAATGAGGTTTTTCGGATGGATTCTAATCCAGGATGGCTGGTGTCCTCATAAAAAGGGGAAATTTGAACACAGAGACAGACACACACAGGAAGAAGTGAAGATGGGAAGATGAAGACAGAGAGCAAGGTGGTGCAGGAAAAGCCAAGAAGTGCCAAAGATTGCCACTAAAGCCTCAGAAGCTAGGAGCACGAGGCATGGGACAGATTCCCCTATACAGCTCTCAGAAGGCAACCCACCCCATCTTCATCTCAAATCTCTTGCCTCCAGAACCATGAGACAATAAATATCTGTTGTTTAAGCCATTCAGTTTGTGGTACTTTGTTACAGCAGCCTTAACAAGCGAACACATTATCTGTTGTCAAGAACGGTAAGATGATTATTTAGATCATCTTAGACCTAAACAGCTATCACAAAATTCTGCCATCAGGGTTTTGCAGTTCCCCTGTTTGCATCTCGGAAAGAGTTCCAAGGGTTATGTTCTAGGTCATCTCATTCAGGTGGGTCAGTAACATGACAGTAAAGAGTAGCTGATGACATCTAAGGAAGAATAGTTATCTTCTGCACATTCAGGATGACTTCACTGATCCCTGGTTTCAAAGTCTTCCCCACTCCCCCAAATCTTTTTATTATAGAAAAGTTCTAAAAGGAATATAACGAGTTTACTGAACTATCAGGCTTGATGTTAGTCTCGCGTGGTCAGTTTGATTCCTCCACTTAAATCCCCCATGTCAAATTACTCTGAAGAAAATCTCAGACTTTATATCATTTTAAAGCAGCTTTTTTGAGAACTAATTGACATGTCCTATAGTTTGCCTACTTAGTGCATAAGTCAGTGGTTTTAGTATATTTACAGCATTGCGCAACCATTGCCATAATCTGATTTTAGAACATTTTCATCATCCCAAAAAGAAACCCTGTATTCATTGGCTGTCGTTTTCTATTCTTCCCTCAATATCTCCATTTTATGTCATTTTATCCATAAATATTTCATAGACACTTATACAAAGATAGGAACTATTTTAAAAATACATACAATATCGTTTAGCACGCAGTAAAATTTTAAATAATGATTATTTAATATCAAAGATAAAATCATTGTCACATTTATTTGATTATCCTCTACATATTTTTCACTTTGCTTAAATCAGAAGCCAACTAAAATCTTCACATTGCACACTTCAGTTGCTTGATATTCTGCTCGTTTTCTTTTAAACTGTAGGTCATGCCTCCAACTCTCTCTTTAACTTTTTCCTTACGATTTTTTGTTGATGAAACCAGGTTATTTGTTTTATAAAGTTTACTAAGGTCCAGAATTTTCTGACTATATCCTTCTGTCATTGTTTACCATGTTCCATTGTCCCATGTGTTTCCTATAAAGTGGTAGTTGAATTTTAATGGGGTTTTAAACCCTTAAAATGATTTTTGTTTGTTTAGATAAAATTTTTTCACAGGTGGAAACGTGTCAAACTGCCACCTTAGATGAGTTTTCTTTTACTATGAAATATATTATTCACTGCTACAATAAATAAAACTTATATTTTAAAGAAGAAAATGAATATCCAGCATCCATCACAAAAGGTAAAAAAGCAATAGAGTATTGCCAGTAGCTAATGAAATCTCTTTTCACCCTATTCTAGGGGTAAGCATTATTTTGACTTTTTTTTATTTTTGGCCGTGCTGGGTCTCCATTGGTAAGTGGACTTTTCTTTAGTTATGGTGAGCAGGGCTACTCTTTGTTGAGATGGGAGGATTTCTCATTGCGGTGGTTTCCCTTGTTGGTGAGTACAGGTTCTAGGAGCTCCAGCTTCATCAGTTGTGGCCCTTTGTTGTCCAGAAACATGTGGGATCTTCCTGGACCAGGAATCGAACTTGTGTTCCCTGCATTGGCAGGCAGATTCTTATTCACTGTACCACCAGGGAAGTCCAATCCTGACAGTTATTCCTTTACTTTCTTTATACCCCTTATGAGTATATTTCTAAAGAGAATATTGCTTGGTTTGCCTTTATTACTCTGTGACCTGCTTTCTCTCCCTCTCAACATGATGCTTTTGAGATTCATCCGGGCCACTGCTTGTAACTGTAGTTCATTCATTTTCACTGGTACATGGTTAGTACGTTAGATGAATAGAGTCCACTTTATCTTTCCGTTAGTGGACATTTGGATTTTCTCCAACTTTTCGACATTAGAAATGATAATGCTATGAACATTCTTGTCATACTGCCCAGTGCGTGTGTACAAATTTTCTCTAAGGTGTACATATGCCCAGGGGTGAAACTTCAGTGTAAGATGTGCAGATGCCCAACATCAGCAGTCGATGCTAATTATTGTCCAAAGTGTTTACACCAATTTAGACTCCCACTAGCAGTGGATAAGAGTTACCCACTGATTCGAATTCTTGCTAATGTTTGGTGTTGGCAGATTTTGCCAATTGGTGTTCTCTATTGATAAAAGACGAGTAAAACTGTACTATATGTAGTCGATATTTCAACTGAATTCACAGGAATCCTATTCCAACCTTCCTTCTGCTTGTCCCTTATTTTCAGGAAACCACAGCACTTTGTATTTTTTAAGTGCCATTAAGGCATTTCACCTACAGTCATTGAAAATATGTCACAGTTTTTGAGGAAGGAGAGAGATTTGTGTAATTTAAGAGCTGGAAAGACACTTGTGAAATGAAGGACTACTATGCAGTATAGGTATGTGTAGCTAAGCATTCAGTTCCGTTCCTTTCCGTTCAGTCATTCAGTTGTGTCCAACTCTTTTTGACCCCAAGAATCGCAGCACACCAGGCCTCCCTGTCCATCACCAACTCCCAGAGTTTACTCAAACTCATGTCCATCGAGTCAGTGATACCATCCAGCCATCTCATCCTCTGTCGTCCCCTTTTCCTCCTGCCCCCAATCCCTCCCAGCATCAGAGTCTTTTCCAATGAGTCAACTCTTCGCGTGAGGTGGCCTAAGTTCTGGAGTTTCAGTTTTAGCATCATTCCTTCCAAAGAACACCCAGGGCTGCTCTCCTTTAGAATGGACTGGTTGGATCTCCTTGCAGTCCAAGGGACTCTCAGAAGTCTTCTCCAACACCACAGTTTAAAAGCATCAATTCTTCAGCGCTCAGCCTTCTTCACAGTCCAACTCTCACATCCATACATTACGGTGGTAATAATCCAGATAAAATAGATCCTTTGTAGGGCCAGTGTGGGCTTCTCTGGTGGCTCAGTGGTAAAGAATCCACCTGCCAAGCAGAAGACGTGAGTTTGATCCCTGGGTCTGGAAGATCCCCTGGAGAAGGAAACAGTAATCCACTCCAGCGTTCTTGCCTGGGAGACCCCATGGACAGAGGAGCCTGGTGGGCTGCAGTCCACGGGGTCGAGAAGAGTCAGACATGACTTCGTAACTAAACAACAACAAAGGGCCAATGCAATACCCTCCATTCAATGCAGAAACAAGCTCACTCTTCTCTCCTCCCGTTTCTCCCTTCATCTCATTCCTCCTGGTTGCTTCAGGTCACAGGCTCTGGAACCAAAATTTTATACAATGGTGTGCATGACTAGTTGTGCAATCTAGGACTCCAGATAATGTTGGACTAGCTTCCTTGAGCGTCGCTGTGACAAATAAATTAGGTATCATACTAGACAGAGCTCTGGGCACACTTCCGGAAATGATCAGCTGGCATCACCTCACCTTCTACACGTTAGCCTAGGGGGAGGGGGAAGGGGGAGGGGTGGATTGGGAGGTTGGGATTACCAGGTGCAAACCACTATATACAGAAGAGATAAACAACAAGATCCTACTGTATAGCCCAGGGAACTATATTCTACATCCTGCAATAAGTCATAATGGAAAAGAATAAAAAAAAGAATGTATACATATATATGTGTGTATAGGGGCTTCCCTCGTACCTCATTTGGTAAAGAATGTGCCTGCGATGCAGGAGACCTGGGTTTGATCCCTGGGTTGGGAAGATCCCCTGGAGAAGGAAATGGCAACCCACTCTAGTATTCTTGCCTGGAGAATCCCATGGACAGAGGAGTCCAGCAGGCTACAGTCCATGGGGTCGCAAGAGTCAGACACAATTTAGTGACTAAACCACCACCACCATATGTATGTATACCTGAACCACTCTGCTGTACAGCAGAAATTAAAACAACACTGCAAATCAACTACACATCAGTAAAATAAATTTTTAAAAATAAGTTAAAAATTAAAAAAATTTAAAATGTTAGACTATACCTCATACTCCAAGATTTTCAGTCTATAAAATTTGCTCCTTTTAGAATTATTTTTCTCCAACAATTTCCAGGGAGAATCAGGAGTGCAAAGAAGCCATTCATGTTTCTCCCACTTCCATTCTCACAGTTTTCTGCCTTGTACCTAAGATTCTTTGACAAAGCAGCACTATCGATTTGATTTTGTGTCCTTGAACAGTGCTCCACCCAAGCCGATCTGTTGCAAACTTGTGACCCTCAGTTTCCTTGAAAGCAGTGATCAAGCTAGAAATAAAGGTAATGCCTTGGATCTTGGCAATTGGAAGGCTTGCTAGCCCACTCTTCTTCCCATCACCAGCCCGCTTCACCACTTTTATTCGTCTCACTGAACTTAATGTCTTTCTCTAGTTCTGTCTGACTGAAGGTAGATGCTTTAAAATTTTTTTTAAACTTTCAATTGTGGTAAAATGCACATAACATAAAAGCTACTATCTTAAACATTTTTATGTGTACAATTGTGTTAAATACATGCACACTATTGTGCAACCAATCTCCAGAACTCTCTTCATCTTGCAAAACTGAAACTCTGTCCCCACCACACAACAACTCTCCATTTCCATCTCCATTCCGCATCTCCCCAGCCCCATCCCAACCCAACCATTCTTCCTGACTCTAGAATTTGACTACTTTGGGGAACTCATATGGATAGAACCTGTGTCTGTGTTTTGTCACTGGCTTATTGCCCTTAACATGCCCTCAAGGTTCATCCATGTTGTAGCATTTGTCAGAATGTCTTTCCTAAAAAAAAAAAAAAAAAGAATATCTTTCCTTTTTAAAGCTGAATAAGATCCTAGCTGTATTATGTTGTTGTTCGGTCACTAAGTCGTGTCTGACTATTTACCACCTCATAAACTGTAGCATGCCAGGTTCCATGGGATTCTCCAGGCAAGAACAGTGGAGTGGGTTGCCATTTTCTTCTCCAGGGGATTCTTCCCAGACCAGGGATCAAACTAGTGTCTCCTGCATTGGCAGGTGATTCTTTGCCGCTGAGCCACCAGAAACGTCCCAATTGTATGTATATACCATTTTTATCCATTCACTGGATTTTGTTTATCCATTTATCTATGATGGACGTGTGGGTTGCTTCCATCTTTTGGGTTTTGTTAAAAATGTTCCCAGAATATGGTTGTACAGACCATCTTTTCATCACCCTGCTTTCCGTTCTTTTGGGTGCACATCCAGCATTGCAATTGCTGGATCATATGGTAATTCTATTTTTAATTTTTGGAGAAACTGTCACGCTGTTTTCCACAGTGGCTGCACCACGTTTCAAGTTTCTGTCATGCTCTAGGAGAGAAAATTTTCCTACTCTAGGCTACAGCTAAGGAAAAGGACTGTATGGCCAAGAATGCACATGTCAATTATCACGCTAGATTAGAGCATGATTGAAATAATGAAAAGCATGGAATTGCTAGAACTTGGAGACGTGGTCCATTACTGGTGAGTAAGGGGTGGGTGGGTGCGTGGGGAAATCTCAGAGGATGAGTGGCTTTGTGAAGGTCAAGGGCTGGTTAAGGGAAGACTCAGAGCGGACATCCTGGGCTTTCCAATCTTCAACTTATTGCAAAGGAAATAATTTCAAGTAGAAATATTATGCAATGAAGAACAAGAATTACGAGTGCAGAAATCAAAGCCCGAAATGACCTGTGTTTTGCTTTTGTTTCTATGGCTGGTGTTAGCTTCCCTGATTGCCTTAGTTGACATTGAAACCGAGCCTGTTTTTCTTGCTGCCGCTGTGGACTGCATCCTGGGCATCCTAGGAGATGGAGCGGGGCGCGCTGGGGGTGGGGGTACAAAGAACGTGGGTCCGCAGTGAGGATCCACCCAGCGTGGACCGCGACCCTCGGCTCGCCCGCGCGCCAGCCTGGGGCGTCCGCGTGCCGCGCGGCTGTAGCACCCACCCTGCGGCCTCAAAGCCGCTCGCGCGCGAGGTGGACGGTGGCTGGCTTCAGCTGTCCCCACGCTCATCGAGAGGGTTCCGGGACTCCCGGCGGGGCGGGGGGTGGGGGGAGCAGGCAGCTCTGGCCGTGCCTCCTCCCCGGCCGGGGGCCGCCGAGCCCCTGCGACCTCCCCGGCGGAACCGCGCCCAGTCTCCCCCTCACAGTCGGGGAGCCCCGGGCGCGGCGGAGCGCGGGCTGCGGACCACGGCGGGCACGTGGGCTCGGCCGCAGCGCTGCGCCAGGCACCGGCGCCCCGGCACAGCCCCTGCGGGTGGGGAGAGGGATGCTCCCCCCCTTTCCACTTTGCACCAGTCCGAGGGAATTTGCGGTCGGTGACGCGCATCCTTAAGCGAGCCACCTGCAGCGCGGGGCGCGCCGCGGAGGGCGGCATCGCAGGGCTGGGCCGGTGCGGCCTGGGGACCCCGGGCTCCGGAGGCCATGCCGGCGTTGGCGCGCCTGGGCGGCCGGCTGCCGCTGCTCGGTAAGGCCCCGCTCGCCCGCTCGAGCCCCCGCGGCCCCCGGCCCCCACCCAACGCGGGCACCGGGCGCGCGCCTCCTCCGTCCCCGCCGCCGCGCGCCTCCCCGCCCCGCTCCGTCTCTCGCTCCCGCGCCCCTCCCCTCTTCCGCGCCCTCCCGACTCGCCCTGAAGTCACCCGCGGCCCCGGCCCGGCCCACCCCGCGTTCTCCTCCCGCTGGTCTCGCGTCGCCGCTCGGGCTCGGGGCCGCGGTCCCCACCGGCCGCCCCGACCCCGCGGGCGGCCTCGCGGAATCGGTGCCTGCGGGGCCCGGGCCGCCCCGCCCGTCCGCCCGCCCGCCCGGCGCGCCCGGGTTCTGGGCCAGCCACCCGAGTCTGCGGCCCCGAGCTGGGCGCCGGGGGACCGGGACTTCGTGTGCGCCGACCCCGGTACCGCAGACTCCTGGGTGGCGTCTCCAACTCTTCTTTTGAGGTTTTGATGTCGGGAGTGAACTCTGATGGGAAAAGGCGCCCGGGTTCTCCCCAAAGCGAGTCATCTCGGGTAACGACCCCCCACCCCGCCTAATGTCGACTGGATCAATGAGTAGATACTTTGGGAAATATTATGCAAACGGGATTTACATCTTAAAATACCCGCTGACCTCTCCTCTTGTACTCGATTTTTATCCTGGCGTTAAACCCCAAGAGGCTTTTCAAGGACTCAGCTGACTGTTCCCAAATAATCTGGATAGCATAATTGTTACCGGGGGAAAAAAAAAAATCCTCTTTACATCCAGTTCATCTGTTTGGAAAGAGGAGAGGGTTGGTTTGTGTTTAGGGTGAAGGAGGCAGAGTTTGGGGGGCCAGGAAGCCTCGGATCGTGTCCTAGTTGGGGGACCTAGTTGGGGCAGCCTTGGGGGACCATCACTCACTGCCCCTGTCCAGCCTGTCCTGCTCTGTCCACGGAGGGAGTCTGGCTGTGTCTTCTCCAGCTCCCAAACCCTAGCAGTCTGTCTTGCATCTTCCGTGGACCATAGAGAAAATACTTGCAGTATAGACGTGCAGGAATTATTTCCAGTAGCTTTTGTTTCAAATAATTCAGAATTATAGAGTTAAAAAATAAAAATAAAACATAAGGGGGAAAAGAGTAGAAAAGCATCTTGCATTTCCTAAACATCTCTGTTAATTGGTAAATATGTACATTTTTAATGTACAGTACAGAGTTTTTCAGAGTCTATTACAAAAAGCTTTCTGTTAATGTGTAACATGAAGTGGTAATGGGTTTTTCAGTCACATACAAAGGCTTTGGGAAAGTATAAACATCAGTACATGCAACTGTATACAAGCTGCATTGAATTCTTTTATATTTCAGGACAATCTCAGAAATTCCTACATCTCTCTCCAGATTTTTCTAAATGAGGCATAATTCACAGACAACAAATATGCACACATCTTAATAGTACAACTCCATTAGGTTTTATATACACAGTGAGTGAAGTGAAAGTCACTCAGTCATGTCCGACTCTTTGTGACCCCATGGACTGTATTCTGGCCTGAATTCTCCAGGCCAGAATACTGGAGTGGGTAGCCTTTCCTTTCTCCATGGAACCCAGGTCTCCCACATTGCAGGCAGATTCTTGACCAGCTGAACCACCAGGGAAGCCCTTTATATACACAGGTACCTGCTTAATCATTATTTCATAAAGATAACAGAGCAATTGAACTCCACCACCTCTGATTTACCACCCACCCACTCCCCCAAGGTAGCCACTATTCTGACTTTTTTTAGAAAGGAAAAAAAGTGGTTTGAATTTTATTAGAATCACACTGGTTTAGTCACATTTACTATTCTGACTTCTGATTCTGTGGTTTTTCCTGTTTTTTTGAACTGCATGTAAACCAAACCATTATTATGTGTTTTTTTTTAATGTCCAGTTTCTTTGACTCAGCAGTGTGATTATGAGATTCAACTTTGTTCTTAATAACTGTGGCTTTTTGTTTTTGCTTTTTTTTTTTTTCAATTGCTAGGTGCTATTTCCTTAGTATGACTAGACTATGCAGTCTATCCATTCTATTGTTGAAGAACACTTTGTGTGTCTCCAATTTTGTGTAGTGAAGAGTATAACAGTCCTGTGAATACTCTTCTACATGTTTGGGGACAGAAACACTCATTTCTTTTTGGATGATAACCTCAAGTCAAATTCCTAGATTACAGAGAAAGGCATATGTCAGTTTTGGTAGATATTGTCCAGCAGTTTTCTGAAGTGGTTGCACCAGTTTACCTTCCCACTAGCAGCGTATGGAGCTACTTGGCACATCTTTGCCAAGACTTGCAATTACAGACTTCTTTGAATGAAGCAATAAAGTAAGAGACTAAAAAACAAGGACTTTAAATGTTAAGAAAGCTCTAACTACATTGAATTATCAGATGCCATTCCCATTTCCCTTATACTGTAAGCTCTACCTTTCAAGAAGAATGATGAGGTTTTCTAAGTAGTGCTTAAAGAATGGACACAGACTCTTCATGGCCCTAATTGCATTCTATACTGATCATAGCTAGGAGGAAGATTTCAGGATCTCAGTAGCTGTGATAACTGTTCCATTAGTGTTGGAAAATTCATATTCAGAGCTTTGACTTCCACATTTAGTTGACATCCTTTGATCTTGCTGCTTATCTTACTTTGTTTGCCTGTGACCTGGTAGCCTAAAGGCGACCAACTCAGAAGGAGGTAGGCAGAAGGGATGCTCGGTAAAGTTTGGATTGGATGGGGATACCTGATGACCTGGTGTTAAGATTCCCTTTCATCCTAAAAGCCTCATTCTAATCCATGCCATCCTACAAGTTTAGACTGGCTGTTCATTTCTTCTTGGTTACTTTGAATGGATCTATAGTAAATTATCCTCTTAGGTTTCATGATTAACTACTTGGCTCCACTTTTTATCATTAAAAAGGCACTTTCATTAACCCTTTAGTTATCAGTAAAGATTTCGTTCTTGTTGAAGTTTCCTGTTGTTTAACTGAAGAACAGTCAGGTATTGAGATCTTAAGTATGGGAAAGGAAGACATTTATATTCTGGGGGGTGGGGGGAAGATGAAGAGGGAGCCTGCATGAAGAAGAAAAAGCAGTTTATTTGACAAACTTTTGTTGAACACCTATTTCAGTGCTAGGCACCATGAGGGTACAAAGATGTAAAAGATGGGGACGGGGGAACATACATATAAATAGTTGATTCAATTCTATTTTTAAAATGCATGGTCATCGCCTTTCTCCAAGAAAACATTTCAGCACAAAGTTTGCTTTCAGTTATTTAAACCTTCCAATACAGTTGTCATGATCCATAGATATCTATAGAAGAAAAATAGCGTGAATCCCAAGATTTTCGTTGCCTGCTGCCGCTGCCGCTAAGTCACTTCAGTCGGGTCCGACTGTGTGCGACCCCAGCCCACCAGGCTCCCCCATCCCTGGGATTCTCCAGGCAAGAACACTGGAGTGGGTTGCCATCTCCTTCTCCAATGCATGAAAGTGAAAAGTGAAAGTGAAGTCGCTCAGTCATGTCCGACTCTTCGAGACCCCATGGACTGCAGCCTACCAGGCTCCTCCGTCCATGGGATTTTCCAGGCAAGAGTACTGGAGTGGGGTGCCATGGCCTTCTCCATTTCATTGCCTAAGACTGCTTAAACATGGATATTACTGGATTTAATGGTTGTGGGAATGAAATGACTCTTCCATTTGAAATTTTTAGAATGGACTGTTCCAGAATGAAATATGGCCATTTATTTTTTAAGATTCTAGGAAGAAGCAATTTTCCAAATGGTTCTTTGAGCAAATTTGTTGGCTGCATTTTCCTCCCCAGAGAGCGTCCCTGCTCGATTGAGAAGCCCACAGGATGGCTCAGCTTCATGACTTTCTCTGCAATTCCTTTTATTCCCCACATCTTTTTCATCCTCTAATGAAACTCAGGAAGCGATGTGACAAGAGCCCTTGTCAGTGTTCAAGATTGTGATCTCTCTGAATCTCCAAATAGCCACCAGATATTGCCTTAATCTTTGGGTCAAGATTCTGATTTGGTTTAAAAAAAAAAAACAACAAATCTCAAAAGTATTGTATTTTATCATTGTTCTTTGATTTTGAAAAGGACCTTGAAGAGGAGAGGAATAAGAACTCGGGGGAGGGAAACTGAGGGGCTGGAAACTAGCTTGGCCTCATTTTTAATTTGCTTAGCTTGTTCTTGCCATGATGTTGTACCCTTTGCTATTCACTCCGAAATAGCGAAGTCTTGTGAATCTCACAAGACTGAATAAAGCTTTTGGTTTTCATCAAGATGATTTTGTGATCTCATTATTTTTCACATATTGATTTCCAAAAAAAGTCTTAGCTTTATCTTAGGTGGCCATACTTCTATGGCTGAAGGTTTTTCTGTTGTTTGGGGGTCAGTGAGATTTACGTATACGTGATTGAATCACGTCTATGGCTAGATCATCCTTAAGCCTTCAAGTGATGACAGCTTTTGTAGAACTCTCTGATCATCGTTAGTTGGAATCACGCAATTCTGTTCGATGGGTCCCAATACATGTAGAGGAAATTTAAAAATAATACAAAGTACACACACACTGTTCTTTTGTGGCTAGAGGAATTGCATAAGATCCAAAAGAGGAACTATTATTATTTTTTTAGGTTAAACAGTAAAAGTATTTTTTCACTGCTGTCGTTGTAAATCCATTGGTAGCCAAGAATCTGCCGTAAAATTATTTGCAGGCTACTTTAAAACAGGATATTGTCATTATTTCTTTAAACCATTGTGATTTTAAAACTTTGATTTATTTTTTTTGGCTGTGCTGGATCTTCCTTGCTGCTCGGGCTTTTTTTCTTTAGCTGCAGCTGCTCTCTAGTTGTGGGTGTGCGGGCTTCTCATCACCTTGGCACGGACCCTAGGCACTTGTGTTTCAGTGCTCGTGGCAGTGGGCTCAGTAGCTGTGGCTCCTGGGCTCTAGGGCACAGACTCCGTAGTTGTGGAGCACGGTCTTAGCTGCTCCTCCACACGTGGGTTCTTCCCAGATTAGGGATTGAACCCATGTCTCCTACAGATTCTTGACCACCCAGTTCCCAGAGAAGCCGGAAACCAGTGTGTTCTGATTGTTACATACCCGTTGAATTCAGTCTTCTGCTGCTTTGCTATTCGAGTTACAATGTTCCTAATGTTAGGGATTCTGTTCTCGGAGGTGATGCAGTTGAATATGTTAGGGTGAGCAACACAGTCAGAAAACCTGAGTTCTTTATTCTGGCCAGGAGTGTCTCTGCACTTAAGCTCCTCATTTGTGAAAGGGAGATAAGCAATATCTTACCGCTTCATCAGATAATACCTGTAGAGTGCAGCTTCATTCCATGTCAGACAGGTGCTTCGCAGAAAGAGAGATGCCTCAAGTTGGAAGGAATCGTCAGGATTTAGTTACATAGCTTCTCTCCTTGCCTTCTTAGACCGTTGGGAGCACCCTGTGGGCCAGCCAGGTGCCACATAGTTCAGATTCCTGCTCACAGTCTAATGTTGGGGGTGTTGGTGGCACCGGGTAAGCACGTAAAAGGAAAACTGCAGTGTAATTTTAGAAATAAGGACCAAGGTTGAGCCTCCAGCACAGACTGAGAAAATAGAGCAAGGCTTCCCAGAAGAGGTGATGTCAGGTCTTGATTAGAAAGTTAAGACTTAGGTGTTTCCCTAGTGGTCCAGTGGCTGAGATTTAGTGCTCTCAATGCAGAGGCCCCAGGTTTAATCCTGGGTCGGGGAACTAGATCCTACATGCCACAACTAACTCTTCACATGCCCCAACTAAGATCTAGCACAGCCAAGTAAATAAATAAAAGAAAGGTAAGACCTGATGGGGAAGGGGAGAATAAGGACTTTCCAGGCAAATAGGACAGTGAAGAGAACAGTAGAGAGGTCAGAATCAGGGAGCAGGTGGACTCTGTAAGTCCATCCTGAGTTGCTGAGGCACAAGGTAAAAGGCCCCCAGGATCGGGGAATTCTCATCTAAGAAGCTGTCAACTCAGAAAATGAAGCCTGTTCAATGGGTAGCTTCCAGAGGCTCAGCTGTGTGTGATGTGTAAGGAGTGTTTTAGGGATGTGATAAAGGACTTGGATGTTCTCCTGTGGCCCAAGAGTCTCTGGAGGGAATTCAGGGGGTCCACTGTGTCCTTTAGGGTGTGTGTATGTGTGTTTATGTGTGTGTATTGTGTATGTGTGTATATGTGTGTATTGTGTGTGTATTGTGTATGTATATGTGTGTATGTGTGTGTTTGTATGTGTATATTGTGTGTGTATGTCTCTGTGTGTATTGTATGTATGTGTGTATGTATTGTGTTTGTGTGTGTATATCGTGTGTGTATATATTATGTGTGTATATCTCTGTGTATTGTATGTGTGTATATGTGTGTTTGTGTGTGTGTATCGTGTGTGTATATATTATGTGTGTATATCTCTGTGTGTATTGTGTGTATTGTGTATATGTGTGTATTATATGTGTGTATATGTGTGTATGTGTGTTTGTGCATATTATGTGTATATGTGTGTATGTCTCTGTGTGTATTGTGTGTATGTGTGTATGTATTGTGTTTGTGTGTGTGTATCGTGTGTGTATATATTATGTGTGTCTATCTCTGTGTATTGTGTGTATGTGGGTATATATTGTGTTTGTGTGTATATGTGTGTGTGTATGTGTGTGTATATCGTGTGTGTGTATTGTGGTTGTGTGTGTGTGTTGGTGTGTTATGTGTATGAATGTATGTGTATATTGTGTGTGTGTTTGTGAGGGTTAATTGCTTTCATCAGATCTTTCAGCGTGGTCTGCGACTCAGGAAAGGGTGAGGACCAGTGCTGTAGGCTGTTCGGGGGTTTGAAGGTGAGGAGTGAGAGCATGTCGGAGCACTGACATGTATTCCAGAGGACAGTTTTGGGGTCTGTGTCGAGGATGGACGTCAGGCAGACAGGACATGGCAGAGAGGTCAGCAAGGAAGCAGTTGGCAGTCGTCCAGGCCAGACGCGACAAGGACTGGAGTAGGGGCAGTGGTGGTAGAGAGGCAGGGCCATACAGAGATGTGGGGATTATCCGGAGGTCAAAATGTCACGGCTTGGCAGCCGCCTGGATGACGGGAAGTGGGGGAGAGGGAGGAGTTGAAAGTGACTTCTGGTTTTGGGGACAGTGGGTGTGCTGGCGCTAACAGAGGAGGGGGTAGGGGGCGGAAGGAAAGGGGGGGTTCAGTCTGAGTGTAAGGTTCCTGGGGGCCACCCAGATATATAGCCATACACATAGGAGGTATGGATGTGGAACTCCTGAGCAAATGGGCTGTCGTTTATTAAGATCATGAGAAAGAGCAGAGACTGGCGAGGATGACAGCGATGAGAGTATCCCAGGCGCAAGGAAGAGCACACGCGTCTCCTTCCCTGGACTCACACTGACCACTTCTGGCTCCGCTGGCTGCCATGTATATGGGGTGGGAGAGTTCCCCACACCAAGCAGTTCTTGGGCACCAATGGATGTCCTACGGTTTAACTCGATTCTGACACTCTCTCCCCGGAGATAGTGTCAGATCCCACAGGTTAAAGGCTCAGAGCCCTCTTGACCCCCGTCAGACGTCAGTGTCAAGTCCAGCTTGCCACCAGCACAGGCTGTAAGTCAGAGGTTCCCAGGACCCCCTCCTTAAGTTTGATGACTTTGCTGGAACAGCTCACAGAATTCAGAAAAACAATCTGCTTGCTAGATTCCTGGTTTATGATGAAAGGATATAACTCCAGGATAGCCAGGTGGAAGAGCTACAGAGGGCAAGGCGAGGGGTGTGGGGAGGGCTCGGAATGTCATCCAATTCACCAACAGAAATTCATCACGGATCTCTCAGTTCAAGAATTGTTATAGAGTTTAATCAGCACACTCCCCTATTTGCCCACAGGTCACCCCTCCAACCTCTTAGGACAACCCCCCCAGCCACCACCGCCACTCCTGGGGCTGCAGAGGCAGCCCGCCCTAAGTCACCTTGTTAGCATAAACTCTGGAGTGCCCAGAAGGGGCTCATTGTGAGTAACAACAGAGACCCCTGTTGCTCAGGAAATTCCAAGGATTTTAGGAGCTTTGTGCCAGGAAAGAGCGCTTCCCAGGTGGCACAGTGGTAAAGAACCCACCTGCTAACACAGGAGACACAGGTTCAATCCCGGGGTCAGAAAGATCCCCCAGAGGTGGAAACGGCAACCCACTCCAGTATTCTTGCCTGGAGAATCCCATGGACAGAGGATCCCTGGGAGCTACAGTCTATGGGGTCACAAAGAGTCAGACACAACTGAGCTCGCATGCATGGTGCTGGGAAAGACCAAATACCTTTTGATCTAAGGCCAAGTATATTTATTATACCACATGGGTCTACTGCCCTCTTTTACCAAATGAGGAAAGTGGGACCCAAAGAGGTCAAATGACTTGCTGAAGTTCGGGGTTATCACAGCAGGTAACCGGCTCCTGAAACACCTGACTCTGAAAGCCAATGGGACTGTGTCCAAGAGACCCCAGCAAACAAAGAAACAGTTTGTAAAGGGTTTGCAAAGACTCATTGTGACTATACCCCCAGGCTCAGTGCTGAGGCAACAGACAGAAATAGCCTTCTCCCAGTCTTTTCCTTAAAGAGGCCTATTTCAAAACAACAAACAAAAAAACTTTTATTGAAGTATAGTTGGTTTACAATGCTGTAGTAGTTTCTAGTGAACAGCAAAGCAATTCAGTTATACATATGTGTATATACATATTGTTTTTCAGATTTTTTCCACTACAGTTTATTATAAGACAATGAATATAGTTCCCTCCACTATACAATAGAGCCTTGTTGTTTTTCTCCTTTATATATAGTAGTGTGTATCTGTTAATCCCAAGCTCCTAATTTGTCCCTACCCCAGCCTTCACCTTTGGTAACGATAGTTTGTTTTCTATGTCTGAATCTGTTTGTTTTGTAAGTTCATTTGTACCATTTTTTAGATTCCACATGTAAGTGATACCGTGTGATATTTGTCTCCCTCTGTCTCATACTTCACTTAGTATGATAATCACTAGGTCCATCCATGTTGCTGCAAATGGCATTATTTCATTCTCTTTTATGGCTGAGTGATATTCCATCGTACATGTATACCTCATCTTTACCCGTTTCTCTGTCGATGGGCATTTAGGTTGCTTATGTGTCTTGGCTATTGTAAGTAGTGCTGCTATGAACATTAGGGTGAATGTATCTTTTTGAATTATCATTTTGTCCAGATATATGCCCAGGAGTAGGATTTGCAGGATCATATGGTCACTCTGGTTTTTGTTTTTGGCCATTCCCTGCAGCTTGCAGAATCTTAGTCCTCCAACCAGGGATCAAACCCAGGCTCCCGACAGTGGAAGCATGGAGTCCTAACCCCTGGACCACCAGAGCATTCCCTCTATTTTTATTTTTTTAACTAACCTCCATACTGTTCTCCATGGTGGCTGTACCGATTTACATTCCCACCAACAGTGTAGAGGGGTCCCCTTTTCTCCATACCCGCTCCAGCATTTATTATATGTAGACTTTTTGATTGTGGCCATTCTGATTGGTGTGAGATGATACTTCAGTGAAATTTTGATTTGCATTTCTCTAATAATTAGCGATGTTGAGCATGTTTTCATGTGCCTATTGACCATCTCTTATGTCTTCTTTGGAGAAATGCCTATTTAGGTCTTCTGCCCATTTTTGATGGGTTTTAAAGAGGTCTGTTTTCAACCTAATTTAACATACATCTAGGAGGGGACTGCAATTCTGCCTGAGCCTGGCGAGGCTGGATGCACCATTTACGCATTTCCCCTTTGGTATCTCTCTGAAAGGAGGTTGTACATGTATCTAAAACCGTAGCCTTTGTGACTGCCACCCAGAGGACACATTCCTTGATCTGGTGGCCAGCGGGACTTGCATTTGTGGGTCCCACTGATCTGTAGTGAACAAAGAAACAGTTATTAACTGACTGTCCTTCAGGGCTCAGTGCAGAGAAAGCAGACAGAAACACTGGCTCCCATTCTTTCCCTGAAAGAGGTCTGCTTGTGTATTTTAAAAGCCACTGCCTGAGAGTCCAGCTTCACTGTGCATCTAGGTACTAACTGAGATCTTCCCTCTGTTGTTGTTGTCTTTTGGTCGCTAAGTTGTGTCTGACTCTGAGACCCCTTGGACTATAGCACACCAGGCTTTCCTGTCCTTCACTGTTTCCCAGAGATTACTCACACTCATGTCCATTGAGGCAGTGATGCCATCCAACCATCTCATCCTGTCAGCCCTTTCTCCTCCTGCCCTCAGTCTTTCCCAGCATCAGGGTCTTTTCCAGTGAGTTCTTCGTATCAGATGGCCAAAGTACTGGATCTTCAGCTTCAGCATCAGTCCTTCCAGTGAATAGTTAGGGTTGATTTCCTTTAGGATGGACTGGTTTGATCTCCCTGGGGTCCAAGGGACTCTCAAGAGTCTTTGCCAGTACCACAATTCAAAAACATCAATTCTTCAGCACTCAGCCCTTTTTATGGTCCAGCTTTCACGTCCATACACGACTACAGGGAAAACCATGGCTTTGACTATATGGACCTCTGTCGGCAAAATGATGTCTCTGCTTTTTAACATGCTGTCTAGATTTGTCATAGCATCCAAGGAGCTATTGCCTTTTAATTTCGTAGCTGCAGTCACTGTAACCAGTGATTTTGGAGCCCAAGAAAATAAAATCTCCTCCCCTTTAGGACACTGGCAAATCATGACACATCCTTACTACTGGGAGCCAATAAGCACAAAAAAGGTAATTTATGAAACTACCAAGAACTCCTTATTGGCAAATTCAGACTTAAATTGAAGAAAGTAGGGAAAACCACTAGACCATTCAGGTATGACCTAAATCAAATCCCTTATGATTATACAGTGGAAGTGAGAAATAGATTTAAGGGACTAGATCTGATAGACAGAGTGCCTGATGAACTATGAACGGAGGTTTGTGACATTGTACAGGAGACAAGGATCAAGACCACCCCATGGAAAAGAAATGCAAAAAAGCAAAATGGCTGTCTGAGGAGGCCTTACAAATACCTATGAAAAGAAAAGACATGAAAAACAAAGGAGAAAAGGAAAGATATAAGCATCTGAATGCAGAGTTCCAAAGAATAGCAAGGAGAGATAAGAAAGTCTTCCTCAGTGATCAATGCAAAGAAATAGAAGAAAACAACAGAATGGGAAAGACTAGAGATCTCGTCAAGAAAATTACAGATCCCAAGGGAACATTTCATGCAAAGATGGGCTCGATAAAGGACAGAAATGGTATGACCTAACAGAAGCAGAAGATATTAAGAGAGGTGGCAAGAATACACAGAAGAACTGTACAAAAAAAGAGCTTCACAATCCAGATAATCACAATGGTGTGATCATTCACCTACAGTCAGACATCCTAGAATGTGAAGTCAAGTGGGCCTTAGAAAGCATCATTACGAACAAAGCTAGTGGAGGTGATGGAATTCCAGTTGAGCTATTTCAAATCCTAAAAGATGATGCTGTGAAAGTGCTGCACTCAATATGCCAGCAAATTTGGAAAACTCAGCAGTGGCCACAGGACTGGAAAAGGTCAGTTTTCATTCCAATCTCAAAGAAAGGCAATGCCAAAGAATGCTCAAACTACCGCACAATTGCACTCATCTCACATGCTAGTAAAGTAATGCTCAAAATTCTCCAAGCCAGGCTTCAGCAATATGTGAACCGTGAACTTCCAGATGTTCAAGCTGGTTTTAGCAAAGGCAGAGGAACCAGAGATCAAATTGCCAACATCCGCTGGATCATGGAAAAAGCAAGAGAGTTCCAGAAAAACATCTATTTCTGCTTTATTGACTATGCCAAAGCCGTTGACTGTGTGGATCACAATAAACTGTGGAAAATTCTGAAAGAGATGGGGATACCAGACCACCTGACCTGCCTCTTGAGAAACCTATATGCAGGTCAGGAAGCAACAGTTAGAATTAGATATGGTACAACAGACTGGGTCCAAATAGGAAAAGGAGTATGTCAAGGCTGTATATTGTCACCCTGCTTATTTAACTTATATGCAGAGTACATCATGAGAAACACTGGACTGGAAGAAGCACAAGCTGGAATCAAGATTGAGGAGAGAAATATCAATAAGCTCAGATATGCAGATGACACCACCCTTATGGCAGAAAGTGAAGAGGAACTAAAAAGCCTCCTGATGAAAGTGAAAGAGGACAGTGAAAAGTTGGCTTAAAGCTCAACATTCAGAAAACAAAGATCATGGCATCTGGTCACATCACTTCATGGGAAATAGATGGGGAAACAGTGGAAACAGTGTCAGACTTTATATTTGGGGGCTCCAAAATCACTGCAGATGGTGATTGCAGCCATGAAATTAAAAGACGATTACTCCTTGGAAGGAAAGCTATGATCAACCTAGACAGCATATTGAAAAGCAGACATTACTTTGCCAACAAAGGTCCATCTAGTCAAGGCTATGGTTTTTCCAGTGGTCATGTGAGAGTTGGATTGTGAAGAAAGCTGAGCACCAAAGAATTGATGCTTTTGAACTGTGTTGTTGAAGAAGACTCTTGAGAGTCCCTTGGACTGCAAGGAAGTCCAACCAGTCCATCCTAAAGGAGACCAGTTCTGGATATTCATTGGAAGGACTGATGCTGAGGCTGAAACTCCAGTACTTTGGCCGCCTCATGTGACGAGTTGACTCATTGGAAAAGACTCTGATGCTGGGAAGGATTGGGGGCAGGAGGAGAAGGGGACCACAGAGGATGAGATGGCTGGATGGCATCACCGACTCGATGGACATGAGTTTGGGTAAACTCCGGGAGTTGGTGATGGGACAGAGAGGCCTGGTGTGCTGCGATTCATGGGGTCGCAAATAGTCAGACACAACTGAGCAACTGAACTGAACTGAACTGAACCAAGAACTAAGCCTGGGTGGAAGGATAAGATTTCTTCTACGAGAGGCTATTCTGTGAAGACTGGCTGTTTTATCTAATCCACAGAAACCAACAGAGATAAGCAAAGAAGAAGAAAGAAAGGAGTGTGTTTCAAACAAAAGAATAAGATAAAACTCCAGAAACAAACCTTAGTGAAATGGAGATAAGTGATTTACCTGTAAAGAGTTCAAAATAGGACTTCCCTGGTGGTCCACTGGTTAAGAATCCCCTTGCCAAAGCAGAGGGTGTGGGTTCCATTCCTTGTTCGGGAAGATTCCACATGCTGTAAGGCAACCGAGCCCACATGTCACAAGTACTGAGCCCACACTCTAGAGCCTGTGTGATCCAACAAGAGAAGCCATGGCAATGAGAAGTCTGATAACCTTGACTAGGGAGTAGCCCCCACTCTCTGCAACAAGACAAAGCCCACAGGCAGCGAAGAAGACCCAGCGCAGCCAAAAATAAATAAATAAATAAATAGTTGTTTTTTTAAAAAAGATTCAAACTAACAGTCATAAAGATGCTCACTGATGCTGCCTGAGAACAATACATGAATAAAGTGAGAATTTCCACAGAGAAAGGTTAAGAAGAATACAATAACTGAAAAATTCGGAAAAGAAGTTCACCAGCCAACTAGATATAGTGGAATTCATCCAATCAGAGGAGCAATAAGGGAAAAAAGAAAAGAGTGAAGACAGTTTAAGGGACTTAACAGATAACATCAAACTAAACTAATAGTCATATTATAGGTGTCCCAAAAGATGAAGAGAAAGAGAAAGGGCACAACATTTATTCAAAGAGATAATGGCTGAGAAATCCCCTCATCTGGGGAAAAGCAACAGACATCCAGGTCCAAGAAGTCCAGAGACTTCCAGATAAGATGAATGTAAAGAGACCTGCTGAGACACATTATAGATACACTGTCAGAAACTAAAGACAAGGAGAAAATCCTAAAGGCAGCAAGAAGAGAAACAGCGGACCCTCTGTAGTACTGTCAGCAGATTTTTCCACAGAGACTTTGTAGGCCAGAAAGAAATGGCATTATATATTTGAAATACTAAAAGAAAAAAAACAGCTAACCTCTAAGAATACCTGGCAAACTGTCCTTCAACAATTTTTTACAGAATACTTATTGATTTTATTAATTTGGCTGTGTTGGGTCTTAGTTGCAGCATGCAGGATCTCTTTCACTGCAGTGCATGGACTCTGGTTGTGGTGCATGGGCTCAGTAGTTGTGGTACGTGGACTCCAGAGTGCACTGGCTTCAGTGGTGGGGCTAGCAGGCTTAGTTGCTCCAAGGCACGTGGGATCTGCCCAAACCAGCGACCAAACCTGTGTCCCCTGTGTTGGCTGGTGGATTCTTAACCACTGGGCCACCCGGGAAGTTCCTAATCAGTTTTAAAGACACACGCAGACTAAAAGTAAAGGGATGGAAAACGATACTGCATGCTCATGGAAACCAAAAGTGGAGACATCTATACTTACATCAGACAAAATAGACTTTAGCCAAAGACTGTCATAAGAGGTAAAAAGGGTCAATGAAAGAAAGGGTCACCCCATAGAGGATATGACATGTGTAAATATTTATGCACCTGACATGGGAGCACCTAAAGAAATTAAGCAAATAAGCAAATGCTAACAGACCTGAAGGGAGAAATAACAATGCAATAACACAAAGGGACTTCAGTACCCCAGTTTCAACAAAGGATAGATCATCTAGACATGGAATCAATAAGGAAACATCGGACCTAACAGACATTTACAGAACATTCCATCTAACAGCAGTGAATATACAGTCTTCTCAAGCTCACTTGGAACATTCTCCAGGATGTTTCTGATCACAGAAATCAGCTACAAGAAGAAAAGTGGGAAATTCAAAATTATGTGATGATAAAACAGCATTTGCACGTTTTGTATCTCTATGTCATGTTTTGGTAATTCTCACAATATTTCAAATGTTTTCACAATTATCATAGTTGTTTTGGTGATCTTTGATCAGTGATCTTTGATGTTACTACTACAATTCACTGAAGGCTCAGATGATGGTTAGCATTTTTTAGCAAGAAAGTATGTTTTAGTTAAGGTATACACCTTGTATTCTTAGGTATAATGCTGTTGCACGCTTAAAAGGCTACACTGTACCATAAACGTAACTTGTATATGCACCAGGAAACCATAAAGAAGAAAAAAATGGCTGGTATACAAATAACCAGTCCTCAGCTGCACTAGCCTCACTTCAAATGCTTGATGCTAAATGCAGCTAAAGACCACCCTGTTGAACAGCACAGATAAGGAATATTTCCATCACCCAAGAATGTTCCCTTGGAAAACACTGCTGTAAGGACCTCTGCTCAAGATTTATAGTAAGACTTGCCTTTTGTGAAATTATACTTCCTGCATGCTTTCCTGTTGGCCACTTTCCCTTGATTACATTTTGTTTTATTATAAGATGAATACATATTTTCTTTTTAAGGTGTGCATGTACCAACATCACTGCCTTTGTTTGCTTTCACAGTTTTTTCCGCAATGATATTCCAGACTATTACAAATCAAGATCTGCCTGAGATCAAGTGTGTTTTAATCAACCATGGAAACAATGATTCATCAGCGGGGGCATCATCTTCGAATCCCATGGTAAAGTAATAGTAAAATGACAATTTTAGCTATTTTCTCTGGAGACCATATTTTGTAAGCTATTGAGACCTGCTATGGCTTATGAGCTTTTCTTTTTACGTATTTAAGTAACTATGCACTCATATGGGGTATTGATGAGCATCTCTCCTCATTGTTACCTGGGACTCCATCCTAACAAGAGTCACATTCTCTTCGGGCTTAGATTTTGGAAGGACAGTGATACTCAGAATGAATAAGAAACAAAGATTTCCTTTTCTCCTTAAAATAAAGCCAGGCTTCTCTCTCAAGCCCTGAATCTCTAAATTTCCAACTGCCTCCTGGGTTTACATAAATAGATTTTTTCCATTTGCTCATTAAGACCCACCTATATAATTTACTTCATTTCTATTTCCCCAAACATCTTGCTTTAATGGATTTCTGTTTACAGCCCCATCTAGATCCTAAGCTTGAAAGCTCAGCCTCACTGTGGACTGCTTCCTTTCTCTGCCCTCACATTTGGTCAGTTACCAAGTCTTATCAATTTCCTTTCTTTCCTAGTTCTTATTTAACCACCTCATATTCTCCAGTCTCCCTGCTGCTGCTAAGTCGCTTCAGTCGTGTCCAACTCTGTGTGACCCCAGAGACGGCAGCCCACCAGGCTCCCCCGTCCCTGGGATTCTCCAGGCAAGAACACTGGAGTGGGTTGCCATTTCCTTCTCCAATGCATGAAAGTGAAAAGTGAAAGTGAAGTCGCTCAGTCATGTCCAACTCTTAGCAACCGCCATGCGGACTGCAGCCCACCATGCTCCTCCGTCCAGTCTCCCTGCCACTTCCCTAATTCCAGCCCTCATAGTCACAATAATATTGTAAGTGGCTTCTTCCTTCTACAGTTCAGCTCAGATAGGGCTGCTGGACTTCTTTTTTTTTTTCTCTTTCTTAATTAATTTTGGGCTGCACCGAGTCTCTGTTGCTTTGCATGTACTTTCTCTGGTTGCAGAGATCTGGGGCTACTCTAGATGGTATGCTCAGGCTTCCCTTGTGAACACAGGCTTTAGGACGTGCGGGCTTCAGCAGTTGTGGCACACAGGCTTAGTTGTCCCATGGCATGTGGGATCTTCCCCACCCAGGGATCGAACCCGTGTCCCCTGCTTTGGTAGGTGGATTCTGTACCCCTGAGCCACCAGGGAGGCCCCTAGACTATTCTTCTTGAAGCATAGCTACATTCTTTACAGCCTGGCTTGGTCTTCTCATGACTTCAACCGACGTGCATATCACTCCATAAACTGGCTCTGACTCCTTCAAGTTCCACCCTTGTTTTTCATTACTCTTCTTAATGCTACTCAGCTAACATAGCCTAGGTGTTTACTCAAATGAAGGAAGCTTAAATGATCAAGAAACTGAAAATATTAGAAGTCTATATACAATAAAATGTGAACATAAATTAACCAATTCTATGGTTTTTATCCAGTTCAGGATTCATACAAAGCTATAGTTACTCTGTTTTCTTTTATAGAGTACATATAACATGGAAGCGTAGTTTGTTTGTTTATTTACTTACTTATTTGGGTTTAAATTTTTAACAGATGTTGGTGTCATTAACACATTGGCTTGTTAATAATTAAGACATTTGGCGTACATGATATTTTAGTGCAGACAAGAAAAAATTTTACTATTATTTGCTGTGATGTTTTAAACTTTTAGTGTCTTTTCAATGTGAGAAAATAGCTGCACACATTTAAGTGCTGTCTTATAAATCACGATCTTTAAAAAAAAAATCCATGATGATTGGTCTTGGTTCCTAGTATTAAGCTCTGTATTATCTTTTTTATGTAGAATAAATTGTATTCTTATGCAATATTCAGGATTGTATTAAGACCTAGTAGTTCCTAAACCACATCAAGCAACCATCCTAACCATGGCAAAACTGAACTTTCGCCTTCCTAAAGCTGAAGCCGCTCCTTCTGGGTATTTTCCTATTTTGATGTGAGATGGATTATTAGGGTGTCAGTGGCTTTTCTCAAAAGCAGTTTTGATTTCTTCCATAGTTCACGGTTCTCAGATGAGACATCTTTCTAAAACTCATAGTTCACAGGTTTTTTGAAGAACCAAGCACTCTTTAGTTGACTAAGCTGGCCAAGGCAGCTCTAATAAATAAGCAACTCCATCCTGAGCTGTATCACAGTATAGCCTGGAATCAAAATAGGATTATTTTACTGTTTCCACAATTCACTTAATTGTTATTTCAAATCTGAGATTTCCCATCATTATCATTTCTGTTTGAAGATTAAGTTGGTGTGTCCTGAGTTTCTCCCCTACAAGGCTACTATTTTTCCTTTGTAGTTAAAAAGGATTGTGGGGAGATACAAATATTCTGTTTCTTCTCTGTTTTTCACCCACTGATTTTAGCATCCACTGGTGGATCTTGCCTATAACCATTATTACTGTGAAGTTTTCCTAATGATGAGCTTCTTTGCCCCCTTGTTCCCTAACTGGAATTAGGGAACAATTCCCTAACTTGTTCCTAACTGGAATTCTTCTGTGAGGAAGAGCTGTGTCTTCTCTCCATGTTATTTTTTGTTGTTGTTGTTGTTTTTTTCCTCTCCATGTTATTTATTTAATCAGTCTAGTCTTATAGATACTTATTTTATTGTATGGATTATAGCCCCAAACTAACCCTTTATTTTGTGGCTCCGATGTTTCCAGCTTTGGTCACTGGGAGCTACTTCAGCTTGGTTCCTGTGTCTTTTCAACATGTCCCCATAATTTTTGAAGCACACCCTTACTTTTTGGCACTACAGCATAGTTCAGACTCATCTTGTATTTTTCCTTTGCTGGCCCTGGAACTAACCACTTCTCCAAGAAGCATTTGGTTCATGGAGAATAGTATTTAGAAACCAAGATCTGAGAGCTGAGTGTGCTCATTGCTCCTGAGCATTGTTGCTTCTGGGTCTTCTTGGCAGACAGAGGTAGGCTATATATGCTTGTATACTACCTGCACCCTCCATCTATACAGACTATATTTATCTCTTTATCATCTCTATCTATGTATCACCATGAATGCATGCTGATAACTGTGAATTCAATTCAGCACCAAAGGGTTCATTCTACCTTTCTCTCTTGCCTCAGTTGTACTTCTCTCTCTGACAGTAAGACCCCTGGCTTTCATTATCTGAAATAATCTACTTTATTATCATTCAATAATAATATTCATTTCTGGTGTAAATGGCAGCCCACTCTAGTATTCTTGCCTGGAGAATCCTGTGGACCGAGTCTGTAGCCTGGTGGACTACAGTCCCCAGGGTCGCAAAGAGTCGGACATGACTGAGGCGACTTAGCATACACGTGCTGGTGTGTCAGAATTGCTAACCCACATCCCAGTGAGAAAAAGATTTACCAACTAGAATACAGTGCGTGTGTGCTAAGTCTCTTCAGTCGTGTCCAACTCTTAGCGACGCTATGGACTGTAGCCCGCCAGGCTTCTCTGTCCATGAGGTGCTCCAGGCAAGAATATTGGAGTGGGTTGCCATGCTCTTTTCCAGGGGATCTTCCTGACCCGGGGATTGAACCCATGTCTCTAACGTCTCCTGCATTGGCAGGCAGGTTCTTTACCACTAGCCCAACCCTGGGAAGCCCCTGGGAATACAGTACTTGTGTGCAGTTCTTTTTGTCTTTAACCTCATACCATCCAAAGCATTCTTTTCCCAAGTTACTTAGGTTTGTTCCTTTCTTTCCCAATCCCTTCACTCTGATTATGTTAGTTATTTGTGATGCAGTTAAGTTCACTTGGTTTGCATTCCATTTTGAGTTCCCCCATATCCTGGTTGATGTTAATGATTTATTTTGTGAGTATCTGAAACGTGATTATGGTCCTGAAAGCTAAAGCTATGTGATAAAAGACATACTCAGAGAAGTGTCGTGCCTTCTTCATCCCTACTTCCAAGTTTCCTCCTTTCCGCATCTATCTCCTGTACTGAGCCTGTCCCTTAAGTTTTTTATGTTAGTCCTGTATTTCTTGTGCACAAATGAGCAGATACATGTGTATTGTCTTAGTCGCCTTCCTTGTTACCCAAAGGATAGTGTAACTGAAAGTAGAAACATTTTGAACCCAGCTTTCTTCACTTAGCATCTGTCCAGGAAATCAGTGCAAATCAGTTCATGGAGCTTGTCCTCATCCTTCTCTATAACTGCGTGTCCTCGATTGTGTGGATGGACCACAATTTATTCCATCACTCTGCTGTGTATGAGCGCTTAAGTGCTTCCCTATGTGCAAGCACTTAGGTGGTTTCTAATATTTTGCAATTATAAATGATGTTCAATCAGTTGTTGGACGTACAGTCTTCAAAATGGGATTGCTGGCTGAGAGGGTGAAGTGCATAATAGTTCTATTAGGTGTTGGTGAATTCCAGACGCCGCCCCAGAAGGGTGCACCAGTTTGTCTTTCTCCAGCAACGTATGAGAGTGGATATTTCCTTATAGCCTCACCAACAAAATTTTGCTAGTGTGATAGATAAGTGCTATCTCAATGTTGTTTGAGTTTTTCTGATCATATGTGAATTTAAACATTTTCTCATGTGTTCAAGAGCCATTCTTTATAATGTTTTTGTGAATTGTCTATTTATTTCTTTTTCCCTTTTTTCTATCGTGTTTTTGCTTCTGTGTCTCTCAGTGTTAAAAAAATTCTTTACATATTAGGGGTATTAGCACTTTATTTGTCATATGCATCGCACATATTTTCTTCTGGCATGTCAGGGTTTTGTTGTTGTTGTTCTTGCTTTACTTTATTCTGAGCCCATCTTTTAATATCCAGCTCAGTTGCTGCACTCCAGTGGAGCATCTCCACCCCTACTGTCCCCACCTGGAAGTCACTTCTCCCTGCTCTGAAGGTCCAGAGCCCTTAAATGCACCTTCCGAACTTGTGCACTTGTGTTTATCAGGCACATCACATTTCACTTTGTTTTGCTATTTCTTCCTGTTGTTGTTGTTCAGTGGCTCAGTTGTGTCTAACTCTTTGTGACCCCATGGACTGCAGCACACCAGGCTCCCCTGTCCTTCATCACCTCCTGGAGCATGGTCAAACTCATGTTCATTGAGTCGGTGGTGCTATCCAAACATCTCATCCTCTGCCGCCCTTTTCTGAATTTGGGGGTAGCACAATTCAACCTATAACAGTCTATAAAGCATTTTTAGAAATGCAGCCTAAAATTGTCTTTTCCTTAGAGAATTATAAATGATATGAACTTTAGTCAGTGGCATGTCCTCCTTGGGTTATGATGCGCTCACATGTTGTATGCAGGATTTCCACATGTATGTATCTGGTAAAGTTTCCAGCTAAAAGGAAGAGTTATTAAACCTGCCCCTGTAGTAAATTCACGTTGTTTCATCGATGGCGTAGGCATCAGAATCCCGGGAAGACCTGGCATGTGCCTTGAGGCCTGAGGGCGCAGAGACCATCTACGAAGCGGCCACGGTGCAGGTGGACGTGGCTGCATCCATCACACTGCAAGTGCTGGTCTCCGCCCCAGGGAACACTTCCTGTCTCTGGGTCTTTAAACACAGCTACCTAAACTGCCAGCCACACTTCGATTTACAAAACAGGTAAGTGGGAACCAGGGCGGCAATGTGTAACCACAAGGATTTTTGAAGGAATACTTTCTTCCCATTAAAAAAAAAAGACATTCTTGCTTCATTTGGAGTTTCTTTTCAAACTGCTGTAGACGTCCATTGTAACTCTTATCTCCAGTGAAATAAAGTGAACCAAAAAATTAGTTAAGTCATGGATTCATGACATTTTGTAGCAGTCAAAATGCACAGGGTAAACAACACAAAAAGTGAGTCCTAATGTAAACTACGGACTTAAGTTAATATCAGTATTGGTTCATCATTTGTAGCAAATACACCACATGTATGCAAGATGTTAGTAACAGGAAAACTTGGGGGTGGTGGGGCGGATGGGGAAGGATGTGTTCAGGATCTCTGTGTTTATGCTGTTTTCCCATAAATGTAAAATTGTACTAAAAAATAAAGTCTATTAATTTAAAAAGTTATATAGACATATATGGTATATTTAGGGCCTAAAACAGAGAAGGTGACGGCACCCCACTCCAGTACTCTTGCCTGGAAAATCCCATGGACGGAGGAGCCTGGTAGGCTGCAGTCCATGGGGTCGTGAAGAGTCAGACACGACTGAGCGACTTCCCTTTCACTTTTCACTTTCATGCATTGGAGAAGGAAATGGCAACCCACTCCAGTGTTCTTGCCTGGAGAATCCCAGGGACGGGGGAGCCTGGTGGGCTGCTGTCTATGGGATCACACAGAGTCGGACACTACTGAAGTGACTTAGCAGCGGCAGCAGCAGGGCCTAAGAAGGGCTTCCCAGGTGATGCTAGTGGTAAAGAATCCACCTGCCAATGCAGGAGACATAGGAGATGCAGGTTCTATCCCTGGGTTGGAAAGATCCCTTGGAGGAGGAAATGGCAACCCACTCCAGTATTCTTCCCTGGGAAATCCCATGGACAGAGGAAGCTGGTAGGCCATAGTCCATGGGGTTGGACATGACTGAGATTCTGAGCAGCCAGGGCCTAAGAACGCAGTGATAGCTGACAAAATGTAAAACAAATAGTGAAAAGGATTTTAAAGGTGGCTGTTTTCAAAAAATTTTATTTATGTATTTTATTTTTGGCTCCACTGGATCTTCATGGCTATGTGTGGACTTTCTCTAGTTGCAGCGAGTGGGGGCTTCTCTCTCACTGTAGTGCAAGGGCCTCTCATTGCAGTGGCTTCTCTTGCTGGATCACACAGGCTCTAGAGTGCAGGCTCAGTAGTTGTGGAGCATGGGCTTGGTTGCCTCACAGAATGTAGATTCTTCCCAGGCCAGGGATCAAACCCAAATCCCCTGCATCGGCAGGCAAAGTATAAACCACTGGACCATCAGGGAATTCCAACGGGTTTTGTTTTCATTTGTCTTAAAGATAAAAAATTAGAAAATTTCTCTTCCATTCTGGTTAAAGTAGCAAGGAGCTGACTAGTTAAAGTAGTGAGAAGCTTCTTTCTGGGAATTGTTTACCTGTTTTGTTTTCCAGTATGATGAGCAGAATTGCAATGTGTGATATCATGAAACATTAGAAATTGACCTCTGTGTGGCGAGCATTGGTGTCAGGATCCAGAAACACGTCTTAGATTGACAGCAAAGCCCTGACTCTAACCCTGTGCTGACTGCAGCCCCCTGCTGTCCATGACCAGGGAGGGTAGGAAGCAGGTGGCACGGGCCATTTGAATGCCCACTTACTAATTCTACAATGCTTTATTCTCTAATTCTTGGGTTGTTCTGGCATCCCAAACTAGCAGAGGCATTGTCTTTCTAGAAGCAATGCAGAAAACGGCCCCTCAATGACTCAAAGAGGGCTCCATGCCACCTACCTGGGACACGGGAGAACACCCATGATTGGCTTGTACCAAGGATTCGAATTTGTTTGTACAAGGTCAGACCAACATTGGAGTAGTTTTCAGGCCAGTAGCTATAATTCTGAAGTCTGGTTCTAAACCTTAGAGCACATTCATTTTCCTTTCCTCTTTTGAGGCCATATTACTCACTTCTCTTTTTTTGCTTACGTTTACCTTGGGGTTAAAGCAAAGCACTCTGTTATTAAGAATTTTGCCTTAAAGAAATGTTCCAATAATTTCATTAAAATCTAATACCACATGATGTTATCACTCTGTGTATGCTAGAAAGCATGTAAATGATCATTTTTTCCACACACCATAGAATTCCAGTAAAACAAAATGAAATCTCTTCTTAGAGACTAATATATATACATATATATTATATGTATATAGGTATATAGATATATAGATATGCATATATAAAATGCCACAACAGCTCTTGGAGTGAGACCAAAAAGAAAAATTAAAAAATTAGGGTTCTTTTTACTCTGCTGAAAGAGTGCCTTTTTTTGTTGTAGGTCAGGCAGCCAAAGTCATAGGTCTTTTGTGGGTTAGTTAACCTAGTACCAAGACATTTTTAGCAACTTCTCCATAGCAAAGAGTTACAGAAATTAAGGGCTTCCCAGGTGGTACAGTGGTAAAGAATCGGCCTGCCAATACAGGAGACACAAGAGACACGGGTTCGATCCCTGGGTTGGGAAGATCCCCTGGAGAAGGCAATGGCAACCCACTCCAGTATTCTTGCCGGGAGAATCCCATGGACAAAGGAGCCTGGTGGGCTACAGTCCATGGGGTTACAAAGAGTCAAGACACAACTGAGCACACGTGCACACACACACACACACACACTCACACAGAAATTAAATCTGCTCTTAGACTCAGATCTGATAACCATCTCAGAGTTTTGTATGAGATCCCCAAGAGTTCACACATGATACTAGGAATGTGAAGAGTTCAGAGAAAGAAAGCACGTCAAAACACCTGCATGAGCAAAAAATACATATTTGTCGTTGTTTGGTTGCTAAGTCGTGTCCGACTCTTTGTGACCCTATAGACTGTAGCCCTCCAGGCTCCTCCGTCCATGGGATTCTTCAGGTAAGAATACTGGAGTGGGTTGCCATGCCCTCCTCCAGGGGATCTTCCTGACCCAGGGATTGAACCCACATCTCTTACATCCTCTGCATTGGCCTGCAGGTTCTTCACCACTAGTGCCCCCTGGGAAACGAAGGCCCCTAGCCAGACTGATCTTTACCAAGTATCTGAAGACTTAGAAATACTCACATTGAGACATCTCTCTCCTTGTATCTATGTGATGTATCAGTGTGATTATTATCTCATAGGAAAATGCTTTGTGTCTGATTTTACTTGAATTCTTCCCCCTGAAGGGATAGGGCACAAAACGAACTATTCTTAGTCTCAGCACATCTTGCTTGTTCCGTCATGTGGTTCTGCAAACGGGGCACCAAGGCATGTGACCAGGTGGCTGGCAGACAAGCCTTCGGAGGATGCTTTATCGTTGGCAGGAATGCTGCCCTGATACCAAGGAAGGCATCCCACCAAGTCTATGTGGTTTTGGCAGGAGTTTTTCCTCCAAGGGGCTTGGGTAGCATGAGGTGAAGGCACTCACTCCGCAGGGAGGGACCGGATCAAGGTCAAGGTCAAACTAACAAGGCCCAAGCTGGGTGTCGGGCGCAGGACAGGGGCTTTGTTCTCCACGGAGATGAACCAGAGCTGCCCAGCTGCCTTCTGACTCAGTGTGAAATTTGATGGTTTTTGTTTCACACGTTTTCCAGATTAACCAGTTCTCTTTCTTGTGTTTCAGAGGAGTTTTTTCCATGGTCATTTTGAAAATGACAGAAACCCAAGCTGGAGAATACCGACTTTTGATTCAGAGTGCAGCTACCAATTACACAGTATTGTTTACAGTGAGTATAAGAAGTAAGTGCCATTTGCTCCTAGGTTTTCTCAATATTCTAAAGGGGTGGTTGGAATCTAAGAGCTCTTACCAGGTGCCCCAGACAGTTTAACCAGGTTTCCCTAGACATCTGGCTGAATTAATTGAACTCAGTTCAACCTCCCCCATCACCTATTGAGACTCTGCTGTGACCCACAGACTGAGAGTGAGCACTCTTCAGAACCTCTATTTTAGGGCTGCCCATTTTTTTTCACTGACAGACGGATGACAGGGAAGAAGTGGAAAGCATTTTGACCTTAGAGTCAGCAGACCCGAGTCCTTATTCTGGATCTGATGTGACTGCTTTGGGCAGGCCACGGCATCTTCTCTGAGCCTCAGTGTTCTGATCTGTAAAATGGGGTTACACAGACATATCTCACAGGATTGCATGAGCTTAGGCAATGAGAATGTCTGTGTCTGCTCTGTCCAGCAAGGACACAGGTGGCTGGTGAACATTTGAATATATGAACATTTGAACATTTGAAATATTGCCAGTGTGACTGGGCATCAAAGTTGTCACTTTATTTAATCTTAATCAATTGAAAGTTGACTTTAATAACCATACGAAGCTGGTGGCTGCTGTGTTCCTTGCAATGCTCCCATTGCTATGCGGACCATCAGGAGCAAGGCAGAGGTTCTCACCCGGGGTGTTGGGGGGCCGGGGGAGGACGGGGACACAGCTGTGCTGTTGGCAAAACCACTTCTGGCATGTCTTCTGGCTTCTCCTTCTCTCCACCAAGTTCTGCCAGGCCTCGAGGTTGTGCAGACACAGCCTTGTAACCCTCCCAACTGCTTTACCCCACACGACAAACGGGGACTAGAGGTGGTGCGTTCACATGGATCCCGCTGCCTTTAGGGGCCAGGGCAGCACTCCAGAAACTCTGGTTCATCCACTGTAAATCAGGCTCCCTGGCTGCACTTTGGTGTGACTTGCAGGCAGCGTGTGCAGTGCCTGTGCATCCCGGCCCATAGCGGTGCAGGGCTCAACGACCAGAGGCTGAGCTTGGCCAGGTCTGCACTCCCAGCCTCCCTGCCCTGGGTCTTGCAGTCAGAGCTGCAAACAGCAGAGCCATTTAGATTCCCACAAGGCTCATCTGAACCGGGCTGGGGACACGGTGTTAGGCTCCAAAGTCAGCCTGTCAGGCAAAAGCCAGGCAAAGTCAAAATCGGTCAACATTTGTTTTGAAAAGCCCGCCAATTACTCTGATATGTAAAGAACCAGAGCCCTAGAAGGTCAAAAGTCAAGAGGTACCTCTCATTGCTCTTTGATTTCAGTCTTGTTCCTGACCCCTCCCTAGTCCTGCACTCCACTCTGTGAGACAGGAAGCCCTCAGGTTGGAAGAGAATGAGAGATTTTTTTTGCTATTTCTTTCCCTCAGTTTTTTGCCAAGTGTTGAATTTGTATAAAGTAAATATGCGTCTGCTGTCTTTATTATACTTAGGGCAACTTTTTTTTAACTGAAGATTTACAATGCACAAATGAAAGGAAAAAGATTTACAATATAAAAATAGCACAACGATCATTCAAGTAAGTTGCAACTGTTTTTAACGGTGCTGCTGGGTGGTGGGATTCAAAAAAAATCAGGTGGGTTAGACTTGGCAGCAGTCAACATGAAAAAGAGGAAAGGGTTTAGCGAACCACAAGCTCAGTATTAACCAACAGTATGTTATGGTTGCTAAAAAAGGAAATCAGAACCTTGGCAGCATTCGCAAAAATGTAATGTCTGGGTTAAGAAAATTCGTGGAAAATTACTATTTACAGTTCTACATTTTTGCAGATGAACATTGACAAAACAGAGCCGCCAGGATAGTGAAGATCTTGGAATTCCTTAAGTTAGGAGAAGCTAAGGGAATTAAGAATGTTTAGCAAAGAAAAGGAAATATTTTGACGAAAGCAGAAGATTGATTGCAGTGTAACGTAAAGGAAATTCTTCTGATGTGAGTCAGGAAACCTGGGCTAACTAGTTAAAAACATCTTCGATGGCAGTGGTCTTCCTTACCCTCAGGATGATTTTAAATATTGGAAAGGTTTTCCCATGGAAGCAAAGCTTCACTTAAAAAAAAAAATTGCTCTAGAGGGTAGACTTGGGACCACTGGTCAGAAGCTACAGGAAGAGACAGTAAAAACTATGATACAATGGGAAAAGATGTTTGCAATTCACATAATCAACAAAGATTGAACAGTCATAATAGGTAAAGAACTTCTATAAATCAATAAGAAAAAAACTAGCAGAAAAGTAAAAGACGTGAGTAGATATTTCACTATATAGTAAACATATTAAATTAATAGCTGAGACATGCAAATTAAGACCACAATGAAAGGCTTCCCTGGTGGCTCAGTGGATAAGAATCCACTAGCCGAGGAATGAGACATAGGTTTGGTCCCTGATCCGAGACGATCCCACATGTCTTGGAGCAGCTAAGCCTGTGTACCGCAACTAGTGAGTCTATGCCCTAGAGCTGAGGAGCCACAGCAACTGGAGCCTGTAGGTTCCAGAGCCCGTGCTCAGCAACAAGAGACGCCAGGGCAAGGAGAAGCCCACGTACTGCGACTGGACAGAGGGCCCCGCTCGCTGAAACTAGAGAAAAGCCTGCTCAGCAACCAAGATTCAGCACGGCCAAAAATAAATAATAAAATAAATAAATTTTAAATTATCTTAAAAAAGACCACAATGAGATATGATTTTATACCCACCGGATGGTTGGAAACAAATCGTCATTATGCGTGGATCCACACCGTAGGGATCAGAAGTTGCACTCCGAGGTCTATTGTTAAAGGAGTGTACACACCTGCCTTGGTAGAAATGCACAGGATGTTCATAGCACCGCTGTTGGTGATTCAAATTACAAGGAACACCCAAATGTCCCCTACAAGGACATGGAACAGTAGACTGTGAGACATCCACCAGTGGAACACAGGTAGTGGTAGCAAGGTGAATGAAGCATCAGTTCAGTTCAGTTCAGTCACTCAGTCGTGTCTGATTCTGTGACCCCATGGATTGCAGCACGCCAGACCTCCTGTCCATCACGAACTTCTGGAGCCTACTCAAACTCATGTCCATTGAGTCTGTGATGCCATCCAACCATCTCATCCTCTGTCTTCCCCTTCTCCTCCTGTCTTCAGTTTTTCCCAGCATCAGGGTCTTTTCAAATGAGTCAATTCTTCGCATCAGGTGGCCAAAGTATTGGAGTTTCAGCTTCAGCATCAGTCCTTCCAATGAACACTCAGGACTGATCTCCTTTAGGATGGACTGGTTGGATCTCCTTGCAGTCCAAGGGACACTCAAGAGTCTTCTCCAACACCACAGTTCGAAAGCATCAATTCTTCGGCGCTCAGCTTTCTTTATAGTCCAACTTTCACATCCATACATGACTACTGGAAAAACCAAAGCTTTGACTAGATGGACCTTTGTTGGCAAAGTAATGTCTCTGCTTTTGAATATGCTATCTAGGTTGGTCATAGCTTTTCTTCCAAGGAGCAAGCATCTTTGAATTTCATGGTTGCAGTCACCATCTGCAGTGATTTTGGAGCCCCCCAAAATAAAGTCTGTCACTGTTTCCACTGTTTCCCCATCCATTTGTCATGAAGTGATGGGACCAGATTCCATGATCTTAGTTTTCTGAATGTTGAGTTTTAAGCCAACTTTTTCACTCTCCTCTTTCCCTTTCATCAAGAGTTTTGAGTTAAGCGTAGCTACATGAATGCAAAACCATGGATGAGTCTCTAAAATAAGGTTGGATAAATAACTGAAATTGTGAAGGACTGCATATTGAGTGATTGCACGTGTTGAAACCCAGAAACAAGCAAACAAACCAATATATTGTTTGGGGCCATCCATTTATGTGATACAGACATTTTTTAAAGTTTGAGAATGACAAACACAAAATTCAGGATAAAGTTAACCTAGGATCGAGACATGGAGAGAAACACAAAAGTAGATTCAAAGGTATTTATGATTATTCCAGTTATTAAGTAGAGCATGGGTCCATGGATCTTCATTTTCATTTATTTTGCTTCAAAATTTACGCTTTGTATATCTTTGGTGTATATATATTCATATATATATAAAGTATTATATATTTTAAAAGAATTGATTATAAGGGAGAAGATTGAAATTTAGCATTCTTTAAAAAAAAAAAGGTTCCAAACTGGAAGGATCTACTCTGGGAGGTCATGAACTCCTGTCGCTAAGGGTTCCAAGCAGAAGTAAAGATGATATGATAAGCACCGTGGGGAGGGGGAGGGGAAGATTGAAGGAAGGAGGAGGGGGGAGGTTCAATGTGATTAAGAGGCTAAAATAAACCTCTTAATTCTGTTTCAATTCTATCTTCGTTTGACTATATTTCTGCCTAGTTCTAGATAAAATTGTGGGCAGAAAGTGTTAGTTGCTCAGTCGTGTCCGACTCTTTGCAACCCCATGGACTGTAGCCCTCCAGGTTCCTCTGTCCATGGGGATTCTCCAGGCAAGAATACTGGAGTGGGTTGCCATGCCCTTCTCCATGTGGGCAGAAAGCTGAGCCTCAAAGCTAGATAAGTATGTGTTATAAACTTTATGTTATTTCTGCTCTTCTTTTTCCCATGCATATTGATATTTGTTTTTTTACCTGGCTTCCCTCCACTAAACTTTAGTTGTCTTTGGATTCATGAAATAGCCAAAGACATTAGCTAAGAGAATAAATGCCAGTCAGCATTTCAGCCTGAGTTGAGTTTAATATATTGGTGAGGAGGGGCTATGTTATTGTATGTATTTGGAGTGAAGTGGAAGATACTGCTAGAGTATAAGAGATTAACTTTTCTTGATGTAGAATTCTTCTTTTGAGGAGACTAAGTAATTGTTTTTTTAATGGTTTTCATATGAAACATTTTTAATATTAAAACATGAATAATTTATAATGCTTTAGATACACTGCTTTACACATTAAGAAAACCTTACTTTAGAAAAATGGAAAATCAGGACGCCTTGGTCTGCATCTCAGAGAGTGTTCCAGAACCGACGGTGGAATGGGTGTTCTGCGATTCACAGAGTGACAGGTATGATGTGAGAACGGCTCTCGTGACTTTCTCTAATATAGTTGACATCACACTGTATGTACAAGTTATCACCATGTTAACAAGAAACGTGGCCTTTTGAAGCGTGATTGGTGTGGACTTCCCAGGGGGAAAGTGGGGGGGCGTGTCTTAGTGAGGGGCCTTTGGAGTCCCTCCTTGATCATGTCACTGACCTGTAGGACGCTCCCTGCATATCACAGGACATGAATAAGCGCCCTTTAAGTTACAGGGTTATTGACTCTCTAGCTTAAAGTTACAGGGTTATTGACTCTGTTGGGGGAAAAAGAAAGGTCCAGGGCTTCCCTGGTGGCTCAGTAGTAAAGAGCCGTCTGCCAATGCGAAAGAAACGTGTTCGATCCCTGATCAAGCACCTAAGCCCAGGCGCCACAACTTTGAACCTGTGCTCTAGAGCTTGGGCGCCACAACTACTGAGCCCACGTGCAGCGACCGGCAGAAGCCCGCATGCCCTAGAACCCGTGCTCCGCAACAAGAGAAGCCACCGCAATGAGAAGCTGGGGTACCCTAACTAGAGAGTAGCCCCCACTCTCCACAACTACAGGGAACGCCCACACAGCAGCACAGATCCAGCACAGCCAAATAAATAAAGTCATAAATGGTTGTTTAACTGTTGTTGGTTTTTTTTTTTAAAGAAAAGGTCCAGACTTTTGAATTTTTTTACTCTTTACTTTTACCTTATTTGGCTGCACTGGGTCTTAGCCGCGGCACTCAGGACCTAGTTCCCTGACCAGGGAAGGATCCCTGGCCCCCTGCATTCGGATGCATGGAGTCTTAGTCGCTGGGCCCCCAGGGAAGTCCCAGGTCCAGGTTTTAGTGAATAATCCCCTATAGGTAAAAAAATCCCCTGTGAATGAATGTTTAATTTGTGCTTATTCCATGTATTCTGGAAGAGCAGATATGATTGTTTGAAGATGTAGAATCTGCCTGGGTCTGAACCCTTCTGTGCTTATACCTGTGTGGCCTTGAATGAGTTACTTAACCCCTTCCCACCTCATTAGAATCATGGGGCTGGTAGTGGTCTGTACCTTGTACGATCACTCTGATGAGGAAATGAATCGATACACGTGAAACGCACAGAACAATGTCTGGTAGATACTAAGTACCTTATAAATGTGTTATACCTAAGTGTTCACAAAGTAAGGATTCATGCTGTTTGAACTAATTAAAATGTACTAAACAACTTTAATTGAAAAATGGGACCAAAGAGAAGGAGAAAAAAAAAATCAGGTTGCCAAATGAGAAAACTGGGATCCCACATTTTGAAGGAAAAAGAGATTACCTATAGATATAAATGTGTGAACAGGGAAGAAAAAGATCAGAAAGCTACACACAGTAAAATAGTAACAGTTGGTCATCTCATGGTGGTAGGAATATGGGCAAATTAAAATTCTTTTCTTTGGGTTTCTCTGGATTTTCCAAAATTTCTATAATAAGCAATTATTGTCATCTTAAAGATTAATTATTATTGGGACTTCCCTGACAGTCCAGTGGTTTAGACTCTGATCTTCCAATGCAGGGTACTCAGGTTACATCCTGGTCAGGGGTCTAAGATTTCCCTTACCACTTGGCCAAAAACAAACAAAAATTATTATTATTGTAATTTAAAAAGAATTATTGTCATTTTTAAAACTCAAGGAATAACGTGTAAACAATTTATGTGACTGAAGTGATAAAGAGGAGAAAAGTGACTATACACAGAAGCTGTATATAGTCTGTGTATAGTCACAGAAAGCTGTGACTATTCCAAAAGCTGTACCTGCTTTGGGAAAGGTGATAGTTAGGGAGGTGGGAGAGGGCAGGGAGAAGTCCCTCAAGTCCCCGTGCGTGTGTGCTAAGTTGCTTCAGTCGTGACTCTTTGAGACCCCATGGACTGTAGCCCGACAGGCTCCTCTGTCCTTGGGGATTCTCCAGGCAAGGATACTGGAGTGGGTTCCCGTGCCCTCCAGGGGATTTTATCAAACCTGAGTCACCTGCGCTGCAGGCAGATTCTTTAGCATTGAGCCACCAGGGAAGCCCAAATCCCCAGGGGGGGCTGGCTCCTCTCAGGTGACACCACCCTCTCCTCTGTGAGCTGCGGGGACCCTGGGCACTTCTGCAACCCTGGTCTCTCTCCCTCTCACTGCTTGTCCTCTTCAGAGCTTCAAAGACCCTACACCTTGTTGCTGTATTAGAACCTAATTGTGCTTTTCCTTTTTTCCACTTTCTTCCCCACCCCTTTTCTGTCTTTTCTCAATTCTTCCATTCATTTTCTCTGTTTAACAACAACCAAGAGGTCACCAGACACAAAATCTTTTTTAAAATAAATTTTTATTGTAGTATAGTTGCATTACCGTGTTGTATTAGTTTCTAGTGAGCAGCAAAATGAATCTGACCTACATGTACAAGTACCCCCTCACTTTTGGATTTCCTCGACGTTCAGGTCACCTCAGAGCATTTAAGTCGAGCTCCCTGAGCTATACAATATGTTCTCGTTTGTTGTTGTTTAGTTGCTAAGTTGTGTTCAACTCTTTTGGGACCCCATGGACTGTAGCCCGCCCGGCTCCTCTGTCCATGGGATTTCCCGGGCAAGAATACTGGAGTGGGTTGCCATTCCCTTTTCCAGGGGATCTTCCCGAGCCAGGGACTGAACCCTTGTCTCCTGCATTTTCAGGCGGATTCTTTACCTCTGAGCCACCACCCTGGACTGTCAGGGAAGCCCGTGTTCTCATTAGTTATCTGTTTTATACATGCTCTTACCTATTTTACACATGCTGTTTTCTATTTTATACATACTACCGACAGTGAGTGTATATATGTCAATCCCAGTTTTCCAGTTCCTCCCGCCCTTTTCCCCTTTAGTATCCATACTTTTCTCAAAACCTTTTGAACTCTTTTATTATGTGATTCCTTCCAGCGTTATTCTAATTAGGTGAAGGTGATGAATAACTAACTAGTTCCCTTAAGAATTCCGTGGGTGGTGCGGGCACCTTCAGTATGAATTGGTTTGCCTTGTGACCTGCTCCTATCTTTATTTTCTTATCAGGCTCTTAAACTCTACAACTTTTTATCTGGTTCTTCTCCTGAATACTTGCTTGTCATTTTAAAAGGTGTTTAAGTCAACTGACATTTCTTTTTTAATTGCAGCTGTAAAGGAGAGAGTCCAGCTGTCGTCAGGAAGGAGGAGAGCGTCCTCCATGAGTTATTTGGAACAGATATCAGGTGCTGTGCAAGAAATGAGCTGGGCAGGGAATGTACCAAGCTCTTCACTATAGGTAAGACCGTCATATCGTGTCCATTTTCTGTGACTGTTCCTTGGAGACAGTCTGGGACTAATCATCACCCCTTAAGTCCTTACTCAATTTCAAAAATGCTATAGTTCCTTCAGGCCATTTTCAGTATAATATTATGGATTCTTTCTGTGCTCATTTCTTCATAAGAGACTACTTAATCTCTGAAAGATCCTTTTATTGTGGATAGTTTGTAATATTTAAGATGCCATTAAAATCTTTTTTAAAAATTTATTTATTTTATTTTTGGCTGTGCTGGGTCTTTGTTGATGCACAGGCTTTTCTCTAGTTGCGGCAAATGGGGGGCTACTCTCTAGTTGGGGTGCACGGACCTGTCATTGTGGTAGCTTCTCTTGTTACGTAGCACAGGCTCCAGGGCGTGTGGGCTTCAGTAGTTGCTGCACATGGGCTTAGTAGTTGCGACTCCCAGGCTTTAGAGCAGAAGCTCAGCAGTTGTGACCCATGGACTTAGTTGCTCCATGGCACGTGGGATCTTCCTGTGTCTCAGGCAGATTCTTTACCACTGAGCCCCCAGGGAAGCCCTGAGATACCATTAAAGCCTTTATTCTGCAGAATGTTCAGGATATATTGTGTGGGGCAGGGGGGAATCACTTTTCTTCTTACCCGGGATTTTTTCATCTTCTAGATCTAAACCAGACTCCTCAGACCACACCGCCACAATTATTTCTTAAAGTAGGGGAACCTTTATGGATAAGGTGCAAAGCCATTCACGTAAACCATGGATTCGGGCTCAGCTGGGAATTAGAGAATAAAGCACTGGAAGAGGTGAGAGGATGAGCTTGTATTCTGAAATGCAGAAAAATGAACCAAGAATCCAGGTGGAAATCACTCCATTCAAACTCTGTTTTATATTAAAATCTAGGGCAGCTACTTTGAGATGAGTACCTATTCCACAAACAGAACTATGATACGGATTCTGTTTGCTTTTGTATCATCAGTGGGAAGAAACGACACTGGCTATTACACTTGTTCCTCTTCAGAGCATCCCAGTAAATCAGCTTTGGTCACCATCCTAGGTAATGCAGCTGCGCACATAATCTGTACTCGCGTTTTTATTTGTTTTAGTGTGGAGTGTAAGGGAGGTGCTGCAAATTCTGCTTTCAGTATAAGGTTAGTATCAAAAAGATGAGAGAGAAATTGAATTAGGATAGCTTTGTGAAATCAATACAAGCTGCCCCCTCCCTTCCTTTTCCGGTTAAACGAGCCTGAGCCTGCTTGAATGCCACTGTTTTTGCACTCATCACATTGTAATGTGACCCTCTGTTTGTGGATTTTTGTCTTCCAATAGGCTGGAAGGTTCCTAAGGACAGGAATAATTCCTTCTATCCTTGTAGTCCCAGACGTGGCTGAGAGCCAGACGCAGAATGCACCATTAATAAGCACTTGTTCTAAGAACTACCTGAGAACTGCCCCTCAAGCGCAGAGAGCAGTGGCTGAGAAAACCCAACAAATACTTGTTTGGTCACTTGGTTGTGTCCAACTCTTTTGGGACCCCATGGATTGTAGTCTGCCAGGCTCTTCTGTCCAGGAGATTCTCCAGGCAAGAATACTGGAGTGGGCAGCCACTTCCTTTTCCAGGGGATATTCCTGACCCAGGGATTGAACCTGTGTCTCCTGCATTGGCAGGTGGATTCTTTACCACTGAACCTTGAAGAAATGGAAATTTGGGTGGGCTGTGTAGGATCTGACAATAACCCTGCTGTAAGTAATCTCAGAGACAGCAATAAATTTTTTTTTTTTAAAGTGATCTCTGAGGAAGTGGCAGCCTTTAGCCACCTACTTTGAAAATGCTGAGAAATAAAAAGATTCTCTTATCAAACTAACAAGGAAGTATTCCCCAGGGAAACCTTGTGAGTATCACTGGCTAGACTGTTCTTTTATTTGTGCCCTGAGATTATTTTATGTAGGATAAGTCACGAGGAGGCCCTTCTGACTGAGGGATTGTAGGTGGGTCCCTCTGTGTCCATGGTTCACCAGGTCTGGGGGAGTCCTCCAACCCCTTGAAGCTGTATGCAAAATCAATAGATGTCTTTATACATTTCTCTGGGAAGAGCATAGATTATTCACATCTAATTCTGAGCGGAATCAGAAGGTGATGTGCTCAGGCTTCTAACTGGGACAGGACTCATGTGTTTCTTGTTGGGCTATCAAATCTCAGTTTTCTTGCTTAAAACTGATGAATAAAAATTTATCTTCTCAATATATTTCCATATGAATCTCATTATCTAATTTAGAAATGCATTCTTTTTTTTTTTTTTTACAGAAAAGGGATTTATAAACGTTTCCAAATCAAATGAAGATTATGAAATTGACCAGTATGAAGAGTTTTGTTTTTCTGTCAGGTTTAAAGCATACCCACAAATCAGATGTACGTGGACCTTCTCTCGAAAATCATTTCCTTGTGAGCAAAGTGGTCTGGATGATGGGTACAGGTGAGTCCAAGAGGCATCGTCATTCTTGGCCAGACCCTTCTGGTTACCCTGGAGTTAAAGTGCTATCATGCTGACATAGAAGGCAAGCAAAGCAGCGGACTTGAGGGCACAATGACAACTCTTTAATCAGTTCAAAGAGTGCAACCTACTCACGAAAAACAGAAAGAACCATTATCAGTTTGAGTGCGGCATTTTCTGAGTCACCCGATAGTTACTTCCTATTTGAGGCTATGTGCTACTGGTACACCAAGTCTCTCTCAGCCCCTTGGCAGACGGCTGAGGAAGTAAAACCCCTGAAAAACCGAAAACGCTACCTATAGGTATATTGATTTGAGTTTTCAAAAAACAAACACAGATGTAGCCCAAGGATAAATGCTGAAGGAAAATCTCATTTTCCTGAGGGTTTGTCCAACTGCACTCAAGTTTCTCTTAGGGGAGAAATTCTTCAGTCCCTCTTTGGAAAATAAAAATCAACATGTTTTTGATTGATAGTTGAAGGATAGTTAATCTGCAGTGTTATGTTAGTTTCAGGTGTACAGCACAGTGATTCATTTATACACATTTTTTGCTGTTGTGTAGTCGCTATAGTCATGTCTGACTCTTTTGCAACCCATAGACTGTAACCTGCCAGGCTCCTCTGCCCGTGGGATTCTCCAGGCAAGAATACTGGAGTGGGTTGCCGTTTCCTTCTCCAGGGGCTCTTGCCGACCCAGGGACAAAACCTGAGTCTCCTTCATTAGTAGGCTGATTCTTTGCCACTGGGAAGCCACCAGGGAAGCCTCTTACACATACATATATCTTCTCTTTCAGCTTCTCTCCCCTTATAGATTATCACAAGGTATTGGGTGCAGTTCCCCGTGCCATACAGTAGGTCTTGTTGTTAACCTAGTTTACATATAGTAGTGGGTATATGTTAATCTCAAACTCCGAATTTATCTCTCTTTCTCCCTCAAAAAAACAGCTCTTCCTTGTATATCCTATGGGCTCTGATGTTTCTTATCTCTTAAAACTAATCCCTGGTAACAATGGTTTCAGGATAGACTATGAGCTGAGAGGCACCTGTCCTGTCTTAAGCGAGTCAATGGGCTTATGGTAAACCACTGATTCTCAACGTGAGTCCTTAAACCAACTGTATAGTAATCATCTGGATGGATATTAAAACATGTGGATTCCTTGCTCCCATTTCAGACACGATGAACCAAAATTGGGGCGCTATGCCCCAAGGCTACATTTTTCAAAAGAATACTGCACAGTTGATTCTTGGTCCAATTTTTATCACAATATACTGATTCTGCAGTGGTTTTCACCATCGAAATATATTTTTCTTGGCATTACAGCTGACTTGCAGGACACTTGGAGCACAGCTGAACGTTGTTTCAAGGTGCCATGTCAGGGCTTGGATTAATCTCCTTTGCTAGTTGCTAGCTATTGAGTTTAGATGCTGAAAGTTCAGTCACAAGAGAAACTATGGTCAGAAGTTGGTTCTCTGGGGTGCACCTGTTTCCTTTGCTCTTTAATAAATACACTTGAGTAATCGCAGAGGCATATTGCATCCAGAGTCCATGTGTTTAATGAGATCCTCTGGTGAGTCCTGTCACAGGTCTGGTCCTGGACTGTGCAGTCCGGATCTATCCACGCGTGGCTGTTGAGAGCTTGACATTTGGTGCCAGTGGGGATGCACTGTGACTGTGACATGCACAGCAGGTTTTTAGGACTTAGTATGAGAAATAGGCTGTGAGATATCTCAAAAATTTTTATCTTGATTATATGTTAAGATGCTAGTATTTTAGATATATTAAGTTCAATAAATCTATCATTACTGTTTACTCCTTTTCACTTTTTTAGGTAGCTAACTGGAAACATTAAAATTATGCATGTGGCTTGCATTATATTCCTGTTGGACGGTACAGGTCTAGGAGATGAGTCAGAGCTAAGCTCTTTTCATCTTTTTAAAAAGTGTTTTGTTTATTTAATTTTGGTTGTGCTGGGTCTTTGTTGCTGGGCACCGACTTTCTCTAGTTGCAGAGAGTGGTGGCTACTCTTGGTTGAGATGCTCAGGCTTCCTACTGAGGTGGCGTCTCTTGTTGAAGAGCCGTGGGCTCTAGGGCATGCCGGATCAGTTGCCCCACGGCATGTGGAATCTTTCCCAGACCAGGGATTGAACCCATGTCCCCTTCATTGGCAGGAGGATTCTTAACCACTAGACCACCAGGGAAATTCAAGCTCTTTTCATCGTGATTCTTCTCTGTTTCCTGATAACCATGCTATTCCATACCCCAAAGTGATTTGTAGCTGATCCTTGTTTGCTTTTTTATTTTTTAAAAATAACTTTTGGTTTAGAAGTCAGTTAATTTTTAAAATATTTTACTTATTTCTTTATTCAGCTGTGCCAGGTGTTAGTTGAGGCATGTTCCATGACCAGGGATTGAACCCAGGCCCCCTGCATTGGAGTCTTAGCCGCTGGACTACCAGGAAATTCCCTTATGTGCGTTTTAAAAAGCACTCTGTAATTCAGAGTTTGTATGGAACTGTCTATCCTCTCTTGCCCAAACCTCCTAATGTTCAAAGCATTCATTTTTAAAGTAATTAAGAAGGCAGCCTTTGGATGGACTCACAGTCCCCTAACTCAGGGCTTCTCAACAGCAGACTGTTGACATCCTGGGCTCGGTAATTCTCCACTCAGGGTGCTGGGGGCGGTGGTGGTGGCGTCTTTCTTCTGTGTGGTAGGATATTCTGCCGAGTCCCAGGTCTCCTCCCCATGGATGTCAGTAGCACCACTAACCCCACTTGTGACAGCCTAAAATATCTGTGGACATTGCTGGATGTCCCCTGGTGAGAAAAAGTTCCTGTGGTTGAGAACCACTGCCTTGGAGGGGGGTGTCACCCCATTGTCATACGCCCTTATTCTCAACCATCAAACTTCTGAAAGTAGAAGGCAGAGGGCCAGTCGTCCTGCTAGTTGAGTTGACTACTCGTGTTTAGGGTGTCCGTGCAGTCCCTTTCCCTCTTCTTTGTGTTGTCACCCGGTGTCAGAGAAGCTCTTAGTTCTACAGATTCTCTTGCAACCTTGATTCAAAGAGACAGATGATCAGTTCAGTTTAGTTCAACAAATATTCCTTTAATACCTTCTCAGTGGGCTCAATGCCTTCAGGGGCTACAAGTGTGAACAAGGTGATGTCTCCCCCTCAACTCCCTCAAGTTATGCAGGCTCATTTAAGTGCCAGGGGCCACCTGGGAGGTCGTTGCTGTTTGTGCTGGTGACACCTGGCACCATTCTTAAGATCTGACAGACTCACTGATTAGAGGACCGTGTCTCTGATATATATGGGTCTTGGGCCAATCTAGTTCATCTGGTTTCATTCCATGATCAAAGCCTGCATCCCTGACCCCAAGTAGTTGTCTTCAAGAGGCAGCTAAATGGATAAATTAGGGAAGATCCTGATGCCTAGGGTGATTGTACCTCTCACCCCTAGTTACCGGGTGATACAGTTAGCCTCTTGGGTGTTGAATCGCTGTTGATAGGCACTGCCATTTTCCTGTCTTTTTAGAAAGGCGTTGTACAATGCCTTGTGCTATTGTACAAGGCAACAGCTATTTAGTAAATAGTCAACAGCCATTTAGTAAATGAATGAATTCATCATCACCTCCCAGAAATCAACTCAAAATGTGCACTCACCACTGCACTTAACACTCAGTATTTATTTTATTTAAAAAGTTCTTGAAGAGCTACAATATTAATTGATGAAAATGATTCAGTGAGTGTGATGGCCCACTTGATTCATAATGCCAGGTGACACACAGCCTCCTTCATCATGAAAAAGACACTCAAAATATTGAATAAAAGATGAATGACCAAAAAAATTGAACACAAGTGCTCTCAGTATCTTCTGCTCTGTGCATGAGGCTCTGTGTTGTCATTGGGGGTGCAGACTAAATTCTGAGTTCTTTTCCATTGTTTATTCTAAAACATTCCCAATTTACTAGTGAACTCAGGGGATAATAGAGTCAGCATCCTTTACCCACCACTCAGTTTCAACTATTTAGTCAAACAATTTTGTTGATGAAGTACAGAATTTTCATCATGTGGCAGGAGAGGACTTTAGAAGCAAAGTGCCACCAGTTTTTCTGTGTAACTGAAAGGTCTCGTAATAACAGTACTCCTGAAAAAGCTTTGGTGTGGTCGTGTGTGTGCCAGAAATCGAGCAGCTTCCCCCACCTTCACAGCTTCGTTTCTCCAATTTACTTCCTCAAATATTGCACAGAGTTTATTAGGGTTTGCCTTTATGTTTACGTTTTATGAAATTGTAACTTTCCAGCAGCCCTGATAACCAGGTCTTGGGAAAAGGTTCTAGGATATTTCATCTGTTCGTTTGCTTAATTTCCTATCTCTGTAGACTTATAAACAAATCTGCCTTAGCTTTTCCTAATTTCTTAGTTAAACACACACATACACACACACACAAAAAAAAAACAACTTATTAGGATGTTATCATTATTTAAATAGTCTCTTCTGAGAGACTCTCCTTAGGCATGCCAGATTCCTGTATTTTCTTTTTTCCTGAAATATATAATTTTCCAATTCTACCAGTCTGAGTTCTGCCCACCACAGGCATTAACAGTGCTTCCTGGTACCGGCGGTATGGTAGAGTGTGGGTTCTGAGTGATGAGCCACGGTCCTTCTCGGGACAAACAGAAAAGCCAGCTCTCAAGTCAATAAATGATATGTGATTGCAGGACTGCATTGAGCTTCTTTGGAAGGACTGTTTTGGTTCCCTGAAGGAGATGAGCCCTGAGTGTAACAAACACAAGGAGAAGATGTTTGCTTGTAGTGAACAGTGGGAATTTCCAAATCCTGCCCACTCAGTTGTAAGGTACTGACCAGGTCATGAAGCCTCACCGAGAACAAAAGAAACTTCTTTGAGCCCTTGCGATGTGCCAGTGTGTAAAGTCCTTAATACAGATCATATCATTTGATCCTCATCATTCCATTTTATGAAATATGGAAACAGGTTATGTTACTTACCCCAGACCTGGGGCAAAGTCAGTCCCTTTCATGCACTCTTATTTTCTGAAATTGCCTTAAAAAGAAAAAAGATCTAACACCCGCAATTCCACCACCAGGGCTTATATTTCAGACTTTGTCTATGTAACTGCCATGATAGAAACAGAAGTATAGGTTTTTGTATAAACATGAAATTAATTGTGCCATTTGTCACCCCATTTTCCCCTTTAAAATATCATCTCTTGCTGTGTTAATAAGTGTATTATTATTTACATGATCACTTTTATGGCTACATGGTATTCCACTTTTCGGAAGATTTTATTTTGTCTAACTCCTTGGTGGGCATTTACTTAAGTTTTTTTTTTTTTTTTTAAATTTGCATCTTTGTTTTAATGTGACTTTCTGACAAGGTATACCCCAGAGTAAAGCTTCTAAATGTCTTTTTTATTCAGAATGATTCCCAGACTTAATAAGCCTCATAGTAATGATGATCTAACACATTTATCATGTTTACTATGTGCTAGGCACAATCATTGGAGAAAGAAATGGTAACCCACTCTAGTATTCTTGCCTGGAAAATCCCACGGACAGAGGAGCCTGGTGGACTACAGTCCATGAGGTCGTAAAGAGGCAGACACAACTTAGCGACTGAACAACAACTAGACACTATTATAAGCAGTTTATGGAAAACTGCTTTAATGAAAATGTAACAAAAACTACTCTAACAACCATATAAGGTAGATACTATCTTCACTTTGCAGGTAAGGAAATCAGAACAGAGAGTTTCAGTGACTCGTCCAAGGTCACACCGCTGGATGATGGCGGTGGGCATTAGTCTCTCAGTCATGCCCGACTCTTTGTGACCCCGTGGATTAGAGGCCACCAGCCTCCTCTGTCCATGGGATTTTCCAGGCAAGAATACTGGAGTGGGGTTTTCATTCCCTTCTCCAGAGGATCTTCCCAACCCAGGGGTGGAACCTGGGTCTCCCGCACTGCAGGCGGATCCTTTACTGGCTGAGCCACCGGGGAAGTCCAGGAGATAGCAGAGTCAAAGCCTGTGTTTGTAACCATCACTCTGGTCCTGCCTCTGGACACCAGTTCATTTCAAATGTTCAAGATTCTCACACCCAGCGTGTGAGAGAACAAACATACAGGTGTGCGATTTCCTCCTTTTGAAATGTGCCATGCTTCACTCTTGGGGATTTTTCTTGATTTAAAATGTTTTGAAATTTTTCTTTTATTATATTTTGGCCATGAGGCATGTGTCATCTTAGGTTCCCCACCCAGGGATCGAACCCACGCCCCCTGCATTGGAAGCGTGGAGTTTTCACCGCTGGACTGCTAGGGAAGTGCCCACTATTGGGTTTTTTAATGGTTATATTTCCCCAGGATTCTGGGCTACCCTGAAATAAAATAAAAGCGAGCTTAGTATTATGTAGAGTGACATAAAATCAGCAGCACCTCTCCCACCCCTGTGTCTGACCCTGGACAGAAACGTGTGGACCGGGTTCAATTTCAGCCAGACTGTGCCCACTCCACACCCCACCGTCTGAGTGGGCAAGGTCTCCTGATGGGGCCTCCCAGTGCCACGAAGAGTCCCTCAGTCTTGCCAGCCCCTGACTCTCCGGTTTCAGAAGCTCTCAGCTTCCCCAACTTGCCCTTTATTATTCCCTATCCTCCGGTTTGTCTTTCATCATCCCTTGCTCTTTGAACAAAGCCTTCTTTCTAGTGAAATTACTCCCTGCGCTGCTGGAAATACCTGTGCCTTCTCAAGTCCTCCCCTCTGGCCGCTAAATGAAAACTGAAAATCACCTGTATTTTGCTCGTAACAGAGGAGAAATCCCTTCTCATTTGTACTGAGAATACATCTTAGTCACCAAAGGTGTTTCACCATGAACTCGTTTCCTGATCTCCCATCTCCTGCCTGCTGGCCATTTTCAGAAAAGTCCCAGGGAAAGAGGAAGTTTTGAAACTCCCTGGTCCTAACTGGTTAGTCCTCCTGGAGTTTCCAGGGGAGGGTCAGCACTGCAGTCGTTGCCCTTGAAGGGGTCAACTGCCATAAATAGGACAAGTGGACAAGTGGTTGAGGAGGACTTGAATATGCAGGGTTTTTTTGTCCGGGCTGTTTCTATGACCAGTTTCCTACCTGGAAGAGCGAGAACGTTTCAGATCCTATCTCATCTATCCATGGCAAATCAGGCTCCATTCAGACAGCACAAGAGACTTAGGAGGGAAACTGTTCAAAAAAAGATTTCTGGGACTTCCCTGGCAGTCCAGTAGTTAAGACTCTGCACTTCCAATGTTTGATCCCTGGTCGGGGAACTAGGACCCCATGTGCCAAATGGTGCAGCTGAAAAAAAAATAAAACCAATGCAGTCTCCACTTAAAAAAAAAAAAAAGACAAACCAGATTGCTTTGGTCTACGCAATTATCGATTGTTGTATTGGTCATTTCTTTATCAAATTGAATGATGCTTTTAGCATGGTCCCTGGCCAGCCAGACTGGCTTCTCTTTTAATCTCTTGTTCCTTTGCAGAGTCTTTGGCTGTTGTCCAGTGAGAATTACATTTTCCCTTGTGGACGCTCACATCTTTCTCTTCTCGGACCACTTAAACCCTGCCTTCGTAAAGTCTGGGAGTTGCATGTAGTGTTGCTTACTTTTCTCCCTAAAGTTACAATTTGCCTTTCCCTCCATCTTTCTGTCATTTTCCACTGCAGCAACCATTTCCTTCTTGTTGTCCCGAAGTAGGTCAAGATAAGAAAGTCCCCTTTCTGCCTCTTCAGCCTTCTTATTAACGAGGCAAACAAAAAGCTTGTTAGATGCTCGCTCACTTGGTAGGAAATGGAATCTCCCATCACTGTCTACAGTCAGAATTACCTTTGAGCTTCCAAGTTAAGGTTGCAGAATGTTGGCGTCGGGTAAACCGGTACTCAGAAGCTGCTCTGGCGGTTGCTAGGCAGATGGTCCGACTCGGATCAGCTGGGATTCTGGTCTCTCCTTCATCTTCACATCTGGTCCAGCACCTCCTGCCTCTCGTGGTCCTGGTGCCTTTTAGGTTGGCTGTTTCTGCTCCCTCCCCGTTTTCCCTGCCTTCGACAACACTCATCTTTTCACACTCTGAGCTCTTAAGCCTGATCTTTTACTTCTCTCCTACGACTTCCCACATTGCACGGTAGCTGCATATTTACTTGTCTGCCTTTGAACCCTTCGTTCTGTGAGAACAGAAATCTGATTTTTCTGACTGACTGTTGTATTCTGAATTCCTCCCACAAACAGCCTGTGCCATTGATGGGAGAATGAATGAGTGAATCCATGAATGAATGAAGGACTTTCTGGGTTACTTCCCTCCCATACACTTTCCTGCTGCATTTCACTCTCAACTGAAATACTGTTCATCACTTTCCTCTCCTGCTTAGGAGTCCACAGCATCCCCTCCCTGCTTTCTCCATCAGGTCTAAATAATTAGGTTGTTTTCCAGGGTCCTTGATCAGTTGGCCCAGGTACAATGTACCTGGTAGGTATGACGGGTAATCCCCAATACCAGATACCTGGTTGGTATGATGGATGAGCATTCCAAGTAGATACTAGAGCCTGCTGATACCACCCAGAGATTTCTGGACAAACTCAGTGGATCTGAGCCCTCATCGCTGTTAATTGCTATGGGAGTCAAGGGCTGGTCATAGGTCCTGCCTTGGACCAGCTTCAGAGAGCTGTCCTTTCAGGAAGTTGAGGGGTCATGGGCTCTGCCACCCGCCAAGGTTTTTCCATGTTTCTGGGAAGTCAGACTAGTCTGGAATGGATGTAACAGTAGTGGCTGGAACCTTCTTGTCTCTCTTAGGAGCCCCAGCCTGGATCAGGGCTTCTCAACCTTTAATGTGCATGTGAATCACAAGGAAATCATCTTAAAATGTAGACTCAGTCAGTAGGTGTAGGGGAGGGGCAGAGCTGGGACTTTGTATTTCTAACAAATTCCCAGATAATATGGAGGCTGATGCTGCCTGTTTGTAGACCACACTTTGAGTAGCAAGTGAAGACGCCACCTCCACTGAGCTTGAGAGACTGAAGTGTCTCCAGGGAGACTCTTCCCAAGCACACCATCACTCATTTCAGCATCTCCTCAAAGAATCTGGCTAAGTCTGTCTTTAACTCTTTTTCCAACAGCATATCTAAGTTTTGCAACCATAAACACCAGCCAGGACAGTATATCTTCCATGCAGAAAATGATGATGCCCAGTTCACCAAAGAGTTCACACTGAATATAAGAAGTAAGTGAAGAGGGTGGGATGAATGGGGAGAGTAGCATGGAGACATATATTACCATATTAAATTAGATGGCCGGGGGTGGGGGTTGCTATATAAGGCAGGGAGCTCAAACCAGGGCTCTGTGACAACCTACAGGGGTGGGATGGGGTGGGAGGTGTGAGGAGGTTCAAGAGGGAAGAGACGTACATATACCTATAGCTGATTCATGTTGATGTATGGCAGAAACCAATGCAATATTGTGAAGCAATTATCCTCCAGTTAAAAATAAATAAATCGAAATTTAAAAAAAGAACCAGAAGTGAAGTAGTCAAGAAATTTTATTTCACTCTTGTGACTCCTTAATGATGTATTAACTCAGACCAGAAAGAGCTAAGCAATGGCTTAGGGAAGGAGTGTGATGAAACTGTTTTGACCTGTGGAAGTGTTCTGAAATTGTACCTTCATATCTCCTGGCTCTGTTGATACACAGGCCTCTTTGAGGGCTCATCCTTTTAAGTGAAGATGCTGAGTCCATGTCCTCTCAGAAGGTGCTTTAGTGTATCACTTTACTGGTTTTAGTACTTTGAAAGATCATGTTAAGAAAAAGCCAAAAGTCATACTACCTGCCATTTAGTCATTTTAATAATTTTTGTTTCTTTGGTCTATGAAAAGAGGAGAGTACCTTTCATTGGACTTTTTCTGCAGATGCTTCTCCTGAAGCTAAGACTCATTTTAGGGTGACCAAGTAGATAGAGTCTATACCTGCATTCTCTCCAGGAAGGGTCTAGTGATGGACAGGGGGTGCTCCCCAGAGAGGTGGTAGGGCTGCTTGCACCGAAGGTGACAGGACAAGGGGAAAGGACCCCCCTCTTTGAGTCCTGCCTGAGACAGCCTCCAAGAAGCACAACTGCTTAGAGTGCATGGGCAGCCTATATAAACCTGACTTTGAAACCCTTTCTGAAAAGCGCACTGCTCCATGAGCTTGTTTTCCTCTTGTTTTCTACAGGGAAGCCTCAAGTGCTGGCTGAGGCATCTGCAAGTCAGGCTTCTTGCTCCTCTGATGGGTACCCTATACCATCCTGGACCTGGAAGAAGTGCTCAGACAAGTCCCCCAAGTAATGAGGACCTTGGCCTCTCTTGTGTTAGAAGAATATGAAACTCTCTCTGACGTACTGACGCTTTCTCATGAATTCAGTTTAAGAAGAAACGCTAGAGCATTTCAAATGCTTACCTTCCTAGTTGATCATAATTCTCAATGATCACAGATTGTTTCTGATAACCTATAATAGATGTGTCTCTTACAAACCCCATTAGAGAAACCCTTACTTCCAATCTGATGACAGTCATGCCCCTTTGACTTCTCTGCCATTTATTTTCAGCTGCACAGAAGAAATCACAGAAGGAATTTGGAATAAAAAGGCCAACAAGAAAGTGTTTGGACAGTGGATATCGAGCAGCACGCTGAACATGAGTGAGGCCATCAAAGGGTTCCTGGTGAAGTGTTGTGCCTACAATGCTCTCGGCACGTCCTGTGAGACAATCCTTCTGAGCTCACCAGGTAGACAGCAGTCGCTATTGAAACATGCCACCTTCTGGAATTCCCCACTAGAAGTTAGGCCCTGTCTTTAGCTTTTATTTGGGGGAGTTTTACAAGAGTGTGCAGATTCAGTGTGTGAGATGAGAAGGCTTTTTGAGTCAGGCAGGAATCCCCACTGAATATACATGTTCTGTAGTTTAAGGGCAGAGTGACTTCTACTGATGTTACTGTAACTCATGAATTCAGGTAACGTGGGTAGTACCCCAAACTCCTGGTATAGTGGGCATCTACCCTGACGACCCTGATGCTCAGTGGTACGGAATCTGCGTGCCAAGCAGGAGTCTCGAGTTTGATCCCTGGATCAGAACAATCCCCTGGAGAAGGAAATGGCAACCTGGAGAACCCAGGTTCTTGCCTGGAGAATCCCATGGACAGAGGAGCCTGGTGGGTTACAGTCCCTGTGGTCACAAAGAGTCGGATGTAACTTAGCAACTGAACAACAGCAACGACAAACAGAGATCCAGATCCAGGGAGATGGATTTAGTCATTTGGAGTCTTTACCTCTTTCCCTTTCAGTTAATCTCCTTATTTGCCTTTTAGCCTGCTGTTTTATCATTTTTGGTTTGATATTTAGAGCCCTCTGAAATTAAGCAATTCTGAAACCTGGCCGCCTACACTAATGGTTTAGAATCACCAGCATCCCCAAACTAACTTCCCCACATTCATATGACAGCTTCACTGTGGGAACACAAGTTTCTTTTTTTTTTTTCAAAATGAGGTATAGTTGAGTTACAATGTTGTGTTAGTCTTGGGTGTACAGCAAAGTGATGCAGTTTTATATGTGCATTCTTTTTCAAATTCTTTTCCATTATAGTTTATTACAAAACACAGAATATGTTGATAGTTCCCTTTGCTGTGTAGTGGGACTGTGTTGTTTGTCTACTTTATGTCTAGCAGAAAAACACTCTTGATTCAGTCACATGTGTGACTTTTCAGATTCTTTTCCACTATAGTTTATTACAAGATATTAAATATAGTCCCCTGTGCTATAGACTAGGACTGTGTTGTTTATCTATTTTATATATGGTAGACAGATTTCTTCTTTTCTTTTTTTAATCTGGCTTGACTATCCTATGGGTTTAAATAGATGTAATCCTGAAAACCCCTAGTAAATGATTTTTTAAATTGGGCTCAGAGGATTTCCCTGACCTACCAGTGGTTAAGACTCTGTGCATCAATGCAGGGGGCATGGGTTCCATCCCTGGTCAGGGGACAAAGATCCCACAAGCCACAGGGTGTGGCCAGATAAATAAATAAAATGGGTTCAGAATCATCTAAAATTTTCTGGGAAGGAAGTGTCCTTTATATGAATATGGCCTGACTTTTCTGTGGGCTTCTGTGTGTAGAGGGCTTGTAAGCATCACAAATAACAGCCCCTCGGGCAGGACGTGAGAGGTTGTAGCGAGCCTGCGATCTCCGGATTCTCACCCACTGCTCCGGGATGCTCTTCCGTTGCAGGGCCCTTCCCTTCCATCCAGGACAACATCTCATTCTATGCGACAATTGGCCTCTGTCTTCCCTTCATCGCCGTTTTAACCATGCTGATTTGTCACAAGTACAAAAAGGTAAAACCAAAGGTTAAAAAAAAAAAAAAGCCGTCACTGTGTCCCATATCTGAAGAATGCCCTGTGGCTGACTGACTCATTATTTCCTCTTGGAAGCAATTTCGTTACGAAAGCCAGCTGCAGATGGTGCAGGTGACCGGCTCTCTGGATAACGAGTACTTCTACGTTGACTTCAGAGAATATGAGTATGATCTCAAATGGGAGTTTCCGAGAGAAAACTTGGAATTTGGTAAGAATCGGATGTTTCGCCTGTTTCCTTCCTGTGGGAAAATCCTCAGCGAATGCTCACTCACTCACACGTGTCTTGCAGGGAAGGTCCTGGGGTCGGGTGCTTTTGGAAAAGTGATGAATGCGACCGCCTACGGAATTAGTAAGACAGGGGTCTCCATCCAGGTCGCAGTCAAGATGCTGAAAGGTACAGAGACGCGCCGAGAGGGGAGGTGCCGCCTGCCGCCTCCTCTTTTCCATCATGGTTATGGGTACGGCTTGCCCGGCTTCAAAGCTTAAAAGGGAGTGTGTTGGGGTTGGTGTCCACTACGTCATGAATGTAAAACTCAAGTCCACCTCCTCTTCCTCTCCTCTGTCTGCTTAGGTGTTTCTCTGCTTTGCGGTTACCATTGCTACAGGCAGCTGTGTGTCTTACTTGGTGACATGAACTCTGGGTAGAAGAGGGAATCGGTGCCTTCTGTATCCCCACTCGTTACTTACCCCTCCCTCCCCAACATCCTCCGTGAGCATCATTCACTTAGCAAGAGCGCCCCCAGCTGGCTCTAAGTGATCATGACCCCCACCCTCCACTGCCCCACCGTGAACTAAGTCTAATGGGCATTTTTCTGTCCTCACGTAACTTGCATTTTCAGCACAAGTTGGCGCGACCGACGGTTCCCTCCACCTTTATGTGCTCTCTTCCTTCAGTTTCCATGGCGCCGTATTCTTCCGGTTTCCTCCCACCCTCTGACTGCTGCCCTGTCCTTGGCTGCTCCCTCATCTTCTCATCCATCTCTCACGTGGAGTTCCTGAAGGTTTGCTCCGGGTCCCACTTTCCTTTCCACTCCTCACCCTCAAGGGCTGTCTCACCTCGCCCATGACCTCATCCCGTGTACCAGTGGTTCTCACGATTGCATCTCCCTGCTAAGCTTCAGGTTATGTCCACATGCCTGAATGTCTCCAGAGTCCCTCAAAGACAGCCTATCCAAAGTGGACTCTTCCAACCCTGGCCCTTGGGCCCTCTCTCATCGATTGGTTATAAGTACCAGTGACTGGCCACAGACTACCCAAATTGGGCCAACCAGGAACCTAGGACTGACTCATCCTAGAAACTATCCTCATTGTAACTATTCCTATCAGGCTTCCTGCAGGTGCCTCTTGAGTCCATCCTCTTTTCTCTTAACCTCTGTTACTGCCTGTCTCTTCCGAATGGATGCACCAGCCTTCCAAGAAGCTACTCTATATGCACTCTTACCTCCTTCTGGATTCTGAAGCCCAGGTGATACTTCTGATATGCAGAACTGATCACATAATTTTACTGCTTAATCTTCCCAGTTGCTTTCATCTTGCGCAGTCCACACAGCCCAGCACGATGTGGCTGCAGCTCGCCTCTGCCCTTGCAGCTCTCAGTTCCTCTGGAGTGCCTTGTTCTTCCCACCTCAGGGCCTTTGCACATCCATCCTTCCCCTTCCCCTTTCACGGCATCACTGCCTGCTCCTGTAGATCTCAGCTCAGATACCACTTCCTCTGGGAAGCCATCTCTCACACCCCAGATGAGCTCAAGTTCCTTGCTAGATGCTGTAGCTCAGCTCCCTGTGGGCTTTCCCCACCCCCCATAAAATTGATCACAACTATAATTACGTGGCTGTTTATTTATTTAGCTAGTGTGTTAGCTGCCCCAGTAGTCTGCAAGCCTCATAAGGGCAGATCTGTATATTTTGAATGCTGTCCTCTATCTCTTTCTTTTTCTTTTTTTAAATTTCACTGGAGTATAGTTACTTTGGGGTTTCCCAGGGGTAAAAAAATCCATCTGCCAATGCAGGAGACGCAAGAGACGTGGGTTTGATCCCTGAGTCGGGAAGATACCCTGGAGTAGGAAGTGGCAACCTGCTCCAGTATTCTTACCTGGAGAATTTCATGGACAGAAGGAGCTGGTGGGCTATAGTCCATGAGGTTGCAAAAGAGTCAGATACAACTGAGCGCACGCACACACATAGTTGCTTTGCAATGTTGTATTAGTTTCTCCTGTACAGCAAAGTGAGTCAGTTATATATATACGTATATTTCCTCTTTTTTAGATTTCCTTCCCATTTAGGTCACCACAGAGCATTATGTCAAGTTCCCTGTGCTCTACAGTAGGTTCTCATTAGTTATCTATTTTATACACAGTATCAACAGTATGTATATTTCAATCCCAATCTCTCAGTTCATCCTACTCTGACACCCCTTGGTATCTATAAGCTTGTTCTCTGTGTGTGCTTTGCAAATAAATTCACCTGTACTGTTTTTCTAGGTTTCACAGATAAGTGATATGATTTTTTTTTTTCTCTTTGTGACTTACTTCACTGTTTGACTGTCTCTAGATCTGTCCATGTCTCTGCAAATGACACTGTCTCATGCCTTTTTATAATATTCCATTGTACCTGATCTTTATCCATTCCTCTGTTGATGGGCATTTAGGTTGCTTCCATGTGGTCCTCTTTCTTGATCTTGGCCCATCCAGTGACTTCAGGACTTCTTTCTCATCCTTCCCACTCTGAGTTCACTTGGTTAACTCCTATTTTCCCTCAGGTCTCAGCATAAACATTTAGTATCCCCTTCCCACCCTCCCCAAGTCTGAGTTAGGTGTCCCTCTTGTGTGGGACAGCATGCTACATTCATTTTCCATGTGGCATTTATTTTTTATTTTTATTGAAGTATACTTGATTTATAGTGTTTTATTAGTTTCTGCTATACAGCAAAGTGATTCAGTTATACATATGTATACATTATTTTTTATATTCTTTTCCGTGATGGTTTATCACAGGATATTGAATTTAGTTCCCTCTGCTATACAGTAGGACCTTGTTGCTTATCCATCCCGTAGATAATAATTTGCATCTGCTAACCTCAAACTCCCAGTCCACCTCTGCCCCATGCGCCTCCTCCTTGGCAACCACAAGTCTGTTCTTTACGTCTGTGAGTCTGCTTCTGATTCATAAATAGATTCGCTTGTGCCATGTGGCATTTACGACACTATGTTGTAATTCATTTACTTGTCTCCCCTTTCAAGGAGGCTCTGAGCTCCAGGAAGACAGGGGCTGTGTGTTTCTACTATTTATTCCCCCAAGTCCTGACACATTGCCTAGTAGGCATTCAATAAATACTTGTTGAATGAATGAATGAAAGTCAGGTAGTGGTATATGAAAGTACTTTGAAAAAGTTAGGGTCGTTGTAAAGTATGTTCTTTGAGTCATGAGGAATAGGACATGGACACCTGAAAGGCACGAATCCTTGTACAATGTGAGTCAGTGGGAGATGGGATGCAGAGTGGGTCCTGATGTGCTCAGAGAAGGATGTCACTCCTAGGCCAAGAGGTTGGAAATCCGGATGCTTCTGAGAGCTTACACAAGTCAAAGTAGATGCACTGGATCTCTAGAAGGCCGCATAAAGGTTAGCATCTTCCAGGATGAAACAATGACACCTAGAAATAGCCAATCAAATCTCCATTGAATGTAAAGAAACAGAGGGGTGGGTGCCTGGTGGGCAGGATCCTGAGACCCTGCCCTGGCCTCTAGGGCTCCAGCACCCTCCAGCAGCGGCAGGTGTCCTGACTACCTGGGCACATTGGCCTCAATGACAGGAGATCTTTAAATTCACCAATAAGTACCTCCATGCCACATTTCTAAGCCAGATGCCAAGTAAAATTTGCTAAACTATCTAGCCTTACTCCAGGGGAAGTAGTAGATACATTCTAGCCTAGTCAGCAGTGATGGTCCTCATTATCAAGTAAGGAGTTTCTTGAGAACTTGGTCGGTGAGAATTGGTCCTCTCGGACCTTCTCACCAGGCTTCCCAGGTTGCTCAGCGGTAAAGAATCTGCCTGCCAATGCAGGCAATGTGGGTTGGTGGGTTCAATCCCTGGGTGGGGAAAAACCCCAAGAAAGGAAATAGCAACCTGCTCCAGTGTCCTTGGCTGGAAAATCCCATGGACAGAGTAACCTGGAGGGCTACACAGTCCGTAGGGTCAGAAACAGTCAGAGCCAACTTAGCAACTGAACACTCAGGCAGCATGCGTGACCTCCTGACCGCTGGATTCCTGACAGATTTAAGGTTCTAGATCTCAGGATCACAGGCTGGAACCCTCACTAACATGCCCATCTTGTCACTCTATGACTTCAACAAACCAAGAGTCAAAAAAAAAGAAAAGCATGCTTCTCCCTTCAGCATATTCATTAACTTCTACTGTGGAGGAAAGTCATGTGTTATTATTTTTTTTCTTTTCTTGTTTAAGGGTCAAGTCTAAAGGTTTTTATGTTGCAGGTAGAGAAAAGTTCAATAGAAAAAGCACATTATTTAATTCAACTTTCATGCTGCAATCTTTGAAATTCTGCCTTAAAACATAGTGTATTACTATTCAAAATGTATGCATTATTGAATATATTTTAAAACTTATGCAAATCTCTGAACAGAGGAAGATTTTAATTTATCAAATAATCTAAAATACCTATTTTACTTCCATTTTTCATCTGTGATGCCCTGCCATTGACAGAGAAAGCAGACAGCTCGGAGAGAGAGGCGCTCATGTCTGAACTCAAAATGATGACCCACCTGGGCAGCCACGAGAATATCGTGAATCTCCTGGGGGCGTGCACCCTGTCAGGTAACCGGTTCCCACTCAGGTCACCTAGAAGAAAACATTTTAGCCTGGAGACAAAGATGGTGTTTATTGTCCTGTTTCTCTCCTTTTCGCAGTCACAGTGTGGGCCCCCAAACCCGAGTGGGATTAGACATACAGTGCTTCAGGGTTAGATGCATCAGTGTAGACAACGCCAGTCTTCACTGGGCAATGTCATTGAAGTCTAACTTACTTAAAAGGAGTTCCCTGGCTATCCCGTGATTAGGGGGCTTCCCTGGGTAAAGAATCCGCCTGCAGTGGAGGAGACACGGGTTCTATCCCTCAGTCAAGAAGATCCCCTGGAACAGGAAATGGCAACCCACTGTAGTATTCCTGCCTGGAGAATCTCATGGACAGAGAAGCCTGGCAGGCTACAGTCCATGGGGTCACAAAGAATCGGACATGACTTAGGCACTGAACCACCACCACCACCAGTGGTTAGGACGTGGCATTTTCACTGCTGTGTCCAGGGTTCAATTCCTGGTCAGGGAACTAAGACTCTGCAAGCCTCGTGGCATGACATGGCAAAAAAGTTAAAAAAAATAATAATAACAATGTCGCAAGCACATTTTGTGTGTCTCTCTCTACTTGCCCAGGAGGTGCTTCTCCCTGGCTGCAGAGCTTGGCCACTGCCCCTACTGGGCTGCTTAAATAAGGTGCAGTCATGGAGGGCCTTCAAACTCTATTCTTTGAGAATTCAGTGGAGCCCATGCTCTGATTCTCTCCCTTCTGCCTGGAAGTGCCCAAACCCTGTGCCCAAGCATCACTCCTTTGGGATTAGCAGCCAGAAATAAGGAGAAAATGGATTTAAGAGGTGCGTGCGTGCCAAGTCGCTTTAGTCAGGTCTGACTCTTTGCAGCCCCTTGCAGTGCAGCTCACCAGGCTCCTCTGTCCATGGGATCTCCAGGCAAGAATACTGGAGTGGGTTGCTGTGCCATCCTCCAGAGGATTTTCCTGACCCAGGGATCAAACCCACATCTCTTGCTGTCTCCTGCATTAGCAGGCAGATTCTTTACCACTAGCAGCACGTCGGAAGCCCTTTAAGAGGTGACTGGGGATATATTTCTCCCTCCTTAGTCAAACCACATATCAGCATATATTTACCAAGTGGTCCCAGTGCAGGCAGCATATTATTATCCACTGTAAACTGGAGAGTCCTGGGGGCCAGTGGTTATTGGCTGAGCCAAAGTGGAAGGCAAGAAGAGACAGCTTTCCTAAGAGTCTGGACAAAAAACCGAAATTGACTTTAAAGTCCAAGATGAGATAGGTTCAGAGAGAATTGTCCTCCCTCCTCTCCCCACCAAGTTCTTAGAGTGGGGTTTCTGCTACACAGATGTCTGAAAAAACTATTCGGTGTCTGTATACCTGGAATTAAAACCATCACTATTTCAGGACCAATTTACTTGATTTTTGAATACTGTTGCTACGGTGACCTTCTCAACTATCTAAGAAGTAAAAGAGAAAAATTTCACAGGACGTGGACGGAGATTTTCAAGGAACATAATTTCAGTTTTTATCCCACTTTCCAATCACACCCTAATTCCAGGTAAGAGACTTATAATAATACATTACAGAACAGACAAAGTATGATGGTTAAATGCACCCCACCAGCCAGTTTCTAAGGGCCACTGTCCAGCACAGCATGGTCTGTGTGTTTTAAGACCTAGGAAGGTCATTTATGTTTGCCATAGTTTCCCTGCTGATTTGAACAATGAGGTTTCCCCTGTCCTACAGTACAGGCCCTGTAGCTGAACCAGTGATTTCAGCCCACTTGCCCCTAATCACATCCTGGACATATATTCAGTTTTAGGAAAGGTGTGTAATTCAATCTGTCAGGCCTCCTGGTTGACATATGGATATTGGTAGGAAGAAAGAGCGCCTTTCCCAAAGCCCCTGTTATATTCCTAGAAAGTAGTGCAGGTCCTAGGAGTATTGCACAAAAGAGCTCTAAAGTCATAAAATGGATTTTGAAAAATTAGGATGGATTGATTGGCATAACGATGGGAGCAAAATAAAGTCGGGGTGACGTTCATCTCTGTGCTCTGCCATCCGTGGGCTCCTGAGTGGTTCGTGGTCCCCACAGGCTGTAGGTTTGGCAGAACGCTCATCCTCATCCTTAGACATTTCTTGCTGATTACTTGAACGTTGTAGCTCAATAACACCCTTCTCAGAGTGAATTCACAGGTGCTCTGATAGAATGGTCCTCAATCTCTAGTGCATTTCTATTTCCCTCCTGCATGAAAGCTGTCCCTTTTTCTAGAGGTGGATTTGTTAAAGACTTTTAACTTTGTGGGGGGATGTATGGAGGGTGCATTTGAGATTCCTTGTTTTCTTGGCATGTATGTTTCTGCACATGCCTCTGGCCTTCTAGCGCTGAGACAAACTAACATCCTGAAGCCGGGGACCCCATGGAGACCCCAGGCATGTCTTTGTGCAGCTGCCCTTAATGATTCACAACAATATTCCCTTCTGTGCTCATTTCTCAGTTCATATTCTTAGACCAAGAGAATTCTGTAATGTCATCTGTGTCCTGTGACCAATAGTCTTTGGTTAGTGACAACTGTGTTGGTCAACTCAGCACCTTCGATTCATTCCAGTCACTGGATATTAAAAACATGAAGCAATTACTTTTGGAATATTTGTGGTCTGAAATCATTAAGCCATTTTGTAAAGATATGGACATTGTAATTAGAGTAAACTCTTATGCTGGAAAAATGGAATCATTGTATATCATGCGTACAGAATTCCTCAGTGAAGAGTTCTACGTTATACATAACAGAGATTCTCAGTGTTACTACTTGTTAATTTCACAGGGAAAGGAAATGAGCTTTACAAAGGCCAACCTGGGAAAAAAAAAACGATGATAAAACACTGAAAGTTTTCTATAGACGATTTGCATGACACAGACTTTTATAGAGAAAGTCACACTCCTTATTAGCTTCGTTATTTCAGCAAATCGTATTTATCTCATCCAGCCTAATTTCTCTTTTATGAAATGTGACTTTGACACCCAGCTTGTAGGCTTGTGGGAAGAACTGAGTGAGGTCCTCTTTGAACCAGAAGATTCCAAACAGAGAATGGGAATCACTCTTAACCTAGTTTGATGGACAAGCTCAATTACGCAGATGTTTTTAATGTCCACACACAAGAAAAGGACATGTTGATGCTATGCTTTTAATTTAAAACCCCACTTGTAATTGGAATTCATTTCTTTGATGAATTGTATATTTTAAAATAAAATCTCTACTCAGAAGAACATAAATAACGGTATAACTTTTCTTTTTTTTAAATAGTATGCCGGGTTCAAGAGAAGTTCAAATACACCCGGACTCAGATCCTATCTCAGGGTTCAATGGGAATTCATTTCAGTCTGAAGGTAATATTTTATTCTAAATAGCGCTTCCAAATAGAAACAGATGCAAAAGTTCTGTGTTTACTATTATATTTTTTAAAGGTGCATAAATGCAAAAGCATGCTTTTCTTTGCTAATATCATCTATAGACTTCATTAATGCATATTTGCCCTAAAGGTATTGAAAAACCATCAATGTATGTATTGTGAATTTCATGTCAATGTTTCAGCTGATAAACATGAAGGGCTGGTTTATTTGATCAGTCAGGTTATTCTTTTTAAAAGTCATAAATTAATTAGAGCCACTTATTTCCTAGTAAGTGGAAGCAAGGATGAGTTCTGGAGTCAGATGGAAGTCAGGTTAACCCCCGGGTTCCCCCACTTTCTGGCTGGACGACTTTGAACAGCTGAGCCACAGTTTTCTCACTTGTAAAAGGGGGCTAATCAAACTTTCCTCATTGGACTCTTAGCAGGATTGACTAGAAGAACATTAAATGCACAAACAGTTCATAATATGTGGTAGATAATTGGTCATTCTTTTCCCAACGTGGCAAAACTACCTAGCACAAAAGAAGGGCATCTGAGACTTCCCTGGCGGTCCAGAGGTTAAGACTTTGTGCTTCCAGTGCAGGGGGCCTGAGTTTAATCCCTGGTCGGAGAACTAAGATCCCCCAAGCCATGTGGTGCCGCAAAAAAAAAAAAAAACAGAGAGAGAGAGAAGAGCATCTGAGACCTCTGATTCATCACCCAAGAGCTGGAGAATTCACTCCTCTAATCAAAGAGACTGTTTAGGTGACTCTGCCTAGGCTGCGTGTATGCAGATGTGAGCATGCTCAGTCGTGTCGGACTCTCTGCAACCCCATGGACTCTAGCCCCTCAGGCTCTTCTGTCCACAGAATTATCCTGCCAAGAATACTGGAATGGTTGCCACTTCATCTTCCAGGGGATCTGGAAGTCCCAGATGCTTTTCTTTTGCACTAGGTATTTTTGCCACGTTGGGAAAAGAAAGGCCAATTATCTACTACATTTTATGAACTGTTTGTGCATTTAATGTTTTTCCAGTCAATCCTTCTAAGAGTCCAATGAGGAAAGTTTGATTAGCCTCCTTTTAGACATGAGAAAATTGTGGCTCAGCTGTTCAAAGTCATTCAGACAAAAAGTGGGGATCAAACCGATGTCTCCTGTATTGGCAGGAGGATTCTTCACCACTGAGCTGCCTGGGAAGCCTCCTAGGCTTCACAGTACTCTGCATAAATAGGTTAACCCTGGTGCCACCAGAAAGATGATGTAACAGCTGCATTTGTACATGAGGTGCTCACAGAGATTTATAAAGTAACTTTTTTTTTGAAGTATGGCTGATGTACAATATTATATGTTACAATATATATTGTACAGATGTACAATATGGTACTTCACAATTTTTAAAGGTTTTTCTCCATTTATATTCATTATATAGTATCAGCTATATTTCTTGTGTTGTGCAATTTATTCTTGTAGCTTATTTTATACATAATAGTTTGTACTTTTAAATCCCCTCCCCCTATTGTGCCCTTCCCCCCTTCCATAAGGCAGCTTCTTTGCATTTTGGCAAAAATGAGGACCAGTTCTATTTTACAGATGAAATTGAATACGAAAACCAAAAAAGGCTGGAGGAAGAAGAAGACCTGAATGTACTGACCTTTGAAGATCTCCTTTGCTTTGCATATCAAGTGGCCAAAGGAATGGAATTTCTGGAATTTAAGTCGGTAAGCTCCTTTTTAAAGGCAAAACTCACAACAACAAAAAGATAATTTGGAAGAAGAGGTGCTGGTTGGGTTTTGTTTTTTTTTTTTTTCTTGTTTATTTTAACTTGCAACCCTTCAAGTCTGTCTTTCCCTCCTGTTCACTGTTGAAGTCACCTAATATGTTACTGGGGCTCTTGGCTAATTATAGTATAAAGGTCTGGGATCCCTTATTCCATGATGGCTATCCCAAGCCTCTCAGGCTGCCCAAAGTCCCTGAAACTTCCAGACAGGAGGTCCTCAGGAATCCCACCTCGATGCCACGTATAGTCGTGGCCAAGATAGTCACTGCAGGTTGTTCAGCCTGTGTCCTGTGTTTGACCCAGGGGATGAGTGGAGGTTCAGATCCTGGGGGCCTTGTTCCTGGCCACCTGTGTCTGCTATGAGAGCCTGCTAATCCACTGGGGCTGCTACATAGACACCTCAGAGCATCCTCATTCCAGGGACTCTACCCTAATTTTGCATTCTTTCTATAGTAGTCTTTCAGCCCTGCCCTTTCTCTGACACGTCAAATGTCTGCTGCCTGTAAGCTGACCTGCAAGCCACTTCTCTGGCTACTTGCTCTCCTGTGCTTACCGTCTTACTTTCTCTTTATTTCCCCAACTTCTTCCTTCCCCATTACCTTTTCCTTTTGTGTCTCCTAGTCTCTCCCTCCCTTTCCTCCGTGCCCCTTTGCACTCGCCGCTTTTCTCCCTGAATTTGAAGAGAATAATTTCAACTTTTTTCTTTCTTTCTTTAATAATGTACTGTCTCAGGGACTTCCCTGGTGGTCCAGTGGTTAAGACTCCACATTTCCACCACAGGGGATTCAGGTTCGATCCCTGGTCAGGGAACTAATCCCACATGCCAGGTGGAGTGGCCAAAAAATTTCATAAATAAATAAATGAAAATTTAAAAAATGTGCTGTCTCTAATATAATGTATTACGTCGACTATATCCCAGGTTTAAGAAAAAGATGAACCTGGAATAAATCAGTAGCTTTGAAGGACAGGAAAAATTTCTATTCACAAGAACAACCAAGCTATGAAACAGGTTGAAATAAACAAGAAACATGTAAGATCTACATGAAGAAATGTGTGAAACTCAGTTAAAGGGCAAAAAGGGAGACCTGAATAATGAGTTCTGTTTTGTTCATAGAGGAGAGATTCTATGTTTAAAAGTCAGTTCTCTCCAGATTAATTCTAGTTAACCCCAATTAGAATCCTAAATTGTTTTTTTTTTTTCTTTTGTGGATGTTGAAAGTATTGGTTGGCCCAAAAGTTCGTTCGGGTTTTTTCCATAGGACGTAAAGGAAAAATCCAAATAGACTTTTTGGCCAACCCAATCAATATATGTTGATGTCCCTGCTTTGCTTTTCCAACGTTGGGCATCCCCGCTCTATAGTTAAAAGAATCGCTGTCTCCTAATCCTTCCCTACCCCTCATCCCGGGACATATTCCTCTCCTGTCTTCACAGCGTGCTGCTGAGTCCCTCTCTCATGCCTGCATCTGCAATAGCGCTTTCACCAGTTTCTTTACACACGCTGATGGCATCTCCCTAGATGGTCCAGCCCGGTTGCTGGACCTGTTGTGGGACCCGGTTGCCTGTTGTTAGGTAAATATTCAAACTACTCACAATTGGAGATCAAGGGGCACTGCCTTTTTCCCCCCTGGGCTTGTTTTAATAAGAATGTTTGCAGCATATCTGCTTTTTTGGAACTCTCTCCCCTGTTTTCCCTCTAGGCAGGTCCCTCTGAGTCACTCTCTTCCCTTTGTTTCCTCCCTACTTCCCTGGCTGCCCCTTGGTTTCCTCCGCGGCTGCATGAATCCATCCTGCATTGCCTGCTGACCGGTGCCAGGCACCATGACAGGTGCCAAGATACAGAGGCAGGTCTTATCTCTGATGGAGAGAAAAAGAAAGCAGAGATGCTACTAGACTAGACAAATACTATGTTCAGCTAAGTTCTGGGAACCCAGGGGAGAAACAGGCATGTCAGACCCAAGGATGGAGAGGCCGTGCAGAAAAGATTTTCTGAACAGAATTCATGCTGGGGCTGGCAGAGATTTTATTTTGTAATATTTTGGAGAAAAAAAATAATTTTTTAGTAGTTGTGGCCCCCAGGCTGTAGAGTACAGGCTCAATAGTTGTGACACTGAGGCTTAGTTGCTCCCAGATCAGGGATTGAACCTGTGTCCCCTGCATTGGCAGGTGGATTCTTTTTTTTTTTTTTTTTTTTTTTTACTTATTTGGGTGTGCCAGGTCTTGGTTGTGATAAGCGGCATCTTTGATGCAGCGTGCAAGATATTTAGTTGCAGCATGTGGGATCTAGTTCCCTGACCACGGATCGAACGTGGGTCCCCTCCATTGGGAGCGTGGAGTTTTAGCCACTGGACAACCAGGAAAATCCTGGCAGGCAGATTCTTTACCATTGAGCCACCAGGGAAGCCCAGGGCTGCTTCTCATTCCACTTCAGTCAGCCTTTCCAAACTTCTAGTATTTTTCCCGAATTTTTAAAAATATATTGTGCCATTTTATTGTCAAAGCTATTTTCCATTCCAGTCAGGAGAAACATGCTTGTCTCTGCCAGAAGCTCCTGCACCCCTTTTGGAGCCCAGCAGAGGCCGGGCTGCTGTGTCTCATTTACAGCCAGACGTGCACCTGGTTTGCTTGACCTGCTTTCTCAGCACCTGGCCCCTTGGCCTCTGGGAATGTTCCCCAAGGAGCACCAGTGGCTGCAGCCACAACAGCTGACTTGTGCAAACACTGTGTTACCCATTGTGATGATTGCTCAGGACTCAGTAAAGATAAGATGCCTCTATGATCTGCCCTTCCATCATCTGTGACTCCTGTGGGCTCAGCTGCATCAGTTGTGTCTGACTCTGGGCGGACCGCATAGACAGCAGCCCACCAGGCTCCCCCGTCCCTGGGATTCTCCAGGCAAGAACACTGGAGTGGGTTGCCATTTCCTCCTCCAAAGTATCTTCCCAACCCGGGGATCGAACCCAAGTCTCCCGCAGCTCTTGCATTGCAGGCAGATTCTTTACCATCTGAGCCATCAGGGAAGCCCTCTGTAAGTCCTACTGAACTTGAAATGATAGGAAAGATTGTCCTCTGTGAAAACATACAACCCGGTAAAACACACTCCCGTCTTGTTCTTTCTAGTGTCTTCACAGAGACCTGGCAGCCAGGAATGTCCTGGTGACCCACGGGAAAGTGGCGAAGATCGCTGATTTTGGGCTGGCTCGGGATATTATGAGTGATTCCAACTACGTCATCAGGGGAAATGTGAGATTCCTCTTTCTTATGTAGTATTATCCTGTTTGGGGGGGAGTTTTATTTTACTTAATATAATTTTATTCTTTTTCATTGAATTATGATGGAAAAGAATATGAAAAAGAATGTATATATACACATATGTATATGCATAACTGAACTACTTTGCTGTACTCTTGAAATATAGTAGAATTAGAATGTTGTGTTACTGTACAGCAAAGTGACTCAGTTATGCATATATATATATGTGTATATACATTCTTTTTCATATTCTTTTCCATCATGGTTTATCACAAGTATAGTTTCCTGTGCTCTACATTTGGTTTTGTCATTGCTAATCTAAATATCTGCACTCACAGTGGTGCATTTGTGATTTATGATAACTTCAGAAAACTTCCTCCCAGCAGTCTACTTCCTTATGCTTCGAAGAGTTTTTTCTGCAGCATCAGGGACTATCTCATCTGTAACAAAAGTTGAACAAAATGGCATCACACCTATCATATCAATTAGGGCCTTAGAGTGCAGTCCACACTTAAAAAAAAAAAATCTTGTTACTTGTACTCATTTTATTTCCTTTAGCTATAAAGTGACAATTGTGTTATACTTTCGATCATGAGAATAGGTAATCATCACAAGACAGCATTTACAATACATATAAATTAAACATTAAATGTACATTGTACATTTTAAAAAGGAACAGTATTTAAATCAAATGTTAGTTGCCGAATATTTGTCATCCTGTTACTGTTATGCAAGGACACCTAAGCCATCACTGATGTTTGCGTTTGTGTGCTCACTGGTGTCTGATTTGTGACCCCCGTGAACTGAGGCCCACCAGGCTCTTTTGTCCGTGGGATTTTCTAGGCAAGGATGCTGGAAAGGGTTCCCATTTCCTCTTCCAGGGGATCTTCCCAACACAGGGACTGAGCCCTCAGGCGGTTCAATTCTCCTGCAGGCAGGTTCTTTACCACAGACTCACCTGGGAAGCCAAAACATTACTGAATCTGCTGTTAAAAAACTGAGGACAGGTATATTACTTATAAGAGAACTAAAAGTACTCCTAAAAGATGATGAAATTGCGTATAGCTGAACGAATATGGTTTTTAAGAATTACAATACCTGGATTTCAGCTCCTCTTCTTTCTAGCTATTCATTTTTATGATTTCTATCTGCTTTATTGTCCCTACTCTTGAAGTAAGAATAATGACAATGAATGCTGGTATTGTGGTTACCGGGTGCTAAGTGCTACGCTAAGTATTCCAGGTATTGACTCAGTCCTTAAAGTACCCTTTTGTGGTTGAGGAGACGGGCACAGAAACGTCACTTGCTGAATATTGCACAGCGCACAGGTTAGGTCGTGAATGGTCTAAGCCACAGTCTATGCACAACCACAGTGATTCAGTGTTTCCCATGAGGATTACTCATTTACCTCGTAGCACTGTGGGAATAAACTAACAAAACCAACAGGGAAGAAAGGGTCTGTGGAGGGTAAACATACAATAAAGGTTACAAATCAAATTAAACTGTGTTCCCACTAGAATCAGACACTCAGCTGAGTTTGGATCTGTGCCTGCCTTATTGTACCTGCAGTCATAAATAGGATGAACTAATGGCTTTGAAGTCGTCACCCTCCTAGCTGGTGGTTTCTTAAGCAGGAAAGCCAATTCCATTTGGAACCACAATTAATTCCTTTAATGAATCAAAAGAACCAGACTGGCCAGCTTGATTCTCCCAGCTCATCCTTTTGAAAAGGATTTAAAACAGGGTTTCTTTCTTGAGCTTTGATTTTACTTGGCAGATTAAACGTGCTTGGTGAAGGGTTCTCAATCCATGAAACAGAGAACACTTCAAAACTCTCAGCCCCAGGAACCTATCTGTCCCTGTGTCTTGATTCTAATCTGAGGCTACACGCATTTGAAACTCTGCTTTCAAGCTACTGGGAATGACTGAAGCCACAGACGCCACCTGGTGTCATTTCTGGGAGCCATGTCGTGTGCTACCTCACCGCATTCCTGTGGATGAGATTTCCACTAAAGTTCTTCCAAGAAATGCTTTGACAAAATATTCCACTAATTCACCAGCATCCACTTACCTATGAGGAAGTGACTGGCTGCTCCTCACTGGGGGGAGGGGGAGGGGAGGGAGGTGGGGATGGGGAGGGAAAGTCTACTGGAAACTTACCAACCCCAAATGCAAGCTTGAGTTTTAAAGAAATAAAAAGTTTGTTTGTCTAAGGCTAATGTGTTACAGTATTAATTTGACAGTGAGAAACGTCCCCTTGGGAAATAAGATTTTCTCAGGGAGGCAGTAAGAGTGCCCTTAGGGAGAGAATGGACTTCCCTGGTGGCTCAGATGGTAAAGAATCGCCTGCAATGCTGGAGATGTAGGTTGGATCCCTGGGTCAGGAAGATCCCCTGGAGGCAGGCATGGCAAAACCCATTCCAGCATTCTTGCCTGGAGAGTCCCATGGACAGAGGAGCCTGGCGGGCTACAGTCCATGGGGTTGCAAAGAGTCAGACAGGCCAGAGTGACTAACTCTTGGGAGAAAACAAAGGTGATCATCTCACTAACTGGAGGAAAGAAGGGATGTTTATTCGTGGAAAATTCACCATCGACCTCTGCTTGGGTTTTATGCAGGCCCGTCTGCCTGTGAAGTGGATGGCTCCTGAAAGCTTGTTTGAGGGCATCTACACAATTAAAAGCGATGTCTGGTCATACGGAATATTACTCTGGGAAATATTCTCGCTTGGTAAGACTCGCAGTTCCCTGGGCTTTTGCATTCTGTGCCCTCTGCACCCCCTCCCCAGCTCCTATTTCAAATGGTGGAGGAAAACGCCCCTTCCCAGAGCACCCCCAGTCTTCTGTTGCAGCCTGAGCCCCTTTATGTTTATCGCTGGTGTCTGTCTGTCCTCGCAGTGCTGGTCTAGGAAGCAAGGATCCGTGTGTTTGCTGATTGAATAAATGATAAAGAAATGAAGGGTGAGCGGGTGGTCATATGCTCCCCTGTTTTTCCAGGTGTCAATCCTTACCCCGGGATTCCGGCTGATGCTAACTTCTACAAACTCATCCAGAGTGGGTTCAAGATGGACCAGCCATTTTATGCCACAGAAGAAATGTAAGTACAGCTTGGATTGAAAAGTGGCTGGAATCAGAAATGTACAGTCTGTCTAGTTCCCAGCGCATGAGAAAAAAAGTAAAACTCCGTAGCATGAAGTTCCCATGGTTCCTTTAAAAAAAGAAAAAGAAATTCTTCCTTTTGGTTTCAGGAATTTCTGAACACAACTGAACCTTTTTCTCCGTTTCAGTTTTTACCTGAGGGACCCTTCTGAATTCTGATCCACACTGTATTTGTCCAAAGGCATCATCTAATTTGTCCTTTCTGATATGAGTTCTAAGTCTAGGACAGTACTTGCCTCAGGACAAACACGCCATAAATAAGTCGCTCAGCAGTAGTAAATGGTGCTTTGTTAAGTGGAAAGTCACCCAAGATTTCCTGTCTTGCTCCTGTTCTGTTGTCTTTGCAGATACTTTATAATGCAATCCTGCTGGGCTTTTGACTCCAGGAAACGACCATCCTTCCCTAACCTGAGTTCATTTTTAGGGTGTCAGCTGGCAGATGCAGAAGAAGCGGTAGGTAGCAGTACAGTATTTCATAAAACATCCTTAGGAAGGAAAGAACTCCACCACTCAGAACTCTCATGGCTGATTTGCTAAGCACTAAATTTAGTTACCAAGCTGCCTTCCTCATCACAATTGGTCTTGATCACTCCTTAAAAGTTATATGTGGTTAGATATGCTTGTGGACAAGTATTTTAAGGGGAAAATATTTAAAAAGGCTTTTCCTGAAAATTTCGATCAATTGATTAAGAAGTTAAGTGCTTTTATGTGACCAGTGCAGAGGACGAGACCAGAAAATAGAATGTAATCCCTGTCTCTAAACGGCACTGAGCTCTCCTAACTCGACAGCAAGCCTTCACATGGAATAACTGTACAACTCAATCAGGTAATAAAGAGCACAGGCCTGGAGTTCTGGGAGCCTGGGCTTCTCAGGTGGCTCAGTGGTAAAGAATCTGCCTGCCAATGCAGGAGACACAGGTCCCAGCCCTGAATTGGGAAGATCACCTAGAGCAGGAAATGGCAACCCACTGCAGTATTGTTGCCTGGGAAATCCTATGAACAGAGGAGCCTGGCGGGCTATAGTCCATGGGGTCGCAAAAGAGTCAGACACAACTTAGCAACTAAACAACAATTTAGCCCAAAGACAGACAAGGTCATGTGTGCACTTTTCAGTTGGTCAGCTATGACCAGTTCATCAAAAGCTTAACTATGGTACATGAGTACTGTGAAACCCTAGGCTGCCATTAAAAAGATGAGAAGTGCCCATGTGTAGTAAATAGTGAAAAGATGTAATACATGTAACATAGGAAGGACATATCAGTAATTTTTAACAAGGATCTACAACAGAATCTGCTGTCCGAGCCTCCTGAGACAAAATTGTGTTTGAACAGCTATCTACTGTAATGGTGATTTCAGCTTTTTTTCTCCCATGTATCTGTCTATATCGCTTAGAAGGCAAAACGAGAAAGGGGTAAGAGGTGGCAAAGGATGAGATGGTTAGATAGCATCACCGACTCAATGGACATGAGTCTAAGCAAACTCCTGGAGATAATGAAGGACAGGGAAGCCTGGTGTGCTGCAGTCCATGGGTTCACAAAGAGTCGGACACAACTTAGCGACTGACCAACGATTGCTTAGTTTATCTATCTGAATGTGTATTAACGTTACAGTGAGACAAAAAAGTGGAGCTGTTTTCATTTGAACAAAAATTTTAAAGTCACTAAACTCCCAAGTGAAAACCAAGAAATCTGTTCTCTGTATTTATTGTATAAAGAACAGATCTCTTTGGGGGACTTTCTCTTTTTTAAAAAAATTTATTTTATTTGAAATATAGCTGATTTACAACACTGGGTTAATTTCTGCTGTACAGCAAGGTGATTGAGATATACATATATATGCATTCTTCTTCATTTTCTTTTCCATTTTGGCTTAATCGTAGATATTGAATATAGTGCCCTGTTCTGTACAGGTAGGACCTTGTTGTTTATCCATTCTTTATACAAATGGCCTTTCTCTTTTATGGTTTTTCTGCATGGCTTTAGCATTTCTAGACTGAGATTCTATATCTAAGAGAAGAAGCAATAATGAAATAAAATATTTGACTATGACTTGATTTCTCCCTTAATAAAAGGACCACATTTGCTTTGTCCATTAATATGTAGACTATCCTCTATGATCTACATGTAATAAAAGCAAGTAACAATTTGCAATGTAGGCATGTGACTCGGCAGTCTTAGTCATTAGGTGGTGATGTGTGTCCATCTCTTTCCCACACACAGATGTATCAGAACATGGATGGCCGTGTTTCAGAGCGTCCTTCTGTTTACCAAAACAGGCGACCTTACAGCAGAGAGGTGGACTTGGGGCTACCCTCTCCTCAGGTTCACACTGAAGATTCCTAGAGAAACGATTTAGTCTTAAGGACCTCATCCCCCCTGCCTACCTTAAATAGGTTGTATAGATTACCAAAATAAGATTAATTTCATCACTAAGTGAAAATATATTCTCAACTGCTGCTTTGCTGGACTTTTCTCTAGAAGCTCTCTGTATTTACTCTTGTTTCCAAAGGGACTTTTGTAAAATCCAGTCATCCTTTGCACAAGGCAAGAAGAGCTGTAACGTTACTGAAGCATCTACCTTCATCCAAAGGCCTTCCCAGGCTGGCTTGAGTGAAAATTGTCTACCTGAAGTATAGTATACTCTTGTAAATACAGAAGACAAAAGCATTTTGCTAAGGAAAAGCTAATATGATTTTTTAAATCTGTTTTAAAATAATATGTAACTTTTTCAGCTATTTAGTGATATATTTTATGAATGGAAATAAAATTTCTACTATAGAAATGTTCATTATTGAGTTGTTTACATGGCAGATTTAGAGTGAGACTTAATGCAAGTCATGAACCTCCTGAAACCCTGTGAGATATGTTGCTTGTGCCTGTGTGTTTTTTTCCTTTGAAGAAGGCTGATTCCTTCATCAGATTTTTGAAAGGCTCCATGACTTCTGCCCCTAGACTGGGTGAGGAACAGCTGATGGTCATGAGCTTTCCCAAAAAAGGTGTCATACACTGTAGACTTCCAGAGCCTACTTCCTTTTAGAAACAAAAACACAAAACAACATTATGCTGAGATTCACTCATGATGTTACATGGAGTTGTGATTATACAGTTAACACTATTTACTCATTTTCACATGATGACATTTGAAGTTTTTAGGGGTTGGGTGGGGTCATGGCTTCACAGATAAAACCATAACTCCTCCTTAATAACATAGCTTTTGTATGTACCAACTATGATATTGAAAAGGCAATCTTTTCTTAGGGAGGATGGCATTTATTTTATCTTTTAAACTTATTTTGTTGAAGTACAGTTGCTTTACAATGCAGTGTTAATTTCTGCCATACAGCAAAATGATTCAGTTATTTATTTACTTATTCTTTTTCATTGTGGTTCATCACAGTTTCCTGTGTTCTACAGCTAGACCTTGTTTATCCATATTCTCTACGTAATAGTTTGCATCTGCTAATCCCAAACTCCTAATTCAAGGAAGGATGGCATTTCAAAACCTCTTAGAAGAGGGGGTAGGGGAGGGAAGGACTGGGAGCTTGTGATTAGCAGATGCAAACCAGTATAACAGGATGGACAAGCAACAAGATCCTGCTGTATAACACAGCACTATATTCAACATCCTGTGATAAACCATAATAGAAAAGAATATGAAAAAGAATATATATATGTATGACTTTTCACTTGGCTCTACAACAGAAATTAACACAATATTTTAAATCAAGTAGACTTCAATAAAATTAAAAAAAATAATAACCTTTTTTTCTTCTTTTTTTAAATTCCATATGTATGTGTTAGTATGCTGTACTGGTGTTTTCTGGCTTGCTTCACTCTGTATAATTGGCTCCAGTTTCATCCACCTCATTAGAACTAATTCAAATGTATTCTTTTTAATGGCTGAGTAATACTCCATTGTGTATATGTACCTCAGCTTTCTTATCCATTCATCTGCTGATGGACATCTAGGTTGCTTCCATGTCCTGGCTGTTATAAACAATGCTGCGATGAACATTGGGGTACATGTGTCTCTTTCAATTCTGGTTTCCTAAGCATGTATGCCCAGCAGTGGGATTGCTGGGTCATAAGGCAGTTCTATTTCCAGTTTTTTAAGGAGTCTCCACACTGTTCTCCATAGTGGCTGTACTAGTTTGCATTCCCACCAACAGTGTAAGAGGGTTCCCTTTTCTCCACACCCTCTCCAGCATTTATTGCTTGTAGACTTTTGGATCGCAGCCATTCTGACCAGTGTGAAATGGTACCTCATTGTGGTCTTGATTTGCATTTCTCTGATAATGAGTGATGTTGAGCATCTTTTCATGTGTTTATTAGCCATCTGTATGTCTTCTTTGGAGAAATGTCTGTTTAGTTCTTTGGCCCATTTTTTGATTGGGTCGTTTACTTTTCTGGAATTGAGCTGCAGGAGTTGCTTGTATTTTTTTTTTTTTTTTGCTTGTATATTTTTGAGATTAGTTGTTTGTCAGTTGCTTCATTTGCTATTATTTTCTCCCATTCCGAAGGCTGTCTTTTTACCTTGCTTATAGTTTCCTTTGTTGTGCAGAAGCTTTTAATTTTAATTAGATCCCATTTGTTTATTTTTGCTTTTATTTCCAATATCCTGGGAGGTGGGTCATAGAGGATCCTGCTGTGATTTATGTCGGAGAGTGTTTTGCCTATGTTCTCCTCTAGGAGTTTTATAGTTTCTGGTCTTACGTTTAGATCTTTAATCCATTTTGAGTTTATTTTTGTGTATGGTGTTAGAAAGTGTTCTAGTGTCATTCTTTTACAAGTGGTTGACCAGTTTTCCTAGCGCCACTTGTTAAAGAGATTGTCTTTAATCCATTGTATTCTCTTGCCTCCTTTGTCGAAGATAAGTTGTCCATAGGTGTGTGGATTTATCTCTGGGCTTTCTATTTTGTTCCATTGATCTATATTTCTGTCTTTGTGCCAGTACCATACTGTCTTGATGACTGTGGCTTTGAAGTATAGCCTGAAGTCAGGCAGGTTGATTCCTCCAGTTCCAGTCTTCCTTCTCAAAATTGCTTTGGCTATTCGAGGTTTTTTTCATTTCCATACAAATTACGAAATTATTTGTTCTAGCTCTGTGAAAAATACTGCTGGTAGCTTGATAGGAATTGCATTGAATCTGTAGATTGCTTTGGGTAGTATACTCATTTTCACTATATTGATTCTTCTGATCCATGAACGTGGTATATTTCTCCATCTATTAATGTCCTCTTTGATTTCTTTCACCAGTGTTTTATAGTTTTCTGTATATAGGTCTTTAGTTTCTTTCAGTTCAGTTCAGTTCAGTCGCTCAGTTGTGTCCGACTCTTTGCGACCCCATGATTTAGTTTCTTTAGGTAGATATATTCCTAAGTATTGGAGAAGGCGATGGCACCCCACTCCAGTACTCTTGCCTGGAAAATCCCATGGACGGAGGAGCCTGGTAGGCTGCAGTCCATGGGGTCTCGAAGAGTTGGACACGACTGAGCGACTTCACTTTCACCTTTCACTTTCATGCATTGGAGAAGGAAATGGCAATCCACTCCAATGTTCTTGCCTGGAGAATCCCAGGGATGGGGGAACCTGGTGGGCTGCCATCTATGGGGTCACACAGAGTCAGACATGCCTGAAGCGACTTAGCAGCAGCAGCAGCATTCCTAAGTATTTTATTCTTTTCGTTGCAATGATGAATGAAATTGTTTCCTTATTTTTTTTTTCTACTTTCTCATTATTAGTGTATAGGAATGCAAGGGATTTCTGTGTGTTGATTTTATATCCTGCAACTTTACTATATTCATTGATTAACTCTAGTAATTTTCTGGTGGAGTCTTTAGGGTTTTCTATGTAGAGGATCATGTCGTCTGCAAACAGTGAGAGTTTTAATTCTTCTTTTCCAATCTGGATTCCTTTTATTTCTTTTTCTGCTCTGATTGCTGCAGCCAAAACTTCCAGAACTATGTTGAATAGTAGTGGTGAAAGTGGGCCCCCTTGTCTTGTTCCTGACTTTAGGGGGAATGCTTTCAATTTTTCACCATTGAGGATAATGTTTGCTGTGGTTTTGTCATATATAGCTTTTATTATGTTGAGGTATGTTCCTTCTATTTCTGCTTTTTGGAGAGTTTTTATCATAAATGGATGTTGAATTTTGTCAAAGGCTTTCTCTGCATCTATTGAGGTAATCATATGGCTTTTATTTTTCAATTTGTTAATGTGGTGAATTACATTGATTGATTTGCGGATATTGAAGAATCCTTGCATCCCTGGGATAAAGCCCACTTGGTCATGGTGTATGATATTTTAAAGTGTGGTTGGATTCTGATTACTAGAATTTTGTTAAGGATTTTTGCATCTATGTTCATCAGTGATATTGGCCTGTAGTTTTCTTTTTTTGTGGCATCTTTGTCAGGTTTTGGTATTAGGGTGATGGTGGCCTCATAGAATGAATTTGGAAGTTTACCTTCCTCTGCAATTTTGTGGAAGAGTTTGAGGAGGATAGGTGTTAGCTCTTCTCCTAATTTTTGGTAGAATTCAGCTGTGAAGCCATCTGGACCTGGGCTTTTGTTTGCTGGAAGATTTCTGATTACAGTTTCAATTTCCGTGCTTGTGATGTGTCTGTTAAGATTTTCTATTTCGTCCTGGTTCAGTTTTGGAAAGTGTGCTTTTCTAAGAATTTGTCCATTTCTTCCACGTTGTCCATTTTATTGGCTATAATTGCTGATAATAGTCTCTTATGATCCTTTGTATTTTTGTGTTGTTTGTTGTGATCTCTCCATTTTCATTTCTAATTTTATTGATTTGATTTTTCTCCCTTTGTTTCTTGATGAATCTGGCTAGTGGTTTGTCAAAATTTTATTTATCCTTTCAAAGAACCAGCTTTTGGCTTTGTTGAGTTTTGCTATGGTCTCTTTTGTTTCTTTTGCATTTATTTCTGACCTAATTTTTAAGATTTCTTTTCTTCTACTAACCCTGGGGTTCTCCATTTCTTCCTTTTCTAGTTGCTTTAGGTGTAAGGTTATTTATTTGACTTTTTTCTTGTTTCTTGACGTATGCCTGTATTGCTATGAACTTTCCCCTTAGCACTGCTTTTATAGTGTCCCACAGGTTTTGAGTGGTTGTGTTTTCATTTTCACTCATTTCTATGCATATTTTGATTTCTCTTTCGATTTCCTCTGTGATTTGTTGGTTATTCAGAAGCATGTTATTCAGCCTCCATATGTTGGAATTTTAAATAGTTTTTCTCCTGTAATTGAGATCTAATCTTACTGCATTATGGTTAGAAAAGATGCTTGGAATGATTTCAATTTTTTTGAATTTATCAAGGCTGGATTTATGGCCCAGGATGTGATCTATCCTGGAGAAGGTTCTGTGAGCACTTGAGAAAAAGGTGAAATTCATTGTTTTGGGGTGAAATGTCTTATAGATATCAATTAGGTCTAACTGGTCTAGTGTATCATTTAAAGTTTGTGTTTCTTTGTTAATTTTCTGTTTAGTTGATCCATCCATAGGTGTGAGTGGGGTATTAAAGTCTCCCACTATTATTGTGTTATTGTTAATTTCCCCTTTCATACTTGTTAGCATTTGTCTTACATATTGTGGTGCTCCTATGTTGGGAGCGTATATATTTATAATTGTTATATCTTGTTGGATCGATACTTTGATCATTATGTAGTGTCCTTCTTTGTCTCTTTTCACAGCCTTTGTTTTAAAGTCTATTTTATCTGATATGAGTATTGTTACTCTTGCTTGCTTTTGGTCTCTATTTGCGTGGAATATCTTTTTCCAGCCCTTCACTTTCAGTCTGTATGTGTCCCTTGTTTTGAGGTGGGTCTCTTGTAGACAACATATATAGGGGTCTTATTTTTGTATCCATAATAAAGAGAACTCCACAAACTGCCAGAATACAGAAAGGCCACCCCAAACACAGCAATATAAACAAGATGAAGAGACAGAGGAATACCCAGCAGGTAAAGGAACAGGATAAATGCCCACCAAACCAAACAAAAGAGGAAGAGATAGGGAATCTACCTGATAAAGAATTCCAAATAATGATAGTGAAACTGATCCAAAATCTTGAAATCAAAATGGAATCACAGATAAATAGCCTGGAGACAAGGATTGAGAAGATGCAAGAAAGGTTTAACAAGGACCTCAGTTCAGTTCAGTTCAGTCGCTCAGTTGTGTCCGACTCTTTGCGACCCCATGAATCGCAGCACGCCAGGCCTCCCTGTCCATCACCATCTCCTGGAGTTCACTCAGACTCACGCCCCTCGAGTCCGTGATGCCATCCAGCGATCTCATCCTCGGTCGTCCCCTTCTCCTCCTGCCCCCAATCCCCCCAGCATCAGAGTCTTTTCCAATGAGTCAACTCTCATGAGGTGGCCAAAGTACTGGAGCTTCAGCATCATTCCTTCCAAAGAAATCTCAGGGTTGATCTCCTTCAGAACGGACTGGTTGGATCTCCTTGCAGTCCAAGGGACTCTCAAGAGTCTTCTCCAACACCACAGTTCACAAGCATCAATTCTTTGGCGCTCAGCCTTCTTCACAGTCCAACTCTCACATTCATACATGACCACAGGAAAAACCATAGCCTTGACTAGGTGGACCTTAGTTGGCAAAGTAATGTCTCTGCTTTTGAATATACTATCTAGGTTGGTCATAACTTTTCTTCCAAGGAGTAAGCATCTTTTAATTTCATGGCTGCAATCACCATCTGCAGTGATTTTGGAGCCCCCAAATATAAAGTCTGACACTGTTTCCACTGTTTCCCCATCTATTTGCCATGAAGTGATGGGACCAGATGCCATGATCTTTGTTTTCTGAATGTTGAGCTTTAAGCCAACTTTTCACTGTCCTCTTTCACTTTCATCAGGAGGCTTTTTAGTTCCTCTTCACTTTCTGTCATAAGGGTGGTGTCATCTGCATATCTGAGGTTATTGATATTTCTCCCGGCAATCTTGATTCCAGCTTGTGTTTCTTCCAGTCCAGCATTTCTCATGATGTACTCTGCATATAAGTTAAATAAGCAGGGTGACAATATACAGCTTTAACATACTCCTTTTCCTATTTGGAACCAGTCTGTTGTTCCATGTCCAGTTCTAACTGTTGCTTCCTGACCTGCATACAGATTTCTCAAGAGGCAGGTTAGGTGGTCTGGTATTCCCATCTCTTTCAGAATTTTCCACAGTTTATTGTGATCCACACAGTCAAAGGCTTTGGCATAGTCAATAAAGCAGAAATAGATGTTTTTCTGGAACTCTCTTCCTTTTTCCATGATCCAGCAGATATTGGCAAATTGATCTCTGGTTCCTCTGCCTTTTCTAAAACCAGCTTGAACATCAGGAAGTTCACGGTTCACATATTGCTGAAGCCTGGCTTGGAGAATTTTGAGCATTACTTTACTAGCATGTGAGATGAGTGCAATTGTGCTGTAGTTTGAGCATTCTTTGGCATTGCCTTTCTTGGAATTGGAATGAAAACTGCCCTTTTCCAGTCCTGTGGCTACTGCTGAGTTTTCCAAATTTGCTGGCATATTGAGTGAAGTACTTTCACAGCATCATCTTTCAGGATTTGAAACAGCTCAACTGGAATTCCATCACCTCCACTAGCTTTGTTCGTAGTGATGCTTTCTAAGGCCCTTTTGACTTCACATTCCAAGATGTCTGGCTCTAGATTAGTGATCACATCATCATGATTATCTGGGTCATGAAGATCTTTTTTGTACAGTTCTTCTGTGTATTCTTGCTACCTCTTCTTAATATCTTCTGCTTCTGTTAGGTCCATGCCATTTCTGTCCTTTATCGAGCCCATCTTTGCATGAAATGTTCCCTTGGTATCTCTAATTTTCTTAAAGAGATCTCTAGTCTTTCCCATTCTGTTCTTTTCCTCTATTTCTTTGCATTGATCACTGAAGAATGCTTTCTTATCTCTTCTTGCTATTCTTTGGAACTCTGCATTCAGATGCTTATATCTTTCCTTTTCTCCTTTGCTTTTCACCTCTCTTCTTTTCACAGCTATTTGTAAGGCCTCCCCAGACAGCCATTTTGCTTTTTTGCATTTCTTTTCCATGGGGATGGTCTTGATCCCTATCTACTGTACAATGTCACAAACCTCATTCCATAGTTCATCAGGCACTCTATCAGATCTAGACCCTTAAATCTATTTCTCACTTCCACTGTATAATCATAAGGGATTTGATTTAGGTCATACCTGAATGGTCTACTGGTTTTCCCTACTTTCTTCAATTTGAGTCTGAATTTGGTAATAAGGAGTTCATGATCTGAGCCACAGTCAGCTCCTGGTCTTGTTTTTGTTGACTATATAGAGCTTCTCCATCTTCAGCTGCAAAAATATAATCAATCTCATTTTGGTGTTGACCATCTGGTGATGTCCATGTGTACAGTCTTCTCTTGTGTTGTTGGAAGAGGGTGTTTGCTATGACCAGTGCATTTTCTTGGCAAAACTCTATTAGTCTTTGCCCTGCTTCATTCCACATTCCAAGGCCAAATTTGCCTGTTACTCCAGGTGTTTCTTGACTTCCTACTTTTGCATTCCAATCCCCTATAATGAGAAGGACATCTTTTTTGGGTGTTAGTTCTAAAAGGTCTTCTAGGTCTTCATAAAACCGTTCAACTTCAGTTTCTTCAGTGTTACTGGTTGGGGCATAGACTTGGATAACTGTGATACTGAATGGTTTGCCTTGGAAACCAACAGAGATCATTCTGTCATTTTTGAGATTGCATCCAAGTACTGCATTTCGGACTCTTTTGTTGACCATGATGGCTACTCCATTTCTTCTGAGGGGTTCCTGCCCGCAGTAGTAGATGTAATGGTCATCTGAGTTAAATTCACCCATTCCAGTCCATTTTAGTTCGCTGATTCCTAGAATGTCAACGTTCACCCTTGCCATCTCTTGTTTGACCACTTCCAATTTGCCTTGATTCATGGACCTGACATTCCAGGTTCCTATGCAATATTGCTCTTTACAGCATCGGATCTTACTTCTATCACCAGTCCCATCCACAACTGGGTATTGTTTTTGCTTTGGCTCCATCCCTTCATTCTTTCTGGAGTTATTTCTCCACTGATCTCCAGTAGCATATTGGGCACCTAATGACCTGGGGATCCTATCATAGGATCTTTCGGTATCCTATCATTTTGCCTTTTCATACTGTTCATGGGGTTCTCAAGGCAAGAATACTGAAGTGGCTTGCCATTCCCTTCTCCAGTGGACCACAATATATAATGAATAATGCAATAAATGAGATCAGAAACACTCTGGATGCAACAAATAGTAGAATAACGGAGGCAGAAGATAGGATTAGTGAAATAGAAGAAAGAATGATAGAAAGAAATGAATCAGAGAGGAAAAAAGAAAAATTAAAAGAAATGAGGACAATCTCAGAGACCTCTAGGACAATATGAAACGCTCCAACATTTGAATTATAGGAGTCCCAGAAGAAGAAGACAAAAAGAAAGACCATGAGAAAATACTTGAGGAGATAATAGTTGAAAACTTTCCTACAATGGGGAAGGAAATAATCACCCAAGTCCAAGAAACCCAGAGAGTCCCAAACAGGATAAACCCAAGGCGAAACACCCCAAGACACATATTAATCAAATTAACAAAGATCAAACACAAAGAACAAATATTAAAAGCAGCAAGGGAAAAACAACAAATAACACACAAGGGGATTCCCATAAGGATAACAGCTGATATTTCAATAGAAACTCTTCAGGTCAGGAAGAAACGGCAAGACATACTTAAAGTGATGAAAGAAAATAACCTACAGCCCAGATTACTGTACCCAGCAAGGATTTCATTCAAATATGAGGGGGAAATAAAAAGCTTTACAGACAAGCAAGAGCTGAGAGAATTCAGCACCACCAAACCAGCTCTCCAACGGGATCATACTTATCAATAATTACCTTAAATGTAAACGGGTTGAATGCCCCAACCAAAAGACAAAGACTGGCTGAATGGATAAAAAAATAAATAATCTCTTAAGGGAAAATGAAATTAGATTCTTTTTAAACCCAGCTCTTAGCACAAAGTCAGTTTTCATTTGGGTCAAGTTTCGTTCTGGACATGACTACACATTTTAAAAAGTGTCAGGATACAATTAATGATCCCCAGAGTTTGGGGCCGGGGTGTTGCTCCCTTCTGATCAGCCCCTGCCTCCCAGCCCGTGCAGGAGTCTTGCCAGTAGGTGGCACCCTGGCACTACTGTTTTCATCACGGCAGCCTGCCAGTACCCCAGCCTGCCTCCGAAAGAGCAAATTTTAAGAAGCAGAATTAAAGAAAAAGCCAACCGGCTGATTAGAGGGAAGACTAACCCTCTATGCAGATGACTTCGTTTATTCACCTACTGTGGGAATGACGGTCCATTTTATGTGCATTATTTACACCAGTAGTGGAGCAGCCTGGGGTCAGGCTGTCTCCTGGGACCTGGAATTTACCACTGCCTTCTACACCTTGCATTCATCTGCCCCAGCATGTACTTCTGACCATATCTTGGAGCACCTGCTCTGCTTCGTGTTGTCTGAGCCTGGACTGGCTTCCTGTCCTCAAAACAAAGGCTCTGTTTCTTAGAGATTTCCAGGAGGAAGAGAAATACCCCGAGGGGCTGGTCTGTAGCCAGAAGATGACTAGGTGACCTCATTACCACCTCAGCCCTCCTCCCACCCCTTGTGTTCCTTCCTGATCTTTCTTCTCACTCTTCAGCTCTTCATGAAGGACCACCGGCTCCATAGCATTTGTCTGAACCCACCTGCCACGCCCACTATCCTTTTCATCTGAATAAGTGACTTGTCAGAATTAACATTTGTTTTCCCAGATGGCTCAGTGGTAAAGAACCTGCCTGTCGAAGCAGGTGACGTAGAAGAGACAGGTTCGATCCCTGAGTCGGGAAGATACACTGGAGGAGGAAATGGCAGCCCGCTCCAGTACTCTTGCCTGGAGAGTCCCATGGACAGAGAAGCCTGGCAGGCTACGGTCCAGGAAGTCACAAAGAGGCAAACACATCTTAGCGACAAGACAACAACTGTCTGCACCACCCTCAGCAACACGAAAAAAAAAAAAAAAAAAGAGGGGCAGTTATCATCTGGAAAAGCATATAGTTTTTAGCTCCTCGAGACCCAACATGTATTGAAATTCCAATTATCTTAAAGAGGCAGAAAAGTCTCTGATGATCTTTTTCTGCAGTAAAATATACATAATATAAAATTTACCACTTGAGCCACTTTTTAAACTGATGTATAGTTGATTTACAATGCCTTAGTTTCAGGTGTGCAAGAAAGTGACTCAGCTACGTACATATGTATATGTATATATATTCTTTTTTGAATTTATTTTTTATTTTATATTAGAGAATGGTTGATTAGCAATGTTGTATTAATTTGAGGTGTACAGCAAAGTGACTTAGCTATAGATATGATATTCTTCAGATTCTTTTCTATCATAGGTTATTACAAAATATTAAATATAGTTCCCAGTGCTATAAGTAGGTCCTGATTTCTTTATTTCATATATAGTAGTGTATATACCTTTTAGCCATCTTTCAGTGTACAGCTGAGTGGTATTAATTACATTCACATTGCTGAGCAACCATTCTCACCATCATTTCCAGAACTTTTTCATCTTCTCAGACCAAAGCTGTCCGCCTTAGACACTGACTCCCTATTCTCTGTGTCCCCCCCAACCCCCAACCCCCAACCCCTGGCAGCATGTCCTGCTTTCTGCTCTTCTGAACTGGGCTACTCTGGGAACTTTATATAAATGGCATCATGCAGTATATGTCTTTTCATAACATAATGTCCTCAAGGTTCACTCTGATAAATTCTGTATATTATACTGATTTGTCCATAACACTATTCCAGAGCTGTGCTGAAGGTGTCACATGGATTTTCTCATTTAACAAACTGGCTGGTAGGAGCTTGTTCTGTGACAGTTTAACAGTGAAACCAAAGCTTAAGCTTGAGCAGGTTAAGTCACTTAGTTGGCTCCACCGAGATACTAACTGCAGACCTGACCCATCCCCCATGCCTGCCGCTTCCTCATGGCCTCAGCGACTACTCTGGGCTCCTTCAGCCAGAATTTCACATTGCTTCAGCTCAGCCAATGGAAGGAGTCTGGTAAGAGGAGGATCACAGGAACTCCAACTCCCAATTTGCCTCAAATTTTAAAAGTAGGTTCTGGAAAGCAATTTGCCTTTCTGGTATATTCTATTGAGAAAACGTCTGCCCTATCCAAAAAAATATTTTTGGAAGAAAAAAAAAATCATCTCCCTAAGCTCTGCTCAAGAAAACATAAGGGTTGTCACTGAAGGGAACAGATGCTTGAAACAGTTAAACTAAAAAAAAAAAGAAAGAAAGAAAAATTTGACTGTTTAAGAATTTTCTCCATGGACTGCTAAAAGTCTCTTACCTTAAAAGAAAAATTATACTAAAGTCAGATACAAGAATACATTCAGCCCAGGACATGAGAAAATCATATCTTACAGGTTAAATGGAAATTATGAAGCTACATCTCTCTATAAATTAAGTTTAGAAAATAACATCTTTGGAATGCTCCTGATGGTCCAGTGGTTAAGACTTCACCTGCCAATGCAGAGGTTGCCCGTTTAATCCCTGGTTGGGGAGCAAAGATCATACATGTCTTGAGGCCAAAAAAACCAAATCATAAAACAGAAGAAATACTGTGACAAATTTAATAAAGTGTTTTAAAATGGTCCATATTTTAAAAATCTTGAAAAATAAATCAATAATGTAAAATTTAAAAAGAAAATAACTGCTTTATCGATATGTAATTCAAATAACATACAATTCCCTTATGTATACTGTACAGTTCAGTAACTTAACTTTTTGCTAGGGTGAGAATGGCCTGACCTCTGGCCACTTTACATTTCTTCAATTTGACTGGAGGAGTCAGACAGGATTAACAGAGCCCAGGGTCCTTCTGTGGCCTGGCTGGCCAGGTTCCATATTAGGAATCTGGTTGGATTTTTGTGGGTTTTGTGCTCAGTCGTGCCCAACTGTTTGTGACCCCATGGACTATAGCTTGCCAGGCTCCTATGTTCATGGGATTCTCCAGGCAAGGATACTGAGTGGGTTGCCATGCCCTCCTCTAGGGGATCTCTTGTGTCTCCTACATCTCCTGCATCGGCAGGTGGATTCTTTACCACTGCACCACCTGGGAAGTCGGTTGCTTCACTGTCCAGGACTGTTTAATACCTTAACCTTAAGGCTTCCTATGTTAGTGGGCTGTTTGGAGTTCCATTGTTATACAACAGATAACACCAAATAAAAGGTTAGGCTCCTGGTCTCTGCCCCAAATGCAAGGCCCATCCCACTGTGCATATCAGCATTTCCATGAGCTAAGAAGTTTCCACTTGCAAATTCAGATGTCTATCTCTCCCACTGCTTCAGAGGAGCTGAGAGCCGCCAGGCTCCAGGCCCAGGCTGCTAGTGCCTGGGGCTTGGTGGGGAGGAAGGACCCTTTGTGTGCAGAATAACAGGCGGAGGAAGGTAAGGGTCATGCATAGGGAGGGGAACCCTTTCTCCTTTGCCTTCTGCTCCGTCTTCAGTTCCCCACTCCTCTGCTCACTCTGGGGACTGGGAAGGAGATAAGACTTTCGACGGTTGCAAGGGACTGGGGGGGCGGTTGCTGGACAGACCTTACCCTCCCTTCCCGACAGTCAGCTTTGAGGGCGCCGGGGGGGAGATCGGAAAGAAATTCACACTGGCTGTCAGGCTGTCTGCAGGGAACCTGCGGGGACAGGAAAGGGCTGTGTTGGCTCTGGTGGCAGAAGGGACGGCAGAGGAAGTTCTGTGGCTGGTCCTCTGCAGACTTCGTGCAGTCAACATTGTATCAGCCGACACCTCTGTAGTGCGATGTTAACAGGAACACTGCTAAGTTAACTTGCTTTATCTTTGCAAAAATCCCATCAGGCAAATACTTGTATTATGTCTACTTTACAGACGAAGAAACTGAGGTTCAGAAAAGTTTAATAACTTGATGAATGCCAACCAGTAGGGGGCAGAGCCTGGATCCAAGCTCTCCTGGGACCAGGCCCTCCACACTGGGCTGCCTGCCTAAAACTTCACACATGATACAGGATCCAGTGTGTGTTCACATATCTATGCAACGTATATGATAGGCAATACATATCATATATATCGGCTTCCCTGGTGGTTCAGTGGTAAAGAACCCGCCTGCCAATGCAGGAGACATGGGTTCGATCCCTGGGTCAGGAGGATCCTGGAGAAGGAGTTGGCAACCCACTCGAGCAAGGGAAATGTCATAAACAGAGGAGCCTGTCAGGCTACAGTCTATGAGGTTGCAAAGAGTTGAACACAACTTAGCCATCCCACCACACACACACACACACACACACACACATGCATATGATTGTTGTTTAGTCACTAAGTCACCTCTGACCCTTTGCGACCCCGTGGACCGTAGCCTGTCAGGCTCCTCTGTCCGTGGGATTCTCCAGGCAAGAATACTGGAGTGGGTTGCCATTTCCATATCCAGGGAAGCTTCCCAACCCAGGGATCGAACCTGGGTCTCTTACATTGCAGGCAATCTCCTGTATCATTGTGGGTTGATTCTTTACCAACTGAGCTACCAGGGAAGCTGTGTGTGTGTGTGTGTGTGTGTGTGTGTGTGTGTGTGTTGCTATACATATTTATCTTCCTCCGTATTTGAAGACATGGCCTGTAATGATGGTACTTCTGGCACCAGACTTACCCTCTTTGAAAAGCAAAGTTCCTTGACTTCTTTGCTGTCAGTTCTTCAGTCATGAAACAAATACAGTAAGCGGGCAGGCTAAAATGTTAATGGCACCAGAAGGCTAACTGGCTTGAATGCTGAGGCTGAATATGGCCTCTGCCTGCTTGGATGGTGGGAAGAGTTTCGCTGGACATGTTTCCCCCTCTGCAAGATCTCTGCTCGCTGGATTAGACCTTAAGCCTGTGTTTGTTGATTGCACAAGAACTCTGGATCTCTGCTTTTCCCAGAGGCATTTAAAACATGCCAAGCTGGTGTTGCAAAAAAAAAAAAAAAAAAAACCAAGCCTGTGCATTCAGCAAATATAATTCGACGAGCAGAGACGTGTCAGTCACTCACCCAGAGGAGAGCCCAGTCCTGCCACCGCCGCTGGAGCACACGCCATGGACATTGAGAAGGTCAACTCCATGGGCTTCGGAGAATTTGTGGATGTGTTCGGAAACGTCATCGAGAGATGTCCTCTGATCGCAGCCGCAGTTTGGTCCAAGCGCCCATTCTCTGGCTTGGGAGATTTAGAGAAGCACTTTTTTGCCTTTATTGATGGTCTTCCATTGTCAGGTAAGGCTTTGGGGTTGGACACTGAGAGCCTCCACAGAGGGATTTCAGGTGTGCTTATCAAAAAGATAGGGGAGGGAATTCCCTGGTGGTCCAGTGGTTAAGACTCAGGTTTCACTGTGAAGGGCCTGGGTTTGAACCCTGATTGGGGAGCTAAGATCCCACAAGCCATCAGTTCAGTTCAGTTCAGTTCCGTCACTCAGTCATGTCTGACTCTTTGCGACCCCATGGACTACAGCACACCCCCTTCGCTGTCCATCACCAACTCCTGGAGCTTACTCAAACTCGTCCCACAAGCCATAGTGTGGCCAAAAAACATTTCTTTTAAAATGGGGGGAGGGGAGGTCTTGTGGCTGTTTTGGATTTTTAAACACAATTTTTAAAGGTTACTTTCCATTTAGTTATTACAAAATATTGGCTATAGTCTCAGTCTTGTATGATATATTCCCGAGCGGATCTTAGACCCAGTTGTCTCAGCCTCCCCTCCCCCATCCATCATGCCCCTCCCGCCTCCCCTCCCCTCCCCACTGGTAACCTCTAGTTTTCTCATCTGGGAGTCTACTTCTTTCTTTTATCAAACTGTTTTGAGATGTTTGAGCCTAGTCGCTTATCCCGGGTATACACATTTACTTGTTTTTGCTGTAAGGCTTGGTGAGTTTCTTCAGACTTTTGCAAAAGAGAGTCAAACCCTTGCAGTGTTAAGTGGACAGTAGAGTGAAAGAAGGTTCATTGGCTCAGGTAAACTGGCTGTTAAATATTAAAGCTCTGGGGTTACCAGGAAAGAGGAGGCAGCCACCTCCTCTGGCCTCAAAGCTGCTCAGGGACCAAAGGTCAGGCTAGTGTCCCCCTGCCCCGCCCCACCTCAGCCCTGCATTGGCTTTGGGAATGTCCCTTATGCAAGAGAGGAGACCGCTCCGTATCAGACTATCTGAGGAGCCTGGGGGGGAAGAGAGAATGGCTGACGTTTTACCAGAAAGGGCCGGTTTGGACTAGGCGGCTGAGGAAAGTAAAGTCCCTCAGGTCAGCAGCTCCCTGTGGGTGTGAGGTAGAGGGGGAACGACAAAAGTCTGAAGAAATCCCTCTGGAGAAAGGGGTAGAAAATGCCGATTTCCTCTGGGTGGAGAGAGAAAAGGAGGCCCTTGGGGGTGTAAGATGGGGAGAAGAGGGAAGTTTGTGGGCGAGTCAGGAGGACACACAGCCTCCCAGGGGTTCACAGGCCAAAGGTCAGCGGCCAAGGCTGTCTCCCAGGCTGTCCTCAAGGTCCCTGGAGAAGCCTGGACTGGCTGAGGGGACCTCGAGGGGACAGGCTATCTTCACAGAGGGGCTTCCACAGGGAGCTGGGCTGTGGGCACGGCGCTCTTCTGCACAACAGTCCTGGCCTGTGAGCCCAGGGCTCCGACACCCGGCCCGGCAAGGTTTCCAGAGGTCAAAGGGAGCCTCCCAAACAAGGGGCTCCTTTATTTCATTTTAGGTACATTCAGGAAGAGGGGAGGATGAGGGATTAAGCCAAGCTGACAGGAATGTGGAGGCCCTGACTTCCCAGCGGTCCAGTGGTGAAGACTCTGAGCTCCCAGTGCAGGGGGACCCCAGGTTTGATCCCTGATCGGGGAACTAGATCCCACACCTGCTGCAAGTAGGAATGTAGGGGCCCTGTTGACCCTCACCCACTGCCTGCCCAAAGCTGAACCCGCAGCCCCCACACACCCCGCTGCAGCCCAGCTGGCTGCAAACGTGAGGCTGCAAACTGTATCTGGGCCAGTGTCAGACTCCCATCCCACCCCGTGGGATCATATTTCAGAACACTGGAATATGATCAAGATTTGCCACGGGAATGAATGAAATCGTTCCTAAGGGGATGTTGGAAGATGGTGGTGCCCGGCATTACCCTTCCCCACACACTTTAACTGGGGTGACTTTCGAAGCAGGTCAGTGGGACAAAACCACTGGAGGGAGTTGGAGCCACCTGGGCGTTTGCTTGCTTCTGCACTCCAGGCAGTTCTTTGAGGGACCTCCCTGCTGGTAGAGCTTGCTTCTCAGCCCTGTGCTGGTGGCCACACTTGCCTGGGGCAGCTGGGAGTGCAGCCCTCTCTAATCACCTTCCTCCTATCTAATCATCTTCATAGTATTAAGCAAGCAGAGTTAGTGGTGGAAATAATGATGATAGCCCCTAAAATGCATTTTCCCCTTACTATTGCTATCTTTCAAGCACCTTTCCCAACATTTGGCATTTACTAACTCCCTTAATCCTCATAATAATCCTATAAAATAAGGATTATCATTAGTATCCCCATTTTACAGATAAGAAAACTGAGACAAACCCTGATAACCCAACAGCTTTTGAAGAATTTTCTGGAAATTCAAAGGCAAAATCTAGAAACAGTTTCTAGGGACTTCATCTATTCATTCACTGATTTATTCAGTAACGTTAATGCTTGATGTGGGGTTTTATTTTTATTATTATTATTTTTTATCTTTTTTTTTTTTCTTGGCTACATTTCTTGACTTGCAGGATCTCAATTCCCAGGTCAGGGATTGAACCCCGGGCAGCAGCAGTGAAAATCCAGAATCCCACCAGGGAACTTGCTGGTTTTGATTTTTTTAAGTTTTTTTTTTTTTTTTAATGTGGACCATTTTAAAAGTCTTTATTGAATTTGTTACTATATTGCCTCTGTTGTTTGTGTTCTGGCTTTTTGGCCAAGAGGCATACGGGATCCTAGCTCCCCAACCAGGGATCAAACCCACACCCCATGTGTTGGAAGGTGAAGTCCCCACCATTGACTGCCAGGGAAGTCCCCTCCCTAGTTTTTAAAATAATCAAGTAAAAGTCTAGCTTTTATTCTTAAATGTTTGCTCACAACCCCGTAGACTATAGCCCCCCAAGCTCCTCGGTCCGTGAAATTCCCCAGGCAAGAATACTAGAGTGGGTTGCCATTCCCTGGATCTTCCTGACCCAGAGATTGAACCCATTTCTTCCTGCATTGCAGGCAGATTCTTTCCGCTGAGCCATTGGGAACAACTTACTCCTTAGATAGTAAACAACAAACTGGGTGTAACAGAGTCTTTGAATCCTAAAACTAAAAGGGACCTTATAGATATGTTCAGGTTATGACGATCTATCTGGTCAAGGATTAATTTTAGATGATCTAAGAAAACCCTCTACCATTTAAAGAAAAATGAAAATTCTGTTTCAAGAGTAAGCAAAGGTTGACTATTCGTTTACTATGGTGATTACTGACCAGTAGGTGGCAGTATAGGACTAATATTTCGCTCCAAAACTAATTGGCCAAATACCTTTTCAAGCCAATCAGTTCCTGATTCCCAAGCCAGAGGAATGGCAACAATAAAGGGAAGAAGGTTCACATGTTGCGCGGGCACGCGCGCGCGCACACACGCACACACACACGGCCAGTAATGAACAAATTCAATAGTGATTTGTATTAAACATCAAAGAGCAATAAAAATGTCATACCAGTTAATCATGCATCTTTCTGTGGCATTTCAGAATAGCAATTATGCCATGATTCATTACTCAATACTTATTTCAGAAGATAGCAGTTGAAAGCATCAAAGAGTTGGATACCGATAACTTCCTTCAATGCAGGCTATAAGGTATTTATACGAGGCTATTATGATGTGTTCGTTCAGTCAAAGAATATACAGCACTTTCTCCCCAGAGTGTCAGTCAATAAACACTTGCTAAGTGCCTACTCTTCCCTGGGGAACTGTCCCTGTCCCTGGAGTTAAAGCCATGAACAAGACAAGTCCCTGCCTTCAATGAGCAGACATTCCAGTGAAGAGATGCAGGATTAACATACATAAAAAGGATCATTTCAATTCTAGACTATGAGAAGAACATTTGTATTAGGATAGAACATATGTAATAAAAGAGGTCTTTCTTAAGTGACAAGAAAGACCAGGCGGTTGGAGAATGGTGGAGAGTGGAGGGATGCGAGGAGAGGGGTCAGGTGGAGGGCCTGCAGCAGCAGTAAAATCGAGAGGCGATGGTCAGGGGGACTATGGTTGGAGCAGGAGAGATGAAGAGATGTGGCTGGATTTTCAGGACGAATTTTAGAGTTAGAGCCAACAGGTGTTTTTGATAGATTTGTGGCAGGAAGGCAGGTCAGAAACAAAGAGAAATGAAGGATTGTTGTGTTGTTTACCTTGTGTCTGACTCTGGGACCCAACGGACTGTAGCCCGCCAGGCTCCTCTGTCCATGGGATTCTCCAGCCAAGAAGACTGGAGAGGTTGCTATTTCCTTCTCGAGGGGATCTTTCCAACCCAGGGATCAAACCTGCGTCTCCTGTGGCTCCGGCGTTGGCAGGCAGATTCTTTACCACTGAGTCACCTGGGAAGCCCGAAATGAAGGATAACACCTGTGTTTTCTATATGAGCAGCTGAGTGGGTGGTGATCTGTTTTCTGCAACGGGGATGAGTTCAGCACTGAGAGGACAGGATGGCGAATGGGAGCTTGGCAAGGCTGAGATACCAAATAACCACCCAGAGGACAATGTTGAGTGTTCAGTTGGCTCATAACAAAGGAACTCAGGGAAAAGCTGAGGACTAGACTAGACCCAGGTGTCATGAAATAATCGATGACATTTGAAGCTAGGGGGCTAGATGAGAACGCTTAGGGCATCTGTGTGAATCAGAAAGGAGGAGGTGTGAGGACTGAGTCCGGGAGCACTTGTGTCGCTGATCTGGGCCAGTGATGAGAAGAAGTGATGATGGGAATCTTCCAAGGAGAGAGGGCCGACCACATGACATGCTGCCAAGAGGCTGAGAGAGAAGAGGCCAGAGCACTGGCTGTTGGCTTGAGCAAGCTGTCGTTGCCTATGACCTGAGAAGTGCAGCCTGGCAGGCTGGTGGGGCTGGAAGTGTGATGGGGTGAGCCTGGGAGGCGGGGAGAGGAAGTGGAGATGCCCAGGAGACAGTCCCCAGGAGCAGCTGTGCTGTGAGGAGGAGTAGAGACACAGGGAGGAACTAGAGGACCACAGGCAATCAAGAGAGGGCGCTTGTTTTCTTTAGGGGTTGAGTGCTTCTAGGGTCGGTTTGTGTATTGATGAAGTGGCAGTGATGGTGGGCGGGCAGGGGGATTGATGGTTGAAATCGTAGCCTTTGACGTGGAAGGAGGTGCTGGCTCCCAGAACACAAGTGGAGAGAGAGGCTGGCCCAGGCCATGCACGGGACAGGAGGGTGGGCACACCAGCTGGGACAGTGTGGGGATGCTGGAGGACACTGATGGGCTTCCAGGCCAACCGCCTGCTCTTCAGCAGCCGCCACTGTCTGCTAATAAAATGAGGACTGTCGGCTCCATGCCAGGAACTCTTCAAGGGGCAGAGATTCTTGGTCTGTGGTCGCAGCAAATAATGCCTATCCACACCTGCATCTCCAGACCATCCCATGCCAATGGCAGAGGCAGTGCTGTCTTAGATTTTAGGAGAGACTGAAGGACAGACAGTACTGAAAGGCCTGAAGTGAGACACCCAGCCAGGTTTGGGCACTCCATGTAGGAGGACTGCAGGGCTGAGGTGGGGAGGTGGGGAGTACCCAGGCATGGTTTCCAGCCTCCTATTGGGGCTTAACACAATAGGGGATGCCCCAGCTGGGGATGCAGCGCTGGAGGAGGGACAGAGCTGTCTGGCAGGAAGGATTGGAAGGGGCATATCAGTGGTTTGGGGCAATAAAGATGGAGTCCTCGGCTCAACGGGCTCAGGTTCTATTTCTCCAGAGCTACCATTCCCTGGCTGCCTCCTCACACCATCTTCTTTTACCTACATTTGAGGGCTCTGTGTGTGTGTGTGTGTGTGTGTGTGTGTGTAAATCCTCTTTTCTGATCTCTTTTCTTCTCTTTGCTCTGTGCTTCTCTCATCCCCCTTGTCTCCCGCCACCATCGGAAAACATGCTCAGTACTGGGCAAACATTAACCCCAGGTGATGTTTTCAAGAGAGGGAAGAGCCCAACAGAGTGAGAAGCCAGGTGTCAGGGCCAGAAAGAAGAGGCAGGTCTGGGATGCGGGCGGCCACCCACAGGACCGGGGTTCTGCTTGGGGCCACGCCACCGGGGGACAGAACCAATCCCTGGCCAGGTCCTCCTAGCAATAACCTCGTTCCCTGCGCTGGAGCCAGGCCTCTGCAGAGTAAGAAATGAGGGGAGGGTGGCGTGGGGGGGACGCTGAGTTGTTCAGTGAGAAGACGGGGTCTTGGCCCCCTTACCTCCTCACCCCTTTGAAAATCTGAATAAACAAGGAGGGGTGCAGGGCGGGCCTGCGGTCAGGGCCTGTGAGCCTCCCAGACCCCCCGCTGCCCACGCCCATTTGGGGGGGGCGGTCCAGACTGGGTGGGTGTGGAGCGGATTCAGGGGGCGCCCAGCCTCAGACTTGGGCAGCCTCCATAGCACAGCTGCTCTCCAGCCCAGGGCTGCTTGGGCAGCCTCCACAGCACAGCCGCTCTCCAGCCCAGGGCTGGGGGCGCCCAGGTAGGGACTTTATCACCGATGTTTTCACATCACCCGGATGCACTGAACGCGGGGACCAAGCGCCCCAGCTTTGCAAGGCCCAGGAGAGATATTCTAAAATGGGGGGTATTGCCAAAATGGGATTACTGGTGACCTGAGTTTCATTTTAAACCACATTCAATCTTGAAGGGGCAGCCAGCGCTCCAAAGCCAGTGGTTTGGAGTCCAGGAGCCCCACGCAGGCAGCTTCCTGGCTCAATGACCTTGGGCAGGTCACCTACTCCTTTCTGAGCCTCTGATGAAGCCTCTCTTCAATGCAGAAGTTCCCCCCACCCCAGTTCTCCCACCTCTCAGGGCACAAGTCCACAAGTCAACAATCCCAGTTGTCCTTTAATTGGGCAGAAACTATAAGATTTAAGCAGGGGGAGTTTATACTCTAATTAAAGGAAGAGTCGACCAGTGATCCCCTCTTTCCAGAGGAGCCTCACACCTGTCCTCAGCCCCAGGGACAGAAACTTCCAGCCGCAGGGCAGCCCAGTTACACTGAGTTTACTAGGGCAGGTAATATGGCTATTTATTGAAAAACTGCTAGCATCAGGTGCTGTTTGGGTAAATGAATTGTCTCCAATCCTTGCCACTCCTCAGCAAGCTAGGTGTCATCAGCCCCATTGTTCCCATTGGGTTCCCTGTTTAGCATATCTGAAATCTTGCCCAGCCCCACGGATTCTAAATCTCCCTTTAGAGAACTAAGTAAAATGATTGGCTAGGGCTCAGGAAAACCCCCCTGGATTAGGACTTGAAATCGCCGGACTCACACCACGGGTGGCCAATTTCAGGCCAGTGTTCAGGGATGAGGAGAAGCTGCCTTCCCAGGAAAGGTTGTTCTCCGCGAATTGTTTTGAGATCTACCGTGGGAGAAGGGAAACGAGCCTCAGAGACGGTGGGTGGTGAGTGGTGCTGTTTTCCTAAAAGGAGGAAGCCACTTTCGTTCAAAGGGCCGTAGGATTCGGCTGGAAATGGGTTTCTTTGCAGTTAATCATCTGCAAAGCTCTTTGCACGCCTGATTCCAGAAGCCCAGAGCTCACACTTAGGGTCACAAAACCCTGGGCATTTATTTGCCAAGCTCCAAGGATGTTATCCCTGTGGATCCTCCCCGCCCTTCTCCTTTCCAGAGCGAAACCCATTCCGTGGCTTTTTCAGGAAGTCTTCAGGCCCTTGTGTCCGGCCCTCTCCGACATCAAAGCCCCCCTGAGAGCAAAGGACTTTGAAAAGATACGAAACGCTCGGGTTCCCTTATCGCGTCCGCGCTCCCTCCCGAGCAAGTCGTAAATTCCGAGCCTCCGCGGCCGCTCCCCGCCGCTCTGCTGGCCCCAAGGTCTCAAAGGACAGACTTGTCACTTCCCGCCCCGCCCCCGGGGCCCCGGCCGAGGCCGAGTGAAGCGGGGTTGGCGGGGCGCGGGGTTCAGGACGAGCTGGAGGGGGCGGGTGCGCTGGGCGCCCCGATCTGCCCCTCATCACGTCCCGGGACCCTGCTCTTCTCCGAAGCCCTTCGGGGCGCGATAACGCGCTCCCACCGCCTTGTGTCTGTGCTTCTCCGCAGGCCAGGAGGGCGTCCTGCGCTGCCACCCGGAGCTGGCGGGCCGCCAGCCGCAGTGCGGCCGACTCTCCGCCGAGTCGCAGCGGGAGCAGAGCGCCGCAGGCCTGCAGAACCTGGGCGCGGCCGAGCGGCTTCGGTTCACCGAGCTCACCGCGCAGTACCGCACGCGCTTCGGCTTCCCCTTCGTGCTCGCCGTGCGCCTCAGCGACCCGGCGGCCGCGCCCCGCGAGCTGGCGCGCCGGCTGCGGTGCCCGCCGGCGCAGGAGCTGCGCACCGCCTTGGGAGAGGTGAAGAAGATCTGCCACCTGCGTCTCGCCGACCTGCTCGGGGAGCAGCCGTAGCGGCCGCGCCAGCGGAGGACCCCGGGACGCAAGTCGGGACGCGCCAGGGCCGCGGGCGCGCGCGATGCGCTTAGAACGGAGTCCACCCCCGCTCACGGAGGCCGGGGCGAATCGAGACAGTCGCACGAATAACGAGCCCTTCTGTACCCCTCCCCACACGCGCACCCTTTGCCAAAATATCTGTTGATAGTTTCGGGCTTTGCCACCGATGTATCCAGCTCACTGCTCCAATTCTTCACTCCCGCTGCGGCCCGTTGACACCACCAGCCTATGCGGATTCCAAAGCGCTCATCCAGCTCGTTTGGGCCCCGCACCCTCTCCTGCTATGCCCCCAGCCGCAAAACAAAACGGACAGAAAAGGAATCTTTTATTCTCCAGCGATTTGTCTGTTCTTTTTTTTTTTTTTTTTTCTTCTCCCACCTTAGTTGCTGCGCCGACACTTACATGAGAGTGGAAGGAGTCTCTCTGAAACTTGGACAAACACAGGAGCTTGAGCTGGGACTGACAAAGCAGCCTACGGGGATGGAGGGCGGGAGAGAGCCCCGCGGGGGCCGGCGTTGCGGAGGCACCCGGTGGGGGACGGCAGAGAAGGCTAGGAGTGGGGCTTCTCCAAGCTGGATGGGCCTGAAGGTCCAGGGCCCTGTAGAACTGATAAAGCGGGGAACGGAGGAAAATCGGTTCTGGCCAGAGGAGGCCGGACCTGGGGTTCCAGAGCCCCAGAGAACTGGTGTCTAGCGTGTCCGCTCACACAGCAGGAGCCCACCACCTTTCTCTCTCTCTCAGTCATACCCATCAGAAGGTCCAACAAACCCCAACCAGCGCTCCTTAGACTTCTGTTGGCAGAGGGGAAACAAGCCATGCCGTGCTCGTCTCCGCAGAGGGAGTAAGACAGGAAGGTGGAACTGGCCCTGCTGAAGACACGAGCTTTCGTTAGTGACCAGCCGGGGTCTGCAGGGCAACAAGAGCAATAGAATCTTTCCATAAAAAGCAGTGCAGCAGCACCCTTGCTGGGGGCTAAATTCCACGGACAGAAGCCGCTGTGGTAGCATGGGAATTTTAATCCAGGAACCCCGCTCCCCTTTGCCAGCTTACAGGTGTTGCCTGCTAGTGGTGAGGGTGAAGGCCAGAGGCTGAGGAGGGCGGCAGGTGGGGAAGCCAGGAGGTGAGCCAAGGCCCCACCGTCACTGTAGGCCAGGGCCGGCGGCGGGGTCAGGGGAGTCCCCAGAGCCTTCTCTGGATGTGGGAATACCAGGTGTCTATTACAAAGGACCTGGGTGCAAAGGTGGGGCCCCTGGGCCTGGGGCTAGACGCCTGCCTCCCTCTTGCTGGGGTAACCTGGGGGCTTTCCTGACCCAAGTGAGAAACCTGCTGTTTGGCAAAGATGATTTTCTGGCCCCGATACAAGGACCTAGGGCTGGGCCTGAGACTGAGTATGATTAACTATATTGAAGGCACCCTACTCAATCCTAGAGTGAGCCCACCTCTTGGACAGAGGGACCCCCATATAAATATGCTCAGGCTAGGACAAGTGGGAATCCCCAGGGCCAGATCCGAAGCCCTATTTTTAGAGGTGGGGAGCTGCATTTTGCAGGGCTCAGGCACCATCTGATGTCTACTATTACACAGTTAACATTTTGAGGGCTTAAAGCTTGTCCGCAAAATTGTTTGTTTCTTCAGGAGGGGATACAGGGTGGGGGAAGGCGCTGAACCCGCCCCTTCAAAAGAGCTGGGGGAGAAAGGGGAGAGCCTCTACCTAAGCCCTGAGCCCTGGCAGAGGACCCGGGGGGCGCGGGGAAGACCCTGGACACCCCACACCCACCTCCATCCTCCTGCGGGCGGCTCTCCAGAGGCTGCCAAGGTCTGGCAGGGCTGTTTTCTTCTGCCATGTCTTGGCTCAGATAGTGATGTCCTGGGCTTGGGCATGTTTTCTGGTTTCTGTGCTCCTGGTGCGCAGGACGCGGGAAACGAACCAACCGGACAGTGAAGACACGTGGACTTGGACTCGGGCTTCAGCAAAGGCACCAGCCAGGACCGCTGGGTGGCCCGGAGAAGTCGGGAGAGGGGGTGCAGAAGTGGTGGTGCAGTTTCCGGGGTGAACAGTTAATATCCGTACTTACTAATTCATTAAAAAAAAAAAAGGCACCACGGCAACTCTTTAGAAAAGTCGGAGAGCAAAGAGCTGATTTCAGTGTCAGTGACTCTTCAACCCCTCCAGACACACTGCCTCCCGAAGTAGGGGTGCTGCTTTGCCCACTGTCACTCCCCCCTGAAATGTTCAAGACCAGCCGGCAAGCAGAGGCCCCAGGAGAACGCTCCCGCTGGGAACTGCCGAGCCCAGGTCCCACTCACCTATGTGATGGGAAACTGAATGGGTGGTCTCTTTCCGTCACCCATACAGGTAGGACCCTTTGGGGTCGTGTGTCCAAAAGAGGTACTGGGACACTGCTGGGGAAGTAGAGGATGAGGAGAAAGACAAGGCGATTTCTTTGCATTCCTTTTACTCGTTTTGAATTTGACACATTTCCAGGGGTCAGCCACAGGATGTGGGTTCCCAATCAAAAAATAAAGATGAGCTCTTTTACAGAAAGTAATTTACTGTGGAATAGATGGATACTTTTGCTGGCAATTGAAGAAACATCTGGATGGAGTTCAATTCAACAAACTTATACCCTGCAATTAGCAGGTGCCCCTGAAAAGGAGAAATATAATAAATAGGACTTGGAAAGCAGAATTGTCACAACAGCTCAATCTGATTGTTTTGAAACTATTTGGTTCATGGGGTGGGGATGGGGAGTTTGGCTTCCCCCCGTGACACCAGTCACCAGTCGGTTTGGGGTTGGGGAGGCTGTTTCCAGGGTGGCACCCAAAGCCTTAGTAATTATTAACATTTGCACAGAGTGCTCCTGGTTACAAAGAATGCACCTGTGCATAGCTCATTTAATGTTAGTGACCGGAACAGCTAGCTGTGTGACCTTGGGAAGGTCACCCAACCTCTCTGGGCCTCAGAGTGCTCCTTTGTAAAATGCAAAGGCTGCAGACATGAAGTCCTTTGTCCCACCCCCACCCCCCAACTCCCTAACCCCTACCAGCGTTCCCTGGTGACTCAGACGGTAAAGCATCTGCCTACAATGCGGGAGACCCAGGTTCAATCCCTGGGCTGGGAAGATCTCCTGGAGAAGGAAATGGCAGCCCACTCCAGTATTCTTGCCTGAAAAATCCCATGGACAGAGGAGCCTAGTAGGCTACAGTCCATGGGGTCGCAAAGAGTTGGACACAACTGAGAGACTTCACTTTCGACTTTCCTCTCTAGAGAGTAGCTTCCAATGGGGCCAGTAACCCAAGGAGAGCTGCACCCTTACCTGAGCCCCTTCCCTCTGCCACATACACCTTACTTTGTAGGGCTTCCTGGGAACATATTTTCATATGACAAACAAAGGTCATCACCTTAGGCACGAGACATCGGTAAGGGAACAAGCGGTAACTCCACGCCAAAGCCATGTGATAGCATTTAGGTGTTGCTGGCCTGGGGGCCGGGTCTTCTCCACAGTGAGCATTCCCTCTCGGGCTTTTAATTCTTGCTCTGTGCTCACGCATCGCACAGAATTAGACCAAGTCATACAACATCCACAGACTGATTCTAGCAGGATGGGTGGGGAGGGCTGGCGGGGGAAGAAAATAGGCAACCACCATTTATCCCCATAATTTGCAGCCACTGGGCAAAACCAGATTTCTGCACCCAAATATCAGCCCTTCGTCCGAGGCTTTTTCTTTTCCTAGCTCTCCTTGAGCGGAAGGAGAAAAAAAGTTATTTCTTGCCCCTGGATGAGAAAGCTCACTGTTTTATCCACTCTCCTGCACCCTGAGTGTTAAACGTCTAACCCACCGATGACCTCCCACAATTTCAGGAACTCTCCCGCAGGTAGGCAGGACAAGAAACTCAGTTTGCTTGGGGGGAACATTCTTGACTCCCTTGGGTGGGGACGAGCCTGTGAATGAAGCCGGGCAGCTGTGGGCAGCTGCGGCCCCTCCCTGCTGTTCAGGATGAACACGTTGTGCTCCTTTGTGGCCTGATGGAACTGAGCAGGCAGTGGACCCTAGGGAGACCCTACAGAGAGGACACTGTGACTGATCTCTCTCCCAGAGATGTTAGCGGAGCAGCAGGGCAGGATTTCTTCTCAAACCACCCCTTATAGAGGCTTCCTTTATGTGAGGGGATTGCTGACTTCGTGCCGTTGTTGGCCCCAAAACTCTCCAACTCCAAACTACACAACGACCGAGTAGTTTTTCCCACAGCAGTGTAGACTGCCAAGCTGAATGGTTTTATCAGACAACACTCTTCCTTGTTGCTCTTCCTTGTTTCTCCTGGGAATTCAGGTCCGTGCAGGTTGAAGGCTTCCTGTGCAGGGCAAGAGAGGGAGTTTGCAAGAGCAGTGCTCTTTGGATCATTTCCTTGATCTGAAAGGGTTTCAGAAAGTAGATTCACTTGCTAAGGTGGAACAGACAGCCTGCCCTACCTCGGTGTCAAGGGTCACAGGTGCCCCAGTTCCAGGAGCCACAAATACAGGGAAAAGCAGGGTCCCCCCCAGGCTGGAGCAAACACTGGGGACCTTTGAGCAGAGAGGCAGCCCTGTCAATGATCTGTGGATTCAAGGAGTGTCTCATCTCCCTGGAAGAGTGGCCCGCCCCTTCCGGTGCCTCCTGCTCCCCACCCAGCTCTGTGCCCCTGCCCTTGCCAGCAGCCAGGATCCTGGAAGCCTGGACCCTCTTGGAGGAATGTGGAGTGGCTCCGACACTGTCAGTAACAAAGAGACGTCCCTTTGATAACCTAAGTGGAGCCCACCCCCAGTCTTCGGGACCCTTTTATTTACCTGGGTCTCTTTCTTCCCACCCTTTCCTGCCCTAAGCAGCCTACTCAAGCTCCGTGGGGTCACAGCCTCAGGCCCAGCCCCACCCCAGCCCCAAACTTCCCTATGACTTGGAGACCCAGGTACTGGTAGGCTGGGCCAGAGCCTTGAAGAGTGAAGGCTGGGGACAACCATTGAGGGTGATTCTCAGCTGTAGCCAAGAGGCTCTAAGACCAGGCACCTTGGTCTCTGCTGGAGGCCTGTCCCACGTGGCACCTGCACTCCCCCAGGGCCACACACCTGCACCCAGAGGCCAGAGGAGCTGCCTCCCCTCCCCCACCCAGAGCAGGCTTCCAGAGGTCAGGAACCCGACAAAGGGCTCTCAGAGGCTAAGCCATGGTGATGAAAAGACACCAGGGTCTCTTCCCATCAGCCACTTTGCACCCCTCCCTGATTGCTCCCAACAGCCTGCCCCTGCAGGAACCCAGATGGGCCCCCTCTTGGCTGAGGGAGCAACCCAGACATGAGGGGATATTTCCACTCCAAGGAGCTTGTCCAAGGACATCATTATTGCTTCCTTTCCCCTCACCCCCAGCCCAGGACCCAGAACCATAGAGGGGCCATGCTACTGCCATGAGGGCCCATTTCTTCATGAAGGACACCAGCCAGTGTTCTCTCTCCAGCCATCACACCCCACACCCCAAGTGAGCATGGGCCTCTCTGAGATCTGGTGTGACCCCTGGGGCCAGATCAACCCAGGCCGCTCCCAAAGCATTTGGGCAGGCAGGCCAGGGCCCTTTCTCCAGGGCAGAGCGGAGACACAGCTGGAAAACCGGGACAATTAGCCAGCGGCCGGCGGCCATAAAAACGCAGGAAGCGGCCACCGCAGGGTGGAGGGGGCTGGCTGTCCCCAATAAAGCGATTGTCCCAAAGAATGCCCACATTCCGAAGACTTGGGCGCAAGCCTGGGCCTCGGCTTCCAGAGCTGGAGGCTTGGGAGGGGGCTGTGGGGGCGGGGCGGGGGGGAGGCGGAAAGAAGGATTGTGTCTCCCAGGAAGAGGAGGAAGATGTTTGCTAGATCAAACGTCTGCAATGCTCCCACCACTTAACCTCCCACATCCCGGCCTCATCCAGGTCCACAGACTCCCCCCAACCCCACCCCATGATCCCCCTCCCAACTCAGTGACTTGGATTCTGTAACGGGCTTTGTAATTTGTTTCCTATTTTATTTCTCAAGAGGTCCAATGACACTCAGTTCTCCGGGCCAGGCCCGGGGAGATCCACAAGGATGATCTGCTACAGCCTTCACCAGTTGATTGCCCAGTTTGTTACCACCCGCCCCCTACATTTTAACCTCTTTCCTTAGGAAACACAGAGGACAGGAGGGACCAGCAAGGAGGAGATCCGAAGCCCTGATCCTGCTGGGGGCCTGGCCTCTCGGAACTCTGCGGCTTGCCGGCTGTCCTCTGTAAAGTGGAGATGACAAGACCCGCTCTATTCCCGATCTGGGGAGATGTGAAGATCTAGGAGATAAAGGACACTGGAAGGAGCTCCAGAGATCACACGAGGAAGTGACAAACACCAGAGACCACTCGGCGGCGAGAACCGACAAGGGTGGATCTGCAGGACAGCCATGCGCCCCGCTGGTTCCTGGAGCGCTCAAAGCCACCCAGCCCACTGCCCGGGCCGCTGCGATCCTCAGACCCTGGTCTGGCAGCGCCGTCTGGACTCGGAGCAGACAGAGGTAGACTGGCAGCCGCAGGCCCCACTCCCCGCGGTCGCTGAACCGAGATGGGCACCTGCCCGAGCGAATCTGGTCGCCCTGAGCTCCTGTCCTCCAACTTGTCCTGGCGGGTCCCGAGCCAGGCCACACAATATAGGTCCCCACGGCCCCCACTTCCAGCCCTCGACACAGTGCTTCCAAATCCAAGACCCTTCCCCACTCAGGGGTTTTCAGAAACAATCATCAGTGATGGCTCAGGGGGCTCTTCCCAACCCCTGGAGATGAAAAACTATTTTCTCTGGAGAAATGTTTTACTTTGCAAATGAGAATGGTTTTAAGCCATTGGTATGTTGTATGACATATACATACCTAGGTAGACATTAGCAGAAATCCTAGAGTCCCTTCTCCTTGATTTTAAACTACGTATTTAAGTATATAAACATATAAGTGTAACTTGATTAGTTTTCACAGGCAACAAACACACCAGGACCCACCTCAAGAAACAGCAGAACTCTAGCAAACCCTCCTGCTCCCCTCTATTACTGCCCTCCCACCAGCCTGACTACTACCACTCTCTTCTAGGTTTGCACTCAAGATTTCTGAATTTGGAGTGTAAATGCTTTTTCAAAAAAAATTAATAGCTTTGAGTCCCAAATGTGAGATGAACTCAGAGATGCAACCTGCAACTAGGGTCTTAATTTATCTCGTGTGGGGGGCCAGCTGTTTCCTAGGGAAGAAAACAAATGATCAGCGGTGACAGTTTGGGGGGCACAGTCGGCCTGGCCAGGGGCGCAGAGGGGAAAGGAACAGGCTTATTTCTCCCGGCTCCACCCGTCACCTCCCAGGCTGGCCAGAAACTCTGTCATCAAAGCAATGGCTTCCCTTTTTGTCTTTGGGATGGAAGGAGCTTCTTCTAGACACCCCCTCCCTTCCCTGCAAATGCAAAAACACGACTCCTCAGTTCCTGAACCCCGATTCCCACCAAGATCGCTCTCCCCACCCCTCCACCCCCTTTTGCAAGTCTCTAGATTCCATTCTTTGAACCCGTGATTGGAGGTTAAAGTGCACCAAGGTTGGAAGGAGGAAGCTCTTAACAATAAAGGTTTGAATATTTAGCTGTGATGGGTCGCAGCCCTCTCGAGAGCTCCCCCCCTCCCTAATCTTTTAAAATGCAAATCGTGTTTCTAGGGGTTGTGCGCCGGGTGCGCGCTGCGCCTCGACGTCTCCAGCCATTGGTGTCTGTGTCATTACTAATAGAGTCTTGTAAACACTCGTTAATCACGTAAGGCCGCCGGCCTGGGGCTCCGCACGCCAGCCGGTGGCGGGTCTTCCCCGCCTCTGCAGCCTGGTGGAAAGGAGGTGGGAGGAAAGAAGGAAGAGAGAGCGGGAGGGAGGGAGGGAGGGAGGAGGCAGGCCCGAGGCAGGGACCGCCTCAGAGGCAGAAGCGCCGCGAGGAGCCGGCGGAGCTTCGCGGGCCAGGGAGCAGCCACCCGCCGTTCCGGTGCCCCCTCGCCCCCTTCGCCAGCGCGGCGCCCCCCGGCAGCCTCAAGCATCAGTCCCTGGGCAGCATGGTGAGGTTCGCCGTCGGGCCCTCGCCACCATGTACGTGAGCTACCTCCTGGACAAGGACGTGAGCATGTATCCCAGCTCCGTGCGCCACTCCGGCAGCCTTAACCTGGCCCCGCAGAACTTCGTCAGCCCCCCGCAGTACCCGGACTATGGCGGATACCATGTGGCTGCCGCGGCCGCCGCCGCCGCCAACCTGGACAGCGCGCAGTCCCCGGGGCCGTCCTGGCCGGCCGCCTACGGCGCCCCGCTCCGCGAGGACTGGAACGGCTACGCGCCGGGGGGCGCGGCGGCCGCCGCCAACGCCGTAGCGCACGGCCTCAACGGGGGCTCCCCGGCCGCCGCCATGGGCTACAGCGGGCCCGCCGATTACCACCCGCACCATCATCCGCACCACCACGCGCACCACCCGGCCGCCGCGCCCTCCTGCGCCTCCGGCTTGCTGCAGACGCTCAACCCCGGCCCCCCCGGGCCGGTCGCCACCGCCGCCGCCGAGCAGCTGTCGCCGGGCGGACAGCGGCGGAACCTGTGCGAGTGGATGCGGAAGCCCGCGCAGCCTGCGCTGGGCAGCCAAGGTGAGCCGGCGGGCGCCGGGGGAAGGCGCGGTCCGTGCGCGTCCGGGGACTCCGCGCAAGGGGGACGGGGCGGGGCGACGGCGTCTGGGGGCTCTGGACCCTCCCCCCCGGGGGTTGCTGCTCTGGCCTCTGCGTGGGGGCTGGCCGGGTAGGGAGTGGAGGTCCTGGTCTCACGAGTCGCGTTCAGTGTAAGGCAAAGGGGAGGCTCCCTCCTTCCCACCGCCCTTCCTTCGTAAGGTCGGGTCCTCAGACCCTCGGGAGACTCCCGCGAACGTGGCGCAGCGCGGCTGCAGCGCAGTGATCGCGTCCATCCGGCTTGCTGCCGCCCGCCCTCGCTCGGTGCGCGGCTGCCGGGCAGCTCCCCAGGGCCGGCTCTAGGGGGACGCCGTCCTTCCCTGTCCCGGCCACTCGGGAAGAGCTTGGGCCGGGGCGGGGGGCGGGAGGGCGGCGCGGTCGCCCGAGGAACCAGGTTTAGCCTTTGGGGCCAAAGGTAAGGATCGGAGCTGCCGCGCTGGGGAAACCGGGCGAAGTTGCCGAAGCTGAAAGAAGGTGTTGGTCCTGGGAACTAAGTGGGGAAGAGGTGCGGCGCGAGGGTGGGGGGAACACCCGGGTCTTCAGACCTTTGATCTGCGCAGGGGCCATTTCAATCAAAAGCCGGAGGGCTGGGACTGGACTCCCCGGGAGTCCCCTCGTGTCTGCAGAGGGAGAAGGGGAGGCAGGGGTAGTGCGCGCTCAGCCGCTGCTCCAGCCAGAGGTCGTTTCTCCGGAACCTTACTTCACAGGGTCTGGTGTGTGTGTGTGTGTGCGCGCGTGTGTGTGTGTGCGTGTGTGTGTGCGTGTGTGTGTGTGCGTGTGTGTGTGCGTGTGTGTGTGTGCGCGCGCGCGCATATTCGTTTAACGAGCTTGCCCCAGAGGTGTTTCTGCAGAGATCCCGGGTTGGCGGGACTGAGCAGGCTCGTGGGCTCCGGGTCTGCCGCGTCCGGCGTCTGAGTGTGTCCAGTGGGGAAAGAGCTCCAGTAGGTGTGGTGGGAGAGTCCTGCTGGCTCCGCTTTCCCTCCGTGAAGCCTTTCCCAGCCCTCTGCACTTCCGCTTTTTCCTCTTCCCTCCTTTCAGGCCCAGCCCGGCCCGCATGCAGGTTATGGCCACTTTGCAGGGGTTTTGTAGCCGATTACAGTCGCATAAATCAGAGCAGCCGTTGGGGGCTGTCTCCTGGGATCGGTATTTTGCGTCACTGCGCACAAGCCGGGACCCATCACCGGGCGAACTGCGGCGGTCCGGGGAGGAGGCCTCGGGGCCGACCTGAGGGTCGGCTGGGTCCCTTCCCCCGCGAGGAGGCGCGCTCGCCTGGCCAGAGAGCGCGCCCGAGTTAGGCCCTTGGCTATCCTGAGCCTGCCTGGGGCGCCGGCCTGCGGTGCCGGGCCGGGACCCTTGGTGCGTCCCGGGAGAATGCGCGCTGAGCAGGCCCCGGGCGGGGGGAGAGGGAGGCGTGCCACCGGAGCCTGGGCCGCGGGGTCAGCGGAGGAGAGGCCGCTGTGAAGTCCCGCGCCAAGGTGGCAAGGCCGCTGTCGGCGCCGGGCGCCCTTGTGATGTTAATGTGGGGCGGCCCGCCGGCCGGAGCCCGACTCCTCTGCGGAGCCTCATCCGTCAAGGGGCGAGTGGGGAGGGGGGGCCGGGTGGGACCCGACCCAGTCCGCTTTGATATACACCTTCCCATCCCTGCCATTGTCTCTTTTAGGGCCCGGAAAGAGGGTGGTGACTTTCGCAGTCAATAATGAATTCTGACAAGTCCCTCTCATCTCTCCCATACTCCAGCCCCCTCCTTGGTTCCCAGGGGGTGCGGGGCATCTCCAAGGTCCTCGGGGCTCGAGCTGCAGAGCACTCTGGGGCCTGGTCGCGCTGCCCTGTCCTCTCCGGATACTGAAAAGACAGCCCCCAGGCAGAGCCGCTCCCGAGGGCCCCAAGGCGAGTCCCGCTCCTGGAGAGTCCGGCTCGGAGAACTCCCCTGCGCCTGGCTCTCCGGCCCGGGGAGGTGTCCTTTGTGGCTCCCACCTGGCGCCCGTACACCATCTGCGTGGTGATCTAGTCTGATCCTCAGCTTGCCCCTCTGTACGCAGGGGCCACCACCGCGGGCGGGCTGGGGGAGGTAGCGCAGGTTCCCGGGACGTGTCAGCTGCTTTTCCTTTCCCGGCGGGCGCAGGGTCGGGGCCACCGTGCGCATTCAAATACGCCCGCCGCCGTGTTGATGTTAATGCGCCTGGCAGGGAGGGGGGATGAAGGCCGGCCCGCCATTTGCTCAGTAGTGGTAATTCAAACAGAACGCGGTTGTTATTAAGGCATTGAAAGGGCTTTTCTTTGATAAGATCGCCTTGTCCTGCATTGTTTGAGGCTGTGTTCTCCTTTCAGCGGCTCCGGGGAGCTCCCTCTGATCCCGCCTGTATCTTCCCAGGGCGCTTTTGTTGTGGTTTGCAAAGGGTTTTACCTGAACAAAGTCGGCCTGCGGGGCATTAAACACCTCAGAGCAACTCCCCAGACCCTTTAGATCTTCCTGCAGCCCCGGGGCACCGGGCGATTGAACCTGTTCTTTTGGGGGAGAAGACCCCGACCTGGGGCCGAGCGAGAACAGCTCCTGAGTTGGGGGGTTCTGCCGAGGGTCGACCCGGGACAGACTCGGTGGAGACGCGGGGCTCCGGCCTGTTCTGACTGCAGTCGCACTATTTGTCAAGGCCCTTCAGTAAAACAATCAATGCAAGGTTTAATATGTTGACTCAATCCAATGAGCAGTAGATCACTGGTCAGGATAGCTCTGGCAGGGTTTGCAGCAGAAATAAATGGAGGATTAAAAAGAAAAGTGTGCCAACCCAGTTTCGCCCAGGTATAGAGCGTCCCCAGCGAGAGGAATTAGTGGCCTGCCAGACCCCTGCTCAGAATTCCGCGGGATACTCTGGTGAGCCGGGGTGGGGGTGGGGGGGGGACGTGAGCGGTTTCTAGTGACCTGAGGGGACAGCTGTCAGCTGCTGCACCCCCTTTCCACTTCTAATAAAACAAACAGAAAAGGAATCCGCCCCCCACCCACATACCCACAATCCCAGCTGTTTTTTACTGTGAGATTTTTTTTTTTTTTTACCTCTGATGGGCCTGAAAATCTGAATATTCCCAGGACTGTTTTCCTTTTGGGCCTCATCAGCTCAGGTGCTGTATCTGCTTTACAAAACCCCTGATGGGGTTCTGCTATCACCTGTATGAATTTTTCAGTTCAGTCGCTCAGTCCTGTCAGACTCTTTGCAACCTGTATGAATTTTAAGTTTCTCTTTAATTTTCAAAAACCACTTACTTCCAAGACTAGGTTAGCTGTCCTGCATAGTGCTCCCCCCCACACACCCCCTCTGGAGGGGGTCATGTCAGACTCAGCAGGAACCAGCCAAACCTCGGCCCCCCAGGGCGATGGAGGAAGAGAAATGGTTCCTGGGTTAGGGAGATTTGTCATTACCCATGACTGATGGGCTGCCCTGCAGTTCTCGGGGCTAACTTCGCCTTCCTTTACAGTGAAAACCAGGACGAAAGACAAATACCGGGTCGTGTACACCGACCACCAGCGTCTGGAGCTGGAGAAGGAGTTTCACTACAGTCGCTACATCACCATCCGGAGGAAAGCTGAACTGGCCGCCACACTGGGGCTCTCAGAGAGGCAGGTGGGAACCCTCCAGGGCCCCGTCACTGCCTGGGAGGGTCCAGTGGGAAGGGTTAGAAGCCAGGCCCCAGGATCCACCTAGTTCTGTGGGCAGATTAAGCAAGAGGATCGAGAGACTTTTCCTTCTAGATGTTTTAAAAAGACTTCTTCCCCGTCTACTTGTCTTTTTAAAAAATATATGTATATATATATATTTTTTTTTTTTCTATTTCGGGGGACCTGGGAGGTAAAACACACACACACACACACACACACACACACACTGAGTGTAGTTTAATGCAGAATCCGATTTGGGTCAATAAAGACTTACTCTCTTTGTACTCAGCTCTTTATTGGGGGAAAAATTAATGTAGGATACCAGCCTCTGTGCGGAAAAACTATGGAGGGGTGAGGCTTAGCTCCTGAATGCTCTAGATTGTCAAATTCACAGCCAGGAAACCCCTCATTAAAACTCATTCTCAGCCCCAAGGCAAGGACTATTACATTTCCGTTTAGCTTTGAGAGGCCAAAAGCTGTCATTTTGAAGTACATCTAGCCCTAGCCTCCTTGCTTGGTATAGAAAGGGCCTGGCAGTTTCTGTCTTCCTTGGTTCTGAGACTCTGAACTTTTCCAGTAAAGTTGTAGATAAAGGTTGCTCTGGAAAGCAACCTGAAGAACAAAGAGGGAGAGAGAGGCCCTTCCCACTTGAGACTGCATTGAGCTTGGGAGAAGCTCCAGCACTGGGCTGTTATACGGGCTGTCCCGTGAAAAGCTGGGTGAAGGGCTGTTGTCCTTTGGGTGCAGAGGGGACCTCTTTGGCTGGAGAAGGAGGCATTGGATCTAGTGTCAAATACCGTCCCTTTATGCTTTCGCTATCTTCTTCACCGCCTTCTGTTTTTCTCCACCTCTTTCATTTCCAGGTTAAAATTTGGTTTCAGAATCGCAGAGCAAAGGAAAGGAAAATCAACAAGAAGAAGCTGCAGCAGCAGCAGCAACAGCCACCCCCGCCTTCCGGGCCGCAGCCTCCGCAGCCGCAGCCAGGTCCGCTGAGAAGCGCCCCGGAGCCCCTGAGCCCCGTGTCTTCCCTGCAAGGCTCGGTGCCTGGGGTCCTGGGGCCAGCTGGGGGGGTGTTAAACCCTACTGTCACCCAGTGACCCGCAGCGGCCTGCAGGAGCAGTTCCAGGCTGAGCCACAAGGAGCATGGGACTCTGCTAGAACCCTCAGGAAAGACCCCCTCCCCTCTCACCCACAGATGTTTACCAGCTGACCTGGCCCTCAGAGCAGAAACCAACGGGGGCCTGGGGGAAGGACGACTGTGGTTGGGGGCTTCAAGGATGACATTCTCCTAGATTTTGACTTTTTCCGTTCTGACTCTTTCTGCCAAGCGAGGAGACGGGAAAAGATACCCAGGCCTCCTTTAGTACCGGCGGACACACTGCCTGGACTGGCGGAACAGACCAGCCTTTTAGCCCCCTGCTCCTCAGCTCTTGGCCTCCCAGATCTGCAGGATACGTCTCTGGTTGGAGCTGAGGCGGGAAAGGGGCTCAGGGGACTGCCAGGGATGGAACCAAGATGGTTAGGTCTACTGACTGCCCTCCAAGGTCCCCCTGGTCCTTCTCACCTCTAGGGCAGGCAAGATTTAAGGCAGCTGAGATGGAGACCTGGGCCCACTGAAGCGTGCAGAACCCCCAGGTCTTTGTCTTTCTTCTCTTCCCTTCCCAGTGCAGGAAAGGCTTGGCTGGTGTATGTGCGAGGTCTATGGTGGTGTGAGAGGGTGGTTGCTGGACTCCAGGCCTGACAAGGAGGGGGGTGGCCCTGGACAGGGCCTTGTTTAGAATGCCTGTCACCAGAGCCTCTCTGGGCTGAATGTATGTCAGTGCTATAAATGCCAGAGCCAACCTGGACTTCCTGTGATTTTCACAATCTTGGGGCTGATGAAAAAGGGGGAGTTTCTGTTGTTGTTGCTGCTGTTTGGGTTGTTGGTCTGTGTAACATCCAAGCCAGCATTTTAAAAGCCTTCTGGATCCATGGGGAGAGAAGTAATATGGTGAAGGGAAATGGGGGTGGGGGTGGGGGTGGGGGTGGGGGTGGGGTGGGGGGTGGTATTTGAACACAGTTGAATTTTTTTTTTTTCTAAAAAGAAAAGAGATAAAGGAGCTTTCCAGATTTCAGATTCTGTATTTATCACCTATCAGGTTTTGTCTGAAATTATTATTTTTTAAAGAAATGAAATATCCTCTCTCCTTGCAAGTTAGAATTGGGAAAATCAGGGCGGGGGTGGGGGCTGGAGAAGGTTATCTGGACAGCCTCACTTTACCCCGGAGCGCCAGAAGCCCGGGGGAGCGGGTTTCTGAGACCCGCCCTGCCCCCAAGCCGCAGCCCAGCCCTCCCTTGTGGAATGCGTGGTTCTCCTGGGGGTGCCTGTGGGCAGGACGCACAGCTGAACACCCAGCTGCTTCGCAGCTAGGGGAACGGTGGGCAGTGGGCGCGAGAGAGCCCCTCACTGCCTCCCGTCAAGTCCACACGGAGGCCATCACCCTCAGTCCCATTCATCGGTGAGTCTCTTCTCCCCAGGATGCCCAGCATTCAAGTGAAAATACTCAATTCTATTTCTAAGGCAAAGTTTCCGCGAACGTGCGTACTAAGTTGCCCCCATGGACTGTAGCCAGCCAGGCTCCTCTGCCCGTGGGGATTCTCCAGGCAAGAAGACTGGAGTGGGGTGCCATGCTCTCTTCCAGGGGAATCTTCCTGGCCCAGGGATCGAACCCGGGTCTCCTGAGTCGGCAGGCAGGTTCTTTACCACTAGCGCCACCTGGGAAGCCCAGGTTCCCACGACCGTGTTCTGTAAATGGCCTGTCTTGTCCCGGGCTGTTTCCTTTTACCCACCCTCCCTCCCCGGTCTCTCCCCTCTCCCGGATAAGAACTGGGAACCCAGCAAAGGGTTCGGCTGGGCACAGGGCTGCTGCCCTTGAGGTTTCTGGCCCTGGAAGCCGCGGAGCCGGGCGCGCTCAGCGGCAGCGGGGCCCGGGAAAGGGGGCTGTGCCCCCTACGCGGCCGCTCCGTCCCGGATCGGCGCCTCCACCGAGGGAGGAGGTGCCCCGAGGGCTGGGCTGGACGGGCCGAGTTGCGAGGCAGGAATGCCCCCTGCAGCATCGCCCCGATTCCGCGGCGCTTCCGGGAGGCGCCTTCCCCTCGGCGCCTGGGACCTGGAGGCTGGGGGCAGGAGGCCGCGTGCCGGGCCCGGGGCGGGGGCGGCAAGGCAGCCGGTGGTCCCCGGGGGCCCGGCGCGGTTGCTATGCGTTGCCGTGAAACGCCTGTCAATAAAGCCTGTTTGGACAGTGGAGCGCGAGCACAAGGGTTGTTTGCTTAGTGGTTAGAGGTCCAAAAGTCGGCACGGTCCCGCCGCGAGCGATCACACCGGCCTCCTTTTCCCGGGGAGCGGGCCCCTAGCGCCGACACCCGCGCGCTCGGAGGGCCCGCCGGGACCCCCCCACTCAGGGCGGCGGGTTGCCCGCCAGTCCTCCCCGCCCCCGCCGCCTGCGAGGCCGGGAATGAGGGCCGCGCCCCCCTACGCCAAGACACCGCCCCGAGAGCCAGCCCCCAGGGAACCCACGCGGGGACGCGGCGCGAGGGGGCAATGCGGCCGGGAGAGGCCTGGGGAGGCCGGCGTCCGGAAGTCAGGGTTCATTTGTGAGCAGAGGGCCGCGCGGGTCCGAGTGCCGCGGGCGCTCTGCAGAGGATCGCAGGGGCGAGCCGCTGGGTCCCCGCGGCGCCCTGTCCCCGCTCCGGCCGCCAGGGAGCGCGCGCGCCCTGGGAAGAGCCGAGGCCCGGCCCATGCTGCTAGCCACCTCTGCAGGAAGGGGACGCAGTTGAGACCCAAGGGTGCAAGCCCCCAGACCTCTCCCACTCCGCTGCTCCCAGACCCGCGTGGAGAGCCTTCCCGCCGCGGCGACGGGCCCGGGGAAGCTAAGTGCACACTGGGTCAGGTGCAGAAAATTTTTTGGATCTGGTGCATGTTTAAGAAAAGCAAATTTAGGGGAGGGGAGCTGTCCACTCTTCTGGAAGGGTCTTTCTGGGGAACTTCCTTGGTGATCCAGTGGTTAAAACTCCAGGCGTCCACTGTTAAGAGCGTGAGTTCGGTCCCTGATTGGGGAACTAAGATCCCAGGGTGCCCTACTCCCCCAAAACGTCTGCACAAGACGTTTCTTTAAAAAAAAAATTTACAGAAATATAAGTATGATATTAATTTATGGGAAGAACGAGAACGTAGGATAAACAAAGGGGGAAATGCAGCAGTATTGTGGAACTCATATAAAAAAGAAGGTATATATGTAGAGAAAGCAGGCCAAGTCTGTCTTTTTCCTGTAAACAATTCATAATTTTATCATATTCATCTTATAAAGTTAACAAGATGGACTGCTAGTTGAAAGCCATGAAAGTTTCAGTGAGTTTCCTTGCTCTGATACTATCAGCCAGGAGGCTGACAATGATCAAGAATACTAATCTTAAACAGAAATCTAAACACACAAACAGCAATATTCTGGCTGTTGTTATTCACAACCACCCGGGAAAAATAAGAGGAGGAAAGGAGCAGAAATAAATCTCAGCTACAGAATCTTAGAAGAGATTATGGGTTTTTAAGAGCACTATTCACACCTTGTTTTAGAATCAGTTTAAGAACCCTCGGAAAATCACAACCTCCCAGCCACCACTTCCTCTATCTGTAAATGGAGATCAAATGCAATGTAAGCAGATGCAAGTTATGGGGTACACTTATGATTACACCCCGATAATGACATGAACTCCTCCTCTTTTTTTTTTAGTCATGAATCATCTTCTCTGAAGTGCTCAAGGGTCCTTATAGTGGATGTTTGAACAAGGATCATTTTTCAAATTATTAGAGAATAATTACCTTCCAGAAGTTTCCCTCCTGTATTTAGCTCTGCTTACTTTATCAAAATAGCCCCAAGTCTGTTGTCTCTTGATTTCCATTGCCTATGTGTCTGCACAAAATCTCGAGTGGCAAAGCATGAAAATTCCAGATGAGAAGATGAGTTATGGCTCTGCCCAGCTTACCTGTCCTTTCGTCTACCAGGAAAGATGGACCCAGGCACTTCCAGTTATATTTAGGAGACTCAGATTAGTTGAGGATATCAATCAGACTCCTTTAACCCAGAAGAGGCACAGAAGCAGATACTCTTCCTCAATTCAGTTGAGTTCAGTCGCTCAGTTGTGTCTGACTCTTTGCAATACCATGGACTGCAGCATGCCAGGCCTTCCTGTCCATCCTCAACTCCCAGAGTTTACTCAAACTCATGTCCATTGAGTTAGTGATGCCATCCAACCATCTCATCCTCTGTTGTCCCCTTCTCCCCCCTTCAGTCTTTCCTAGTATCAGGGTCTTTTCCAGTGAATCAGTTCTTCGCATCAGGTGGCCAAAGTATTGGAGTTTCAGCTTCAACATCAGTCCTTCCAATGAATATTCAGGACTGATTTCCTTTAGGATGGACTGTTTGGATCTCCTTGCATTCCAAGGGACTCTCAAGAGTCTTTTCCAACACCACAGTTCAAAAGCATCAATTCTTCCACAGCTTTCTTTATAGTCCAACTCTACTTAAGCAGTATTAAAAGTTTTGTTATTTTAATACCTTAATATACATTCTGTACTCTGCCAGGAGCTGGGCTGCCAAACCTCTGCCCCACCAGCTGCTGTGGGTTCAATTCTTCAAGCCTTCCCTTAAAGTCATTTAATATGAGCATTTTCTTCTAACATCCATAATTTTCCCCTACACAAAAACTATAGCAGCAGATTTTGCATTAAATTAGTATTGGTTTGGAGGATAAGGAAAACATTCATACCTAAATAATGTAGGTTACCTTATATGTATTTTAAATTAGCATTTAAATTATTTTCTTAAATTCTATTTAGACTATACAATCTTCCAACCCCCATAATTCTTGCATTTAAAGTTTTTTGTTTTTCTTCCCAGGGAGGGGGTGGGTTTTTCCTTTTCCACCTCCTCTTCAAGAGTTGACTATGATTTTAGGAAATCAAGCAGGTTTTATTGCTAACTGGGACAAACCAAGTGGTGGGCCAAAACAATCACTAAATATTTTCTTTACTTATGCACCAGAGGAAATACACACTTCTTCTATCATTCACTTCTTGAGGGTTATGAAATTAGATCTAGGAAAATACCCTCAAGTTCTAAATAAAGAAAGTAGAATCTGTCAGTTCTAGAGATTATAGCCACATTTACTTTGCCATTCTTCTTGGAGGTATCAGTTTAAAGAAGGTGGGAACAAGTACACAGGTGACATTTCACGTTTGTGTCTCTACTACTCAGACATTTAACAACAGTTTTTTTCAAATTGAAGTTTGTCACTAACCTTGGTTGATACGGATCATATCAATTAAGTCCCCAGAGCTCCAAAGATAATGACTGGTGTGGGCTTCTCTGGTGGCTCAGACAGTAAAGAATCTGCCCGCAATGCGGGAGACCTGGGTTTGATCCCTGGGTCGGGAAGATCCATTCGAGAAGAGAATGGCAACCCACTCCAGTATCCTTGCCTGGAGAATCCCATGTACAAAACAGCCTGCCAGGCTACAGTACATGGGGTTGAAAAGAATCAAGACACCACTGAGTGACTAATACTTTCACTTGTTCTTCTTTATTTAGGATCCTGGTGATTCTGTGCTTGAAATCTAATCCATAAACCAGAACACCACCAGTTTGATCCGTGAAGAGTTCCCTAAGATTCAGTGATAATCAAACAGTCCCCCTTACACACAACTCACACGTACTTAAAATAATATTCAGGTCATGTACTGGGTTTATGGGTCAAGTAATTTTATTGGTAAGAAGGAACCTAGGCATTTCATGCCTGCCCCCCTTTCATGATCAATACCAGAACATTTTTTTTTCCCATTGCATGCCTTTTAATATCCGTGTTTTAATTTCTAGGAAAGAAATTCTTTTCTAATTGTTCATGTGTTATCTCAGAATTTTCAGGACAGTCTGCTCTCATAACACTTTGTATCTGCAGTATGGCAATAATAGGTTTTATACAAGGGGTAGTTGATAAATTCCTCTCCAATCTCAGGAAAGCAAACAATGAAAAACCAAGTAGGAGCTAAAGTCATTGTAGTATACTGCAAACAATGGCTTGTTGGTTGGCACCTGAATAATTTTAATTTACTGACAATTAGTAGAATCAATAACAAAGATTGAGTATTAATGCCTAAACCACAGATTAGGAGCTGTAAAAGTTGACGAGGGCAGGCTCTGTCTTTTACTCATGAAAGACAGTATATGTTCTTTCTCTTTGTGTATCTAGTGTATTAAAAACAACAACCAGGACAAAATTCAATGGCTCTAGATTCTATTTTTAGCCCTCCCTCTATTTTCTAGGCAAAACTCTGGTAGGGTGTATGTGCCCTGCCAGAGGCAAACAGAAAAAAAGACACAGTTAAGTGAGAACAAAAGAGACCTTTGTCCAATACATAGCGATATAAAAGCATACATACAGGACAGAAGGAAAAAAAGACTGCTATCTGGAATCCACATGTATTAAAAAATAAAAAGAATAACGTTCCTGCTCAAACCAACTTACTGAAAAGAAGGCAAATTTCAGAAATCCAAATTCCTCTAGTTATTTTCATGTGTTCCCGTTATTACAGTTTTCATCATAGCTATGAATCTCATATAACCGCCTTTATACTTTTAGGTACCTGTGAGTGATATATTGTTAAACACAATAGATGTTGATTCTATGTTGGTCCTGATATTCAGCCAACAACCAGCATTTATTCCTCATTTCTAGGGTGAGAGTCTTGAAATGCACCCACGTGGTTATGATAGCTGCGCCCGGGGTGGACACATGGCCAGAACAGGGAACCAGAAGGCAACAGGACCAGACAATCGGGCCGTCTGAAGCCGTTTAGGGAATAAATTTTTAGAGGGACATGTATCAGCGTATCAAGCGGGGCGCTACTTTTACAAATGTCAAGCCACACGGGACAGGCAGCAGGTTCCTCCCTTAGTGGGAACTTTTAGCTTGTCCCCACCTCGCGCTTTTATCTCAGAGAACGGACTGCCTGGATTCGAGTCTTTGCAAAATGTTTTAGACAGAAAAAAAAAAAAAAAAGCAAACCTTGCTCATGCCCATATAGACAAGTCGTCTGAAACAGGCTTGGGGGTAGGGGCATTCGGCCAGGTATGGAGGCGTCAGTGTGCGGCCCCAGCCATCAGGGAAGATGCGCTCAGGTGGCCGGGGCCTCTCCGCTCCCGCTGCGGCCCGGGCTCATGGATCAAAGTGGCGGACCCCTGCCCCAGGCAGCCGGACCCCCAGCGGGCGTCGGGCGCAGGTGTCGCGTCTCCCCGCCCCGGACGCCGCGCCGGCTCCTCGCCCGGCAGAGAAAGGCAGTCTGCTGGCGTCCGGGCGCCTCCGGAGGTGGAGGCGCAGCGAGGACCCTGCGGGGAGATTCCAGGCACGTTCCTTTTCTTCTTCGGAGCAGCTCCATCTCCACCGCCGCCTGGTCATCACGGTGAAACGGATTTTTGATTTTTCACTGCGCGCCCGCTAGGAGTGGGGCGGTGCCGAGCCCCGGGCCCCGGCGAAGGGCGCGCGCGGCGGCCTCCCGGTGCTTCCAGAGCGCCCCGCGCGGGAGGGACTTGACCTGAAAGGTGAGGTGGGAGGCGGGCGCGCCCAGCCCCGCACCGGGCCTGGCATGCGCCAGGGGCCCGGCAGGCGGCGCTGCTGCCCCGGCGGAGCGGCCGGGTCCCGGGGCGCCGGCGGTGCCCAGGGCCCGAACGGGCGGGGCGGGAAGCGGGGTCACGGCCGGGGCGGCCCTCGGTGCCTCTCCCGCCTCCCGGTAGAGGGGCGCGGGCCCGGGATCCACGGCCGGCGGGATCGCGCGGCACCGCGGGTGGGGACGAGCCCACCCTTCCTGCCTCTTCAGGCCGCGCGGGCACCTTGCCCCGGGGGCCCCTTCCCTGCCTGGCGAAGAGGCCACGTCCCCAGGAGCCGCGGGCCCGGTGGGTGCCCCCCGTCCTCGAGCCTCTTCTCGCAGACGGACGTGTCCCTGGTCTGCCCTGCACGGGACTCCAGAGAGCGTCCAACTTAACGACTAGTGAGGGCCGATCCCCGACCCGGGCCCGCTTTGGGGGGGTTGGGGGAGGGCGGGATCACTCTGGATCTAAATAATTTACTCGCGGCTAAATAATTTACCCAGGGTTTTCTCCTCCTGCCAACTCCCTCCCCTACACCCCTGCTCCCGACTTCCTGCTTTGTGCAGCCCCGGGGAGAGAAGGGCCAAGTCTACATAAAAGTTAATATTAATAGCGGTGGAGGCGACGGCAGGTGCTTCTCCAGACCTCCTCATCCCCTCTCGCCCCCTCCTCCTCCAAGCCCCTTTTAAAAAATTGGAGATAGTCCTTGTGCCTGAGGGACCCTTTCTGAAATAAGGACTCTGGGGTGAGCAGCCTGTAGCCACGTTCTTTGTAAATCGTATCCTCCTTGCAGTCTCCCTGGGCGCGGAAAGTGGCAAAGGTCGGGCGTGCACCCGGCGGCAGCAGCGCCCGCGCGCCCGGTTCGGCTGCAGGACACCGGGTCAGATAAGCGCGCAAGCGAGTCAGCAGGTTTGACGGGAAAGATACCCAGCAGGAAGGGGACGGGCTGAGCAAACTCGCGGGAGGGGTGTATTGGGGGGAGGGACAAAAATGTTACAGGCGCAACAAGCCCGAACTATGGAGAGAATTCCTAGTAAAGCCACGGCTGTCCTTCTCATCGCAAAGCCTGGCTAGGTTTAAGTTTTTACTAACGCCAGTTGAGGCTTTCCACAAACAGTTCCTTCCAACAAATTTAAACAAGGCAGAGACATGGGAAAAGTTAAAACTCCCGCCCCTCTTCTTTCATTGGGCTTTCCTTGTGGCTCAACTGGTAAAGAATCCGCCTGCAATGCGAGAGACCTGGGTTCGATTCCTGGGTTGGTTAGATCCCCTGGAGAAGGAAAAGACTACCTACTCCAGTGTTCTGGCCTGGAGAATTCCATGGACTGTATAGTCCACAGGGTCGCAAAGAGTCAGACACGACTGAGCGACTTTCACTTCTTTCCATCCCATCCCTCTGGGGTACCAATGTTAACATCCTGGGCTACATCAACCCAAGAATTTTTTGTGCTTAGGCTAACATGTATCACATCTTACAAACATCTCTTTTCTTGTTCTTCCTTTGTCTCTCCTTAAAAAAAAGTTGAAGTCATATTTTTCTTTGTGACTTGCTTTTATCAGTCAATAATACATCTTGGGGGCTTCCCTGGTGGCTCAGATGGTAAAGAATCTCCCTGCCAATGCAGGAGAGGATACCTGGGTTGGGAAGATCCCCTGGAAGAGGAAATGTCAACCCACTCTAGTATTCTTGCCCAGGAAATCCCACGGACAGAGGAGCCTGGCAGGCTGTAATCCCTGGGGTTGCACAGAGTCAGACTGGACTGAACACACACACACATTGTTGATTTACAATATTGTGTTAATTTTTGCCTCCCCTACAAAACAGCAGGAACTGACTAAACAACAACAAAGATATCAAGGGCATTGATATTGATAGCAGGTCATTATATGTAAATCAAATTGACGCTTTTAAATGGCTGCTGCATTGTAAATTTAGATGCCAGAACTTTACTCATTCCTTATTCACCAATTTCTTAGAATGTTTATTTTGTTCTAGGTGCTGGGAAACAGCGTTAAGAGCACAGATAAATATCTTAGGTCTTGGGAAGCTTATATTCTAGAGGGTAGAGATTGATAACATTTTTTTTTCCACTACTTCCCTTCTACTGACAGATATTTATGTTGCTGTCAGCATTTTCTCATAAATGGTACAAGGGTAAGCATCTTTTTACATATATTCTTTTGTATATTTATATTTTTAAAGGCTAGATTACTCAAATTGGAAATCCTAGGTCAGAGAAAATTATCATTTTAAACTTTTTTTTTCATTTTTTAGCTTTAATAAATATAGACATTGCTTCCCAAAAGCGTTTAACAAGTCACAGTACCTCCCAGCTGCCTATAAGTGAATTTGCCTTTCTCCATGGTCTCTTTGCACTAGAAATTATTGCTTACATTTTTTAACTCTGATGGTAACTAGTTTAATTTTATGTTCCATAATTTACTAAACAGGTTGAGGATATTTTCTTTTCTTTTTTCTTTTTTGCATTTCTTTGTGGCCTGCTTGAATCTATTATTTTCTAGTAAACAGATGGAAAAGAAACAGAGTGTTTATGCATCCCAGGCCTTGCACTTGATCCTTTAAATTATTTCATTTAATCTTTGCAAATGAAATAACAAGCTCTGGGAGATGGTGAAGGACAGAGAAGCCTGGTGTGCTGGGGTCGCAAAGAGTCGGACACGATTGAGCAACTGAACAACAACAAATCTTTGCAAAACCCAATGTCTAGCCCTATGAGATAGATTATGATCCAGGCCTTTCTGATGTCAAATGTGTGTGAAAGTGTTAGTTGCTCAGTTGTGTCTGACTCTTTGCAACCCCACCGACTATAGCCCGCCAGACTTCTCTGTCCATGGGATTTCCCAGGCAAGAATGCTGGAATGGGTTGCCATTCCCTTCTCCAGGAATAGAAGAACCAAGGATCAAACTCAGGTCTCCAGCACTGCAAGCAGATCCTTTACTGTCTGAGCCACCAGGGAAGCCCTTCTGTGTTAAACACCGTGTTATTTAAGCCTCCATTGAGTCTGCTCTTTGAATGGGGCCCACTTTCTAAGTATGAAGGCAAAGGAAGAATCATAAAATGGTACATAATTATCAGAAATATAATTTTCAAAATTTAAAAGCAAATTAAAAATGACAAAAGTATTTGCTACAAAAATGTCAGTGGATTGTTTTCCTTGATATATACAGAATTCAATGCAAAATAAAAAGAAAAATTCTAGACTGCTAATGAAATATCATCAAATAACTTAATACTTAAAAAAGTCTAATACTCAGAGCTGTGAGAGAAAGATATGCAGGCACTTCCTATACTAATGATAAAACTGTAAATTGATATATCTTTGGCAATTTGGCAATATATTTTAGAAGTCTTAAAATACACTCAAGTTTAGTAATTTCATATCTAGAACTAATCTAAGGAAATAACCAGAGATAGGGAGTTGGAAACAAGTGTCCAATATTAATATTTTGAGCAACTAAATTATGGTATACCCATTCAGTAGAATATTGTATAACCATTAAAGCCACTGTTTTCAGTATTATTTAATGTTTTTTTATTTGTTTTTAGAGGAATTTTTTTTTTCTCATAGCACAAAAGAATTATACAGTATGCTCTTCTGTGTACTTATATATCTAGGCTGAAAAATGGCCCTCTAAAAGACATCAACAGGCCAAGCTCTGGAAACTGTGACTGTTACCTTGTGTGGCAAAACCCAAACAAGCCAAGAAAATAGACACTGAGATCAGAACCAAACCAAACACCAAAACCCAGAAATCCCACCCCAGATGCAGATATGATTAAATTCAGGACCTTGAAATGGAGAGATTACACTGGATTATTCACATAGGCCCTAAATGCCACTGTCAGTGTCCTTTTCAGAGAGGCAACAGTAGATTCCTCTCTCACGTACACACATGAAGGTGATATGAAGCAGCAGGGAGAGATCTGAGGCTGGTCTGGGAGACGGGATTGATGCAGCTGCAAGCCAAGACCTGCCAGCAGCAGCAGGAAGAAGCGATGATGAGACCGTCACCCACAGTCTCCAGAGTGCAGCTCTGCCCCCATCCTACTCTCAGTCTGGTTTTGGACTCTGGCCTGAAGAACTGTGAGAGAATAAATTTGTTGTTTTAAGCCAGCACATATATGATAATTTCTTACAGCAGCCACAGGAAACTAATATGGTGGTGTCTCTTCTGCTGTATCACAAGCAACTTGAAATTCAGTGTCATACAGCAGGCACTTTGTTATGTCCATGGATTCTGTGGATCAGGAACCCACATGGGATACAGCAAGAATGGCTTGTGTCCATTCCACCATGTCAGGACCCTCAGGAAGACTTGAGTGGCTGGGGCAGAAATCATCTGGAGGTTGCTTTGTTTTAAATTATTTTTAATTTTATTTTACATTTTTATTTCTTTGGTTGCACCACTCAGCTTGCAGGATCTTAGATCCCTAACCAGGGATTGAACCTGGGTCACTGCAGTGAAAGTAATGAATCCTAACCCACTGGACTGCTTGGGCCTGAATTCTTTTATTCAGGTATTTGGTGGAGAGGCTGAAAGGAGCCAAAAGTTGGGATCACTGTGGATGGTTAACCTCTTCCTGTGGCTTGGACCTCCTCCCAGCAAATTTAAAAAGTGTGAAAACCACTTTTTCCATTGTGGTGCAGAGCTCTGGAAGTTAGTGATCCAGTGAGCAGGAAGGTGGCTCTGTGGCATATTATAATCTGCCTTCAGAAGTCACTTTAGGGCTTCCCTGGTGTCTCAGCTGGTAAAGAATCCGCCTGCAATGCAGGAGACCCTAGTTTGATTCCTGGGTCTGGAAGATCCCCTGGAGAAGGGATAGGCTGCCCACTCCAGTATTCTGGCCTGCAGAATTCCATGGACTGTATAGTCCATGGGGTCACAAAGAGTCGGACACGACTGAGCGACCTGCACTCACTCACTTGCAGAAGTCACATAGTGTCATTTTCAGTCCATTGGCTGAAGCACTGACACATTTCTCAAACTGAAGAGGAAGAGAATAAATGTACCTCTCTATGGGAGCAATGTCAAAGCATTTGCGGCCATATTTTCAAGTTAGTTCCGTGCCCACAAACTATTTACATTCTTCATGTGCAAATTCTCTCCTCCTGAAGTTTTGTCTTTCCTATTAAGGCACTGGGTTCAGGCTTGGGTGACGGGCCCCTGATACAAATTAGGTCCTGGTGGATGCTGGACTCCTTGACTTCAGCTCTTTCTTTGGGTTTGGGTCCACTTAATCTGAAAACTGATGAATTAGAGACAAGTTTTCTGTAACTTCTCCCTCAAATAAACCTTATATATTAATATAATCGGGCTTCCCAGGTGCCACTATTGGTAAAGAACTTTCCTGCCAATGCAGGGGATGTGGGTTGGATCCCTGGGTTGAGAAGATCCCCTGGAGGAGGGCATGGTAACCCACTCCAGTATTCTTGCCTGGAGAATCCCAGGACAGAGGAGCCTGGCAGGCTACACTCATAGGGTCTCAAAGAGTCAGACATGTCTGAAGTGACTAAGCATGCATGCGTTAATACAATGGTGGGACAAGTATAGGATAACTGCTATAGATACTCCTGTTCTAAAGTGGAGAAAATAGAAATGCGTAGCCATCACTGGTTTATATGAATTAGAGACTGACCCTTCAATCTCTCTCTTTAAAAAAAATCTTAACAGTTTAGTTGTTGAAGAAAACAAGTTTATTTGTCCCATGGAGTAGTCTACACTCTGATTTGCTGATTATATCATCATTAATCATTGTATGATTATATTCATAAATATAAAAATATATTCCCCATTCTGAGATAAATGATAAATGGAAGTATATAACACGTATGAAGAGTTATTCTTTGAAAACATAACTGTATCTCTTAGCCAAAAGTGGGGAATCCAAACAGGCCTCCTGAAATCTCACCAGAAACTATATTAAAGCAGATCAGAGCATAGAAGTGGTAAATAAAGTGAAAAGTGTAAAGAAATCTATGGACCATGTTGGTATCAGGGGAGGGAAAAGAAAGAATCATATGCATTGGTAAATTATAACCTCAACAATGAAAATCCAGTAAGAAGCAAAAGGACTGGATAGGAAGAAGGGAGATGCTAGCTGCACTGAATTCCTTCATGCCTCCGTTCCTGTAACGAGCCCTTCCCTATTTGCTAAGCACCGGCCGAGCACGGGACTGTGTGTTGTGTGTCATAGCACTGGTAGAACTACTAGAGGAAAGTCAAAATGGAAGAAGGAAACGCTTGGGAAAGAAACATGGAGACTCTGTACAGTTCCCTGGAAGTTTGTTTGGCTTAGCGTGTTCCAGAATTGCAGGTCAGGAGTGAGATGCACTTGGCTTTCTTGGATGATGGACTCTTGTCAGAGTTGCTATGAGAGGTGTGATATCCACGCCAAGGGGAACAATGGCAGGCTGACTAACGGCCCCAAGCAAGGCTGGGGGTCCTAGCCTGGAGCCCGCGAGGTATTGCGTTACAAGGTGAAGGGATTGTGGTTAAGGGTCTTGAGATTCGGACCACCATCTGGAGCATCACGAGGGTGTTTATGTGGGGAGAGAGGAGATTTGGCGACAGGTGTGCTGACTGTGGAAGCAGGGGCTAGTGGGGTGGGGGAAGGGGCGGGAACCCAGGAGTGCAGGCAGCCTCCAGAGCTGGAAGGGCTTCCCAGAGGACCACGGCCTCCAGACCTGTTTAGACAACAGTTTAGACATCGACCTCTAGAACTGTTAGAGGATAAGTTTGTGTTGCCTAAAGGATGAGATGGTTAGATAGCATCACCGACTCAGTGGACATGAATCTGAGCGAACTCCTGGAGACTGTGATGGACCGGTAAGCCTCCCGGCGTGCTGCAGTCCATAGGGTCGCAAAGAGTCCGACACGGTTTAGCAACTGAACAGCAAAAACAAAAGCCACTAAATTTGTAGTAATTTGACAGCAGCAATACCTTCAAAGCAGCTCTAGAATTCCCCTGTGTCTTTTCTTTCTGGCCTCCAAGATTTGGTCCATTCTCCTCTCTCTGCAGGGAACTTCCTCCCCTCTCCAGCTCACTTCCTTCAAACTCTGTGAAGATTCCCCAGATCCCCCAGGCCTGGTGTCCCCTTCCTCTGTCTTCCTCAAACACTTTGCATAAATCTGTGTTCAGGCACCATCGCACTGTTATAATACACCCTTTCCCTTGTCTGATTCTTGCATTTGATGATGGACTTATTGAAAGTAGGGATCCTCTATTTTCTCTTTTTCTACCCCTAGTAGGGACTTACCTATAGCTCAGATGGTAAAGAATCTGCCTGCAATGCGGAGACTTGGCTTCCATCCCTGAGTCAGGAAGATCCCCTGGGGAAAGAAATGGCAACCCACTCCAGTATTCTCACCTGGAGAATTCCATGACAGAGAAGCCTGGCGGGCTACAGTCGATGGGGTTGCAAAGAGTCGGACATGACTGAGTGAGTAACACAACTGGCACAGGGTCTGATAAATAGTAAGTAGTTCATCCAAGTTTATGGAATAAAAACCAACCATGAAACGGAAAACCACAGTAAGGAATCACACCATAGGAAGCCCATGATAAAGGTGACTCAATCCACAGTCCAGGGATTCTCTGGCTGGCAGGGGTCTGACAGGCACAGAAGGGTGGAGCAGTGTCTTCCTGTCCCCACACCCTCCCACCCCTGGAGGCGACCTTCCCTCCCCCAGGCATCTTGATCTTGACCTGTCCAGGCTGCCAGCTTCCTTAGTCTGATGGCTTCCCAAGTGCTGTGCCTCTGGTTGTGGAGGCTTCCACCTCTGAGGATGATGGATGAAGTGGAGAAGGGTTCAGGGCCTCTGAGAACAGTCCCTGCTGCAATGTGATACACTTGTTACACTTTTTGTAGGAGAAGCAGACAATTTAGAAAGGGTTCTTTTAAATCATGTCCACTTCTTCTGGACACAAAAAGTAAGGTTCAAATAAGAAAAAGGTTGAAAAATCATCTGTTATCTCTCTACTCTCAATCATGAATAACAGTAAAAATAAGTATTATTAATGTTAAAATGAGTACCCTATGGTCAAAAATATAAACAAAGCAGAAGACCCTAAAGTAAAATGTAAAAGAATACCCAGTTCCATAACCCAGAGTTAGCTACTTATCACTATTTGGTTATATTTTTAGGAAATGTCTATTTATGTATTTATGTGGCTGTGCCAGGTCTTAATTGTGGCATGAGAACTCTTAGTTGTGGCATGCCTGCATGCTAAGCCGCTTCACTCATGTCTGACTGTGGGCTACACATGGACAGGCTCCTCAGTCCACGGGATTCTCCAGGCCAGAATACTGGAGTGGGTAGCCTTTCCCTTCTCCAAGGGATCTTCCCAACCCAGGGATCGAACCCAGGTCTCCCCATTGCAGGTGGATTCTTTACCAGCTGAGCTATCAGGGAAGCCCATATTAATATAAAGCAACTCAAAGTTCTTAACAACAGTAATATAAGCAAATAACAAAAATTCCACAGATCAGTTAATTTCTCCAAAAATACCCCTTAGTCTTGTTTTCACAAATGGCTAAACCTCTTGTATGGGGGACGTGCTTATAATTGTACATGGGCCATATGGTCTCACAAACCCTCAGATATTTGATATACAGAGTATGAGGTTTGAGGTTAAAGGAATTGATGAGGAATCTTCTAATATGTGTTTGGTTACTCAACAAATACTTGCATTTTTAAATAGTGAAAATAACACAGCTAAAATGAGCTCTTCACCTGCCTTTGCTAATTACTGGCTGAACTAAGACACCTGGAGTCTTGAGTTTCTGGCCCGTTCCTCATCCCTGAGGAAATGACAACAACGTGGCACCCTAAGTGACAGAGCCTGATAAATAAACAGTATGTGTGAAGTGATTTTATTTAACCCCCAAGGTTAAATAATGTTCAAGGTGAAGCCATAGAATTTACCTGTCAATATGGGACTTAGTTGTAACTGTTCTCAAGAATCTGATGTTTGTGGCTGATTTATTTTCTTTAAACATACTTGTGTTTCCAGAATCAGCTACAAGGCTGGCTTTGGAAAAGAAACCTCCTTATTTCCAGGAGAAATTGGTTACAATTTGCAAAACAGGTTGAAAAGTTAACATTTGAAATGGATTTCATATCTGGCTACACAGCTCAGTTGGCAAAGAATCTGCTTGCGGCACAGGAGACCCGGGTTTGATCCCTGGGTTGCGACGATCCCCTGGAGAAGGAAATGGCAACCCACTCCAGTATTCTTGCCTGGAGAATCCCACAGACAGAGGAGCCTGGTGGGCTACAATCCATGGGGTCGCATAAGTCAGACATGACTTAGCAACTAAACAACCACCATTTATATAACAAGGGAGAAGATACAGATCCCACAACAAAGCACAGTGAAAACCTTACAAAATTCACTCACGTGTTCCACCCTTTCTATGACTCAACTCCATGCTCAGATTTTGCTCTTGGGGAAAAAAAAAAAATTATATATTTACCTTTTCCTTCCCAGCATCTTAACACGGGAAAGAGTTCATAACAGGCCTGTAATTGTAGGACATGAGTCTGAGTAAACTTCGGGAGACAGTGAGGGACAGGGGAGCCTGATATGCTGCAGTCCATGGGTTCGCAGAGTCGGACCTGACTTAGCCAGGGGACAATTGTAGGGCAGACTGACTGATTTTGTGTGTGTGGGTGAGTGTGCTGTACTCTGTACCATGTGGAATCTTAGTTCCCCAGCCGGGGTGGAACCCACACCCCCGGCATTGGAAGCACAGTCTTAACCACTGGACCATCATTGAGGTCCTGAGACTGAGTGATGGATACTCTAGTTAATTTGTATTTTCATCCATTCGTTCAGCAAGTCTGTCCTGAAGACTCTGCGCCTGCCAGGATGCTGTGCTGGGAGCTGGAAGTGCACACGTGTGGCCCCTTGGTTCTCATGAGTCTTTCTAACCACAGTCTCCCTTGCTGAGCATTAGCTGGGAGGCTGAAACCTACATCTCCCAGAAATCTGAGGAGCAACACCAGTGGGCACAGTTAAGTTTCCACCAGCGAAATGCACTCACGTAGTAACTGGAAGACAGAGAGGGAGGGTAGGAGCCATTCTTCCTGTGATAGTCACGGCTGACCCATCCTGTGAGTGTTTCCGTGGGCACGTTCCACACTCCACCGTTTGGCCATCATCTTCTTGGATGTGGGGCTGCCATGAAGAGGTCAGCAGCCTCCAGACCTGTCCTGACAACCATGGTAAGAAGACCCTGAAGCCAAAAGTCCAGTGAGGGCTTGTCTTTCAGTGGTATTGTGAGTGCTGAGTTACCGTTAGTTTGAAACACTTCAAGTGCTTTCTATTTTCATACTGAATCTTTCCAGATAAAGAAATAGGGTTGCCCTTAAGAAACTCACTCCCTATTCGAGGAGAAGGACCATGCCAGGTAGTGAGGAAGATGGTAAAGGTGTGAATGCAAAGGCACCGTGGGGATAAAGAGTGGGAGCAGGGCCTGGGGAAGCGGTGTCCGAGGCGTCTATTGTGCCGTGAGTGCGCAGTCACTCAGTCGTGTCTGACCCTTTGTGACCCCGTGGACTGTAGTCCGCCAGGCTCCTCTGTCCTTGGGATTCTCCAGGCAGGAATACTGGAGTGGATTGCCATGCCCTCCTCCAGGAGATCTTCCAACTCAGGGATCAAACCCATGTCTCCTGCAGCTCCTGCATTGCAGGCGGAATTTTTTACCACTGAGTCACTGGGGAAGGGGTGTCCCAGGCATCCATTACTGTACAGCAGACGTAGGGGTCCACGCTGCTCACAATTTTCCCCATTGACTGGGCTGGGCAGCTCTGCCGACCTCACACGACTGCAGTCACATGGTGACTGGGCTGGGGTTTTCCAGAGGCTCTGCTGAGACACCCCAAGGCCAGGGCTTCTGTCTCCATCTGTCCCAGGGTAACTCCTCTCCAGGCAGCCTCTTTATACAGTCTCATCAGCAAGGTGGCTTCCAAAAGCACATATGCCAGGCCTTCCTCTAGGCCAGAAACTGGCACAGCATCCGTTTTACTGCAGTTTTCTGGTTCAAGTCACCGGCCCGGCCCAGCTGGAGTGAGCCGGGACTACACCAAGATACAGAGACAAGAACCCTGCTTCACAGGCGTCACAGAAATGAGCTGCCACAGAGAGACGTTCTGAAAGTGTGGAGAAGTCCATGGAGAACATCCGGTGGTTGATGAACTAGTGGACTTGACAGAGAACCCAGGGCCTGCTCCAGAGCCCGGCAGAGCTATTACTTGATAAACCTCGGTGTTGGGAAGGGTGGGGGGAAAAGGGAAGGCAGGTGAGCACAGGAAGGGTGAGTGGGTAGCCTTTCCAGTAGGAGGGAAAAGAACGTTGCTTAGAGGCAGCCCTGGGGGTTTGGGACCCACAAGAGTACTGATGGACTCAGAGAACCAAGGGGCCTGAGAGTCCAGCCTGAGGGACCTGGACTTGACCTTCAGACTGTGGAGGCCCATAAGCAGCTTTGCATCATGGAGACACGTGCCCGTGTTAGAGGAGCCCTCTGGCCTAAGCCAAGTGCGGGGTGGACGGGGAAGGTGCAGCCTGAGCCAGTGAGACTCCCGCAGCGGGACTGGAGAGGATGGAGGAGGGTGGGGCGGAACCAAGGCTGTGAGGAAGCTGGGGAGGAAAGAGACTTGAGACAATCCTGGAGGGGAGAATGAACAGACCCGATATTCTATGATCTAGATGTGCCTAAGAGGATTTGAGGGGCTTCCCTGGTGGCTCAGTGGTAAAGAACTTGCCTGTCAATGCAGGAGACCCAAGAGACACAGGTTCAATCCCTGGGTCAGGAAGATGCCCTGGAAGAAGGCAGAGCAGTTCACTCCAGTATTCTTGCCTGGGGAATCCCATGGACAGAGGAGCCCAGTAAGCTACAGTCCACAGGGTTGCAAAAAGTCAGACACAACTGAAGTGATTTAGCACATGCATACACAAGAGGATTTAAATATATAGAGGACATTTATCATAATATGGGGCATTTCCCTCCATATATTTTTATTATAAAAGAATAAACTATATGGGACTTTTCTGGTAGCTCAGTCAGCAAAGAAACTGCCTGCAATGTAAGAGACCGGAGTTCCATCCCTGGGTCAGGAAGATCCCCTGGAGAAGGAAATGGCAACCCACTCCAGTATTCTCACCTGGAGAATACCATGGACAGAGGAGCCTGGCTGACTACAGTCCATGGGGTCGTAAGAGTCAGACACGACTTAGTGACTAAACCACCACCACCATGAAATACACTGAAGGCCCATTTCCATGCCAGAAAGTAATTTTTACATACGTTATTTAACTCTTACCACAATCCTGTGAGATGGGTATTTCTTCCAATTTACCAGTGAAAAAACAGACTTAATGATACCCAGTCCATTTGACACACAGTTCAGAAGAGCGACAAACGGTGGTGAAAGCAGAAATAGAAGCCAAGGTTGGGAGACACGTTTAGCTTTTGGCTTTCGAACAGACAAGGCAAACAATACCTTGTACAGTGTTCACGGCCTGATGAAAGTAAGCAAGTTTGTCCAAGCAAACTTCCTTCTTACACTAAATCGCAGCACGAGGGCTATATACAGTAATGAGTACTGTTTTCTTTGGGGGCTTCGCAGAAGGCACCAAGTTATGATGTCAAGTTTTCAATGCAGACTCTTGGTGACAGAGGTGGAGACGTCAAGCTGTCCCCAGTATCCGTGATACCCTTCTTCCTTTAATGCTTCCCCTTCCCGTTTTTAATTAGACAAACGACCACGCAGAATGGAGACTATACTTTCCAGCCTGCCGCGCACCCACGTGGTTTCATGTACCTGAAGTCCTGTTCATGATGCGTAAGCAGGTGTGCTGTCACTTCCTTGCAGTGTCATTCAAGAAAAGGAAACAGTATTCCTTTTTTACTGTTGCAGACACAGCGCTGCACAGCAGCACAGAACAACACAAGTGTGTTACTTCTCAGTTTCTGCAACCAGCAGGTTTCTCTGCTCTGGGTTTCACAAGGGTCAAGGTCAAGTTTCTGGCCAGCTGGGCTCTGCTAGGGAGGCTCTGGGAAGAACTTCGTTTGCTGGCAGAATCCAGGTCCTGTGGTTGCAGTACCGAGGTCACCACTCTCTTGCTGATCTTCACCTGGGGGCAGCCCTTAGCCTCTGGAGGCCTCTGGCCAGCCCTGGCTCGTGGGTCCTGCACCCCAGGGCTGGCCAGAGGCACCTGCCACACATGGAATCTGACGCTTCTGCTGCCGCATCTCTTAGAATCCAGCTGGAGAAAGCTCTCTGCTCTTAAGGCTTTGTATGATTAGACTGGGCCCAGCAGATAATCCAGGATTAAGTTAAGGTCCCCAGCTTAACTCCATCTGTAAAGACCCTTTTGTGCTATAACGGAACACAGCCACAGGTTCAAGGGATTATGAAGTGGACATCTCTCAGGGATCAATATTCCACCCATCACAGGGGCCTACCCTTTATCCTTGTTTCTTTCCTCCTGATGCTTAGAAAGTGGGTGTTGTAGCTGGAGTGCCCTATGGAACCATGAAATGGGGGCAAATTTAGCAGTATCAGAAAGGGAAGTCAGAATAACCTGTGCTGTGCTCAGTCACTTGTCGAGTCTGACTCTTTGTGACCCCGTGGACTGTAGCCCACCGGGCTTCTCTGACCATGGGACTTTTTCCGGACAAAAATACTGGGGCAGATTCCCATGCCTTCCTCTAGGGTATTTTCCCATCCCAGGGATCGAACCTGCACCTCCTGCATTGGCAGTGGATTCTTTACCTACTGAGCCACCTGGGAAGCCTGGGCCCCAGGCAACTCTGGAGCAATATTCCAGTCCTGAATCATCTGTCTCCACACTTCCATGTAGGATAGAAATTAATTTCACTCTTCAACCTCGGATATTTTGGGTTTCCAGTAGTCACAGCCAAACCTAACCACACAATAACATCAAAGGAAATGACTTATTAAGGAGGTCTGGGACAATCGCCTATCCTGGGGAGCCTGGGGGCCCCTAAACAAATTCCCCTCTGTCAAGACACTTTCTTTGGTCATCAGACGATCCCTAAATTAGTTAAAACATATGAGCCTTACACATACTGCTAGGTAACTGGGGCATCCGCACTGTCCGAAGTGTAACTTCAGTGTGACTGGCTTCTGCCTGTATGATAGAGTTGGTGGTTGATTTGTCCTTCTGCCTGGTCATCACCAATGTGGTTTTTCAGTACACACACTCTCTTGTGAAGATTCGGGATGGGACCTAGCTCGCCATCAGAGGAGGCTCTGAGGTCCCAGACAAAAGGGCACACATCCGCTTTGTGTCACTTATCACCTCTGAGGTCCACTGAGCAAAGTGCTGTCCTTGCTCAAGTGAGATGTGAATGATTTCAGTTTCTGGAGGAAACACACCAACCACCCATGAATGTACTGTACACACATGATCACCCATGTATGCACTCTACACACATGATTTCATTTAACCCTCAGCAATCACCTGAGAATGGGCTTCTCAAGTGGCTCGGGGGTAAAGAACCCGCCTGCCAATGCAAGAGACATGGGTTCAATCCCTGGGTGGCAAAGATCCCCCAGAGGAGGGAATGGCGACCCACTCCAGTATTCTTGCTGGGAAAATACCATGGGCAGAGGAGCTTAGCGGGCCACAGTCCACAGGGTCAAAAAGAGTTGGACATGACTGAGCATGCATGCAGACTGCAGATCAATCACAGGAGGTGTCACTATCAGTAATTCACAGACAAGCAGACAAGCTCAAAGGGATTAAGTTATTTGCCCTCATTCAGAATTGCCATAAATAGTAGATGCAAAAGGAGAAGTTAAACCCTGAGAAACAGCACTGTTAATCTCTGTATTTCTTCAGATATCCTTCCCTCTCTCCTCCACTGGATCTCAGGACATCGGGCAGCATGAAAGCTGGCTTGCACTTTATAACATCTATGTGTTCTTGTGTCTCCTCATCCAGAGGAGAAATAATCTACTGTACTTTTGGTCTAGCAAATTAGACTTTCAACATTAAATTAAAATAATATATTTGTTTATTGTAATAAATTCAATTGTATTTTCTATTTGTTTTTAAACCTTGAAGCTTATTTTATACCTTTTATTGCATTTCTAGAACTACCAAGGTGGAAATAGTTCCATGTAATATGTCAATTTCAAATTGGCAACATTTCCAGACATATCTAGACATGTGAAACTTCTGAATTTTTTAGAGCATGTGTATTTAGGATAAATGATTTTTCAAATTCTCATTCCCTTGGGTGTAAGACTAATTGAGAATTCAGAAATATAATGGATTTCAATTGCTATAAATTAATCACAGCAAAAATACTGTTACAAGTTTATGTGTGTAATTATGACTAGATGTGAGAGTTCAGTGTGTTCTATGATGTAGGTAAGAATCTTGACTGTATTCTGATAATATGGCATATATTTAAGATGTCCAAATGGCAACCCACTCCAGTATTCTTGCCTGGAAAATCCCACAGACGGAGGAGCCGGGTAGGCTACAGTCCATGGGGTCGCAAAGAGTCAGACACGACTGAGCGACTTCACATCACATCATGTTCTGCATTTAGGGAAAGACTCTAAGCAACTCTACTGAAAAGTGAATTATAGGTTCTTCCCCAGCAAGCCAGTGGTTGACTCCATGCTCATAATGCAGGAGGCCTGGGTTCCATCCCTGGTCAGGGAATTAAGATTCTGCATACCACATGATTCGGCCAAAAAAATAAAGACTACAAAAGTGATGGCATTTCACTTAAAAGGAAAAATAATTTTAACTTAAAAAGAAATAAAATTTGATTACACCTATTCTCTTTCATGATATATAAATATAGCACAGTTTAATAAGGGAACTTGGCATTGATAGGTAATCACTAGGTAATCCAAAAGACCCATATCAGTCACTTTCACTCTTAAAACAGCTACTGGTAGCCACTATTTGTAGAGCCTCACCTCTTTTTCCTACTAGGAGTCAACCGCAGATCACGTCTGTGGCTCAAGCCATCCTCCGGTGGTGGTAATTTCCTGAAAGCTGGCTGCCGACTGAGAGGCTCCATCACTCCCAGGAAGCCCTTCTGCTTGCTGCTGCACTGCCTCAGTGTCCCGTTAGGTTCCTTGCTCCCACATCTAGCTTGTCAGAAGGGCTTTGAGTAAAATTTGATTAGTGTCAACTCAGTATTTCCCTCTTCTGACTCTTCAAAGTACTGGATTTTCAGGATGGTTTCTCCGTCTATGAAGTATGAAAGACTCAGTTGTGAACTTTTTTCTTAGAAAGAAAAACAATTTCAATTCCTTAGGCAATTGTGCAACACTTGAGCCATCAGCCAGCTTCTACTCAAGTCCCCAACATGTGTTCTTCCGAAGACTGATTTTCCTGCCAGAAAACACTGTGTCAGCACACAGAATTGGCACAATTACCTGAAGGGCCAGTTTGCATCAGAAGCAATGTCATCAGGCTGTCCTGGGTGGGGGAAAAAGTGTATAGGAAGGTGTCCCTGGTCCCTACACACACACTGATCAGTGCCACCACTGCAAACCCCCGTGAGACACATCCTAAACACACGCACACACATGCACACAGGCCAACAGACAAACCGAGAAATGAAGATGGACGCTCACCCTAAGGCACAGGCATGCCGACATGGAAACAGATCTGGAGAGAAAGAAAAGAAGGAAAAGAATGGGAATGAAGGAACACAGGCAAAGGGCACTGGAACAGATTTCACCTCAGCGAATGCACTGAACAGAATTAGCGGAAGGAGAGCAGACGGAGAGAGTGACAGCGCTGGCCTGAGGGTCAAGATTAACCTGGGAAATCAACGCAGCCTTTGTTGTGCAAAGGGGGAAACTGGAGGAACCCGAGTGACTCCTATTTACCGCGATAATCAATCCAACCTGCGTGACTGGGAGGGACATCAGGAGAGGTGACCCCGCTTTCCAAAGCTGGGTGCGTTCAGGGCAAGCACTGCAGGCTTATGGAGGTGCCGGCCCAGAGGGGTCGCCCAGTCAAGAGCCCGTTTAGGCGCCAGGCCCGGATCTGAGGGGGCAAGCGAATTACAGATGCCGCACCCCGAAATCACCTCGGTTTCATATGTGGTTACCGCGTGGTATGAACTTGGCTTTCAATGTGAGAACTTCTTGGTGAAACCGTTAGCAAATCTACAGGAAGGAACAATACCGCAAGAGAAAAGGGGATTTTGAGCACTGTGGCCGGTACTCTGAGATCGCGATGCTCCGCACCGGGAGGCCCGGGGTTCCCCGCGGCTCGCGCCCTCCATGGCTGCTGGTGGCGGCGGTGTGGCGCGGGGCTCGCGCGGGGTTTCCAGAATGCGGGAGGGCAGCTGCGGCTGAGCCTGGACGCTGCCGCGGCTCCACGATCGTACCTCACGGCGGACGGCAGATTCCGGGCGGAGAGGTGGGCTCCGCGGCCCCGCGCTGATGCCCTGCGCGGGGCGGCGGGCGTGGATGCGCGGGCCGGCCGCCTCTCCCTCCGCGCCGGGCCGCTGTCCGGGCGCCCCGGCTCCGAGTGTCCACCGCGAGGACGAGCGCGCCGCGCCCAGGAGCGGAGGGAGGCCGCTGGCCCCACCGGGGAGGTAGGTACCGCGGTCACCGTGGGTCCCGGCGCCCGGCGGTCCCTTGAGCCCCGGCCGGCTTTTTCCGGGCTCCAGGGAGGGCCCGTCGTCGTTCAGGCCTCCTCACCCGGGGGACCTGGGCCGCGCGGGGGTTCGTCTGGCAGCTCCGGGCGCCCTCGGCCGGAGGTTCGCGTCCGCCAGCCCACGGCCGAGGGCGGCCACGCGAACGGGGAGCGCACGTCCAGCCGCACGCGGGTCTGGGACCTGGGCGGCCGGGGGTGCCGGACCGCGCGCCCCATCCGGTCAGGTGAGGCCCCGCGTGGCTCCGACAGAGCTCTTCCCCTCCTCGCTGTCTTCCAGGCCACCTGACGAGTCGGGCCCGCCCTCCGCCGCCTCCCTGGATCTCCTAGGGCTCCTGGGGGCCGGCCTCCACTGGCAGCAGCATCTCCTCTCGGCCTCCCCCATCCCTGTGCGCCGAACAGCAATAAACTTGAAGGACACCACCTCATTTCATTCTCGCGTTGAGCCCATTATATTCCAGAATGTTAGTCGCCCAGTCATGTCCGACTCTTTGCGACCCCGACCCCATGGACTGTTGTCTGCCAGGCTCCTCTGTCCATGGAATTTTCCAGACCAGAATACTGGAGTGGGTTGCCATGCCCTCCTGCAGAGGATTTTTCTGACCCAGGGATCGAACCCGGGTCTCCTGCATTGTAGGCAGATTCTTTACCGTCTGGGAAGACAGAGGAACCGGAGAACTCAGGGATTTGCCTCCGGGCCCGCGTAGCTAAAGGGATAGAAGGTGATTGGAGCCCAGGGAGGCGGAACTAAAGCCGGGCTTCTCGTGCGCGGAGGCGCCGGCCCCGCTAAGCTGAAGGCCGCAGGCAGGCCGGAGGCAGACTGCGCTCTCCACTCCAAAGCCCGCCCCGGCGGCCCGGGCTTCTCCTTGGGATGCGGAACCCTGGAATCCCGAGTCCCCGCCGGAAACCTCAACATCTCCTTGGTCTTCGAGCTCAAATCCCCTTACCTCCACCAACTGGGAGGCCGAGCTCCAGAGGGTCCTCTCTCCGTAGTATCTCCTCCCCAGTATCAGCTCCCCCGGTGTCCGGTGAAGGCAGCTGCCGGGTCAGGGATGCTGCGGGCAGTCTAAGTGTACTTACGAGGCGGGGCGGCGTCAAACTAGGACGCGCGCAGTAAAGGCCAGTAGGCACGTGACCAAGAGGGGATCTGTCGAAGGAGAAAGGCTGTGGGGACAAGCAAAGAGCTGCAGCCGCAGTTCCCCAGAAAACGACCGCGGTTGTAAAACAACTATTTTACAGGGATAACTATTTTCTAGATACTGAATTAAGCGCGTTGCTTGTGTTCTTTGGTGTAAACTTCACAGCTCTGTGAGGTGCGTCCACGTTTCAGATGAGGAAGCCCAGGAACGGGGAAGTGGAGTCATTTTATCAGAGTCACAGCCGGTGTTTGAGGGACCCCAGGTCTGAACCCAGAGGTGCTGGACTCCCGAGCCCAGGCAGGTGCACAGAGGCTGCAGGGTGAGGGCACTGGCTGCCTTGTGAGGTGTCTCACTGATGAGGAAGAGCTCCTTTCTGATCCACAGAACCTGCTTCTCTTTGGACATTGTGACTCGATTTCTCTCAGAAAAACAAAAAGCAAACAACCCAAGGACAACAAAACAGCAAAACAAGCAGAGGCAAAACCACCAACGAAACAAACCTTTCGTCTTTTTGCTAAAGAAAATATCATTGACTCTTGGGCGTGAGTCCATGTCTCAGGACAGACCGGTGGGAGCGCTGGGGAGGTGCCTTCAGGCGCACAGCTGGGCCAGCCACCCGTCCAAGGGTCGTCGGGAGGACAGGGTGTCTGGAGATCGGGAGCCCACAAAACTGTGGCCTGTGTGCCCCCAACACAAGCCTCCTGGCCCCCCAGGCTCCAGGGGCGGAGACTCATCCCGACTGCCAGCTCTGGGCGTTTCTCTGAGGGCCTGGGTGCCAGCGGTGCAGAGAGGCAGCTCTGACACTGTACCTATTCATGGACAGCCCCCCATCTCCAAACCCCCCATCTCTGGGGCCTAAGAAATTAATTCATCTTCAGAAGTGACTCCTAACTTTAAAATAAAACAAATCCAAAAATCCACCCGCTGATAGGCTTTCTCAACCTCATAACCCAAAGGTGATGTCTTAATTACTGACTTTTCTCTGGGTAGTGCCAGAGAAAATATGCTGTTTTAATTTTTTTTTAAATGAACTGGAATCATTGCTCCACAAAACGGGTTTGATACAAAGCAAGGGGAATCAGTCGATCTCTTTCCAATTATCTGTATTTATTCATCGTTTCCCACAAACATCACTTGAACACAAGACCCAGACCCTGAAACAACCAACTGACCTGGAAACCAAAGACCTGTTTGTAAAGAACTGTGAGGTAATTTAAAAACTTTAAATAAAAATAGCCATTTCCACGTCCCCCCACCCCAAGCTCCCCAACCACATAAGGATGTGGAAATCACGCTCCTTAGTTTCCAAGGTGAGTCAGGCCCCCCTGCTTACCTCCGCAGTCTTCCCTGCCAGGAGACCAGGAACTAAACGTACACCCACATATCTCTGGCAGCAATTGATCAGGGGGCCTCTTTCTCCCCCAAACCTCCAGGTCCCTCCCACCTCACCAACGGGGCGGGGTGAACGTTGGAACAATGGGGTTACCCCTACCCCCTAGCCCTGCTGCTGCCCAGTGACCCCTGCAAGGCGGTCTCTTCTTCAGAGAAAAGAAGTGGAGGCCTAAGGATGTGCAGTGAGGTGTCTGGTTCTGATGGAAAGATTCAAAGAGAAGAGGAGGAAGAGGAATTATTCTATTCCACGAGCATCCATTTCACTAGGTCTTTGAAACCTCGGATGTTTCCTTTCAATTATTTCTACAGTAAAGGCAGAGAGACCTTTAGAGTAAAAATGGCTCTGTTTCCGGGCGGATGAAGGGGCTCCAGCCGGCTCGCCTGCTTATGTTGGGGCAAGGTTCCTATCTGTATAGTTTTTATGGTCTTTTTGAAGAGTTGGCTTCTCTAAAAAGAGGTTCAACAGCCCAGACGTTGCCAGTCCCAGCAGTTTCACACGAAGGCGCCCCGGACTTTACAGAGAAAGTCTCTTCTCCACGGGGAGGGGGACAGCGTCTCCCCACGGCTTCCCAGTGGGCACGGGCGCCTCACAGCCCCCCGGGTTCTCCCCTGCAGCCTGGGCCGGTGGTCACACCCGGGGTCCTGGGTCCGCTCCTCCCGCCTGCGCGAGTCTCTCACCGAGATTCTTGCGGTCGCAGGGGCGCGACACTGGAAGGCTGCGGCGATGCGCTAAGGCCTGGCGGCAGGCGGCCCTCTCGGGCGGCGGCGGGGCCCGCGGGCGGCACGGCACCGCCGGGGGGCGGCGGGGGCGGCAGCGCCAGCAGCTCCTCGCCGGAGGTCACCGCGCAGTCCTGCTCGGGCTCCGCGTCCCCGCCGCCCGCCGCCGGGGGCCCGCAGCTGCGCTTCTTGTCCTCCTCCTTCTTCCACTTCATGCGGCGGTTTTGGAACCAGATCTTAATGTGCCTCTCGGTCAGGTTCAGCATGACGGCCAGCTCCACGCGGCGCGGCCTGGAGATGTACTTGTTGAATAGGAACTCCTTCTCCAGCTCCAGCAGCTGCGCGCGGGTGTAGGCGGTGCGTGTCCGCTTGTTTTCCTCCGGCTCTGCTGCGTAGGCACCGCCTGCGGGCGACACCGCACGTGAATGTGGGCCCCCCCCCCCCGACCCCTGGCTCCTCCCGCCTGCTCCCACCCTTGCAGCTCGATCCTTCGGCCCTGGCCCTTTCCCAGCCGCTCTGGCCGCTGAGGTCCAACCAACTATCCATAAGTACAGTCTGGGGCTCAAAGGCCTTCCCCAGTAAGGCTGTCTTTTCTTGGAGGTCCTTTATCTGCCCGTGGCTCTAACAACCAGTGGTTCTAGAATCACGCTGTTGGGTTGATGCTCATTAAAATGCACATAGTGAAAAAGTGGAAGTGTTAGTGGCAGAGTCCTGTCCCACAGACAGGCTACTGCCCCACAGACAGTAGCCCGCCAGGCTGCTCTATTCACGGAGTTTCCCAGGTTAGAATACTGGAGTGGGTTGCCGTTCCCTTCTCCAAGGGATCTTCCCTTCCCGACCCAAGGATCAAACCCGGGTCTCCCGCACTGCAGGCAGATTCTTTACTGTCTGAGCTCCCAGGGAAGCCCAAAATGCACATAATAAGAATCTAAACCAACTGGATTCCACAAAGGCAAAAAATGTCTTTAAATAAGGACTTAAAACTTTTCTGATGATGACTTGTAGTAAGAAATGTATTTCAAATCATCACTCAGTTCACATACTGATATAAACTGACATATAAAATATCTAGGGCACTAAACCAAACTTTGCCACATATGATGCTAATTTTCCCTATGGCTTACTGGCTTGTGCTTAGTCGTGTCCGACTCTGTGTGACCCCATGGCCTGGGGCCCACCAGTTTCCTCTGTCCATGAGGATTCTCCAGGTAAGAATACTGGAGTGGGTTGCCATGCCCTCCTCCAGGGGATCTTCCCAACCCAGAGATCAAACCCAGGTCTCCCACATTTCGGGCATATTCTGGAGTTTACTAGTTCATTAAAAAATAATAATAATAAAGAGGTCTCAACACAGTAAATTAATTTCACCAACAAATGGATGCAACCTTCAGTTGGAAAGACCTTGAGCTAATAAGAATCCGGAGGTTATGACATGTATTGTTGTATCTCATATCATATATCTCTCTATAGAGTTATGTTGTTGTGATCAGCACCAACTCAAGAGCTGGTAGATTCTCTGCAACTGTCGTTCTGACCTCAGCTGGGTCCCTGCCCTGGACCAGAAGGGGAGCCATTCTGAGCCCGAGGGACGGTCACTGTCAGCCCCAGCCTCTGCATCCAGGGCCTGAAATACTGGCAGAGATGAGAGGAGAGGCTCCCTGAGAGGGGAGGCTCACGCCTGACCCCCCTACCGGGGAGCTGGGTACCCCATTGGGGAGGTGTCAGTGGTGGGTGGTCGAGGAACCCAGGCCAAAGAAGTAACAGCCAGGCCCATCCTAGTGGATTAGTGCCGCTCGCCGAGGCTGCGAGCCTCCAGGCCCTAATATTTTCCTTTCTGGATGAGACACCAGCTGCGCCCGGGCTGTGGACTCTGGGGCAGTCGGTTCCCCCAGAACACCAGGAACAGGTCAAAATCATCGTTTCCTTCGTAGAGCAGACATTTCTCCTATGCCTGTATGCTAGAGTTGAAAAGCTAGTGTGTGTGTTTGCTAGGAGGGTTAACCACCCTGCACAACCTGCTGGGGTTTTCCCCCAGACTGAAAGGGGGTGCCCAGAAGCCAAGGCGGAGGCTCAGGTCTGAGTCAGCGGAGTCCTGCTTGTTGGGGACATCTCAGAATCTTAACACTTCAAGCCTTTCTTGGTTTTCGAGAGAAATGAGGGAGCCATTTTGATGTATGGCAGAGACCAGCACAATATTGTAAAGCAATTATTCTCCAATTTAAAAAATATATTTTTAAAGAAGAACATCTAAAAAGTTCCTTCAGAGTCCGTAAATTCAACCTGCAATCTTGCAGGGTTGGCCCGTTTTCACCAGCCGCACCACAGTGCTCTGAGAGGCCTCAAAGGAAGGGCCCACTAACTCAGGGGCCCTGGTGCAGGATGGGCTTCCCGCAGTGGCTCCACAATAAAGAATCGCCTGCCAGTGATGAGGGGTCGACCCCTGGGTTGGGAGGATACCCTGCGTGAGGACATGGCTACCCACTCCAGTATTCTTGCCTGGAGAATCCCACAGACAGAGGAGCCTGCGGGCTACAGCCCATGTGGTTGCAGAGTCGGACACGACTGAGTGAGTGAATGTGAAGGTGTTGGATGGAGGCTGCTGGTGGTCAGAAAAGGGAAGAGGTCAGTTTGTACCTTTCTGTGATGCGTAGGAGGGGTGGGGTGGTATTTAGGGGCAAGCCCATCAGTGAGGTGGATGTAGTTCATTTTTTAGGTTGAGGGTTTTGGAAGTTCATATTGTTATGAATAATCATACCCGATTGATGTGTGAATAAAAACCCTTCGGGTCACTTCTTCCTCCCCAGGGGCGTGAAGCCCCTCTAGGAGCGGCCAGGCAAGGATCACAGACCTTGAATTTGGGTTCCTTCAGAGTTTCCAGGGAGGACTGAGCTGGTGCAGCAGCATTCTGGCTGGAGGAGGGCCCTCCCCCAGGTTGGAGGGCCCACTGGCACAGGTCTCTCTGACCCTGGTCCTCCAATCCAGGAATGTCACCTCTCCAGAGCTCCCCCCATCACCCCTGCTGCTATCTTGCCTTCAGGTTTTACACTGTGGCCCCTTCCGTCCACAGGAGTCCAGGAGGTGGGGAAGTTACCCCACCTCAGAAAGTCTTTTTCAGAACCTCCCTCGAATTTTTCCTGAGGAAGCGGAGGAGGAGGACCAGGAATTGGAGAAACGCGTCCCCAGTGCGCCAGGCGGCTCTTGGACCTCCCGTCCAGGTCCAGGCTCGCCGGCCTCCCGCCTCCCAAGAACCTTGCATTTCCCAAGGCTCCGAGGCCTTTGGCGGCAACTTCTTAAGGGCAGGATAAGGGTCTGTCCCGGGTTTGGTTGGCGCGGGGGAAGATCGCAGCCTGAGTTTGGTCTCTGTCCTGCCTCAGGACTTGCCTGAGACCCCACGGAACCTTCGGGAGAAAGGTTGAGAGAGGCGAGCCCCGGGGACCCTGGGCAAACCCGGATCCCCCAAAGACCCGCCTGGCTTCGCCAGCTCACAGTCAGGCAGGCCAGTCAGGCCGGGCAGACTAGGGGCCGAGGATTCCCGGGGTGGGGGCACCTGCAGCCTCGCCCCGCGACTCCCGACTGTTAGCTGGGAGGAGGAGAAAAGTCCATGGCTTAAAGAGCAGGTGAGCCTGGAAGGGGCTTCCGCACGGAAGCAGTCACGCGGTGCCGGCGGTGCAGGCCGCGCGGCCGGAACTCGCCGCCGGGTCGGGCCTGGAAGGGACCTGGGGGCGCCTCCGGGCCGACTTTCCGGTACTGGCCAGCGCGAGGGACCTCCCGAGCCGCCTGTGCCAGGAGGGCATCTCCCTCCTCAAACTGCCTTGCTGGGAAGCAGCCTGTGTTCAAAAGTGGGCTTCCCCATGCCTCTCCAGCGGGGGTGAGTGGCCAGTCCCCGGCCTTGCGGCGAGCCCCCTCCCGGCCCAGCCCCGGCCTCTGGATACCTCTGCACGCTTGGGTATAGTTTTCCTTCCTTGCTTCTCTCCACCTACTAGGTGTCCCTGAGATGGTCTGGCTTGCTTCACAGAAGCCGCTAGTAAGGGGGTGTGGGGGTGTGGAATTCAGAGCGAGAAGGAAGCCGGGGCTCTGAAGCCGGGGTCCGGGGCATCCCAGAGCCCCGCTCGGTTCCCTCGACGGCACTGAGGAGTCCTGGGCTGGGGGGCGGGGAGAGGCCCGCTGGACGAGGATTGGAAGGTCCGAAGCCTTGAACTTGGCCAGACCTAGGCTGTTGGGAAGCGCGGGCTCCTGGAGTTCAGCGGACAGGGGAGGAAGGGGTTTAAACTCCCAGGAAGAGCGCTGAGTAGAAAGGCCGCTCCAGATTGAGCCAGGAAAAACAACAAAAACACTCTTCTGTGCGATATGGCCTTGTTAGCTCCCCTATGGTTTAGTGCGACTCTAGGTTATCCGGGGTTGGGGGCTGGGGTCACAGACCGAGAGAGGGTCCTGGGAATCGCTTGGAGAGAGGGGCAGTCGAACGGAGAGCGGGGTGAGGACAGAGCGGCTGGGGGGCCAGACTCACCTGCCCACTGGCCTTTCCACGCATGAGCCTTCGTAGACTTCATCCACGGGAAAGGCAGCTGGACGCGGCCGGGCTCTTCCAGGGCGCCCGGCTCGGCTCCATCCTGGAAGGGCCCGGCTGGCGGGTGGGCGAGCGCGAGCTGAGCCGGGAGGTGGTGGTGGAGGTGCGCCATCGCGGGGTCGTCGGCGAGCGGAGGCACCTCGTATGGGGAGATGTCCGGGGGGCTGCCCTGCTCCAGCGCGCCCAGGGCTCCGGGGAACGGCGGCGGCGGCGGCGGGGGCTGGCGGCCCATGTACAGGCACGCAGGGGGGCTGGCGCTGAAGTCTGGCGCCGGGCCCCGCTGGAACGCGCAGGGGTCCTTGTACAGCTGTGTGGCCGCGTAGTACTGCTCCTCGCGGTTCATGGCTGCCGCCTGGGCTTGGGGACCCAGGAGAACGAGCTGGGGCCGGGGACTTGGAGCCGCGCGGCGCTGGCACTCCGGGCGCCACCCCTGCAGCTTTGACAGCTCGGCGCGGCTCGCGGAGGGCACCCGGGGCCGGCGGGACGGGCGGGCGGCCGCCGCGCCATAGGCTCCGCTGTGCCCCACGTGGCTCTGCCTGAGGCCATTATTGGCCTGGCCGGCGGCCTTAAGAAGCCAGATCCAGGTCCCCACGAGCCCCCTGAAGTTTCCGTTTCTCCCTCGGCTCGGTTTCCTGCACACACTTGAAAGAACAGTGCCAAAGTGGGGCCGGAATGAACATTCAAAGTGGGGCAGGAACTTCTATTCGTTTATAGAAATATATTTCATCACCAACAGTCTTTTTCCTTGTATGTTTCATACTGTACATATTAGTTCATTGATATAGTTTACAAGTATATACATATATGGAGGTTGTAAACAGACTTTAAAAATATTGTTAGGGAATATGGTCCAAAAAAATGCACAGACCTCAGCCCTGCAGGTCGGAAGCCGTTGGTTCTATTTTGGTTGTGCAATTTGTACACGCTCATGAGTGATGTCCGTGAGGTTACGCATAAAGATCCAGGATTCGAAGTGTGTTTTTGCCTATGGTTGTGCTCTGGGGATTTCTGGAGTGTAAACTATAACTTCAGAAACATTCACAATGGCTTAAAAACTTTAGTTGAAAGGCACTATTAATTTTTGATTTGGGGGAACTGAGGCTCATTTGGTCAACTCAGAATGCAGGTTCCTACTGGGGTAAGGGGGAAACGAAGTTGCAGCCCCTCTCCTGTCTGGCTGGGGGAGGTGGCTGGCACCCTGTTTCCAGATCTGCTAGTCCCCCAGGAATCCCGAGACCTGGTGGGAGTTGGGCTGCTGCAGAGAGTCGACTCCTGGGTCGGATGGAGACAAGGTACGCCCGGGAGAGGAGTGCTCAGAGCACTCCGGGGTCCTCGCTGAATAGAGACGCTTTTGCGAAACCAGTGGTGCTCACGGACTATCTCGAGGTCGCATTGGCACCAAACCTTGGACCCACGCCACCGACCCCTTCGCCCTGGGCATTCTGAGCGTCCTGAAGAAATGAATGCCGTCTTCCAACCCCCAGGCGGGTTTTAGAAACCCTGGACCCCTTTGCAGAGAAGCCTGGGCAAGAGAGAGCGTGGACCACCAAGGAACCAGCAAGAGAAAATCACTGCACTGACTTTCCTAAACTGCAGACTGCGTCCAATCCTTTACCAGGTTTGACCAGATTTTAACAGACTGGTGGAAAACACACTGGTTAGGCAGTGCGTGCGCTACCCCGAAATATGCCTCGTTTTCATTAAAAAGCAAAACCTAGTTAGGGATCTGAACTTCTCGGCAGATTCCTTCTGCGGTGAGATGTTGGTGCGGGCGTCATCTGTGCTGGGATGAGTAAGCGCTGGGCACCGAGGGATCTGCCCGAGGGTGGGCACGCGCGCCGCTCCGGGGCCCTCCGAGCGCCCCTCTCACCGAAGCGGCGTCTGAGAGCGGCGGGCGGCGGGGGGCAGTTCTGGCGATTTCTTCAGGGAAAAGGGCCACCTGCAGTCCGAGGGAGCCGGGGAACGAAAGGCCGTGGGACCCGCGCCCCTAATCTCTCCGCGCCCCCGTCAATGAATCCATTGTTCCCGGCGTCCGCGGAGGACCCGCTATCGCCGGCCGCGAGCGACCACATCGATCCGGAGGGCAGGGCCGGAGGGGTGACCGGGCCGCCGCGTGTTGACCCTCGGAGATAATCGGCTCGGTCGCCGCGGGTTGACTTGGCGACGTGGTTATGAGCAGACTGCAGCACCGCTTGGGACAAAGATCGGGCACCTTTCCCCTCCCCCTCCTCCTCTCGCTCGCCCCTCCGCAGCCCCCCTACTCCGCACGGCAGCCCCCGCCTCCCTCTCAGCTGCAGCCCGCCTCCCCCGGCCCTTTCCCTCTACCCCTCTCCTCTCCCCAACGTGTTTACTTTGCACTTCTCGTCTAATTGCACATTTCTGTAAATTGGCCTCCATTTCGATGCTTCATTTGCTCCCATTTAATATTTTTGCTCGGTCCTGCAGAAAGGAAAGGGGCACTCAGCAGAAAGCCAACCCGCTCCCTGCGCTCGCTGGCAGAATCCGGGAATCCGAGGGGCCAGGACCACCGCCGCCAAAGGTGGAGAGGGGGCGGTGGAGGGGGCTGAAGGTGGGCTGTCCGCACCTTCCCGCTCCCACAGTAAGCGTTTTCTGCTGCTGCTGCTGCTAGTGGCTGCCCAAAGAAGCGGCCTGGGAACCCGAGGTCAGACGGCCGTTTGTTGTTGTTATTAGGTGGGACAAGGTAAGAAGATTTGGGGATCGCCTGATTATCAGGCTTATACAGATCCTCGCCAGCGAGCTGGGTGGTGCGTTGTGTTTCTTCTGTGGACGGGGCTCAGGGTGTCATAAAAGCGCCAAGTCCATTAAAGGTGAAATGCATTTCCGCTCTCACTCCCGCTGACGCCCGCGCCCCTTTCGCCTCCCACAGCCCCGGCAGCGATACCGAGCCATTAGGCGAGCGCCTTCTCGAGCCATTTAGCAGCAGCTCTTATGGATAAATAAACAGAAAAGGCTGTAAACCAATTAAAGTGTGGACAGTGAAAAAGTCGTTTATTAGCAGGACGTCCTGATGGCTGATACTGGCGGTCCTTGCCTGCCCTCTCCCCCACTTCCCGAGGCCCGGCTCGAGAACGGAGGTCACCTTGTCCTTCCATCAGTGACCGAGTCTTCCTCGCTGTTTTCACAAGCGTGCCAAAGGATGAATTTGGTTTGGCGATGCGAATTTTTAAGCCATTGTATTCCATTATAAAGGGAAAACAATATATGGTCATCATCTAGCTCCGAGGGTGCGTTTGTGATGTATTTGTGTGCAATTTAATTTGTTAGATTGTATTCTTTATAGTTAACTTGCTATTAAATGATACCCGGAGGTGAAGCACTAAAGCAAAGGATGTCCTCTATGAGATGAGGACATTCCTTCCATAACGTACCTTGATTTTGGGTAGATGACTCAGTGTTTTTTCCCCCAGGTCCATTATCCTTCCTTCCTACCCCGGAGTTTCCTTAGACTCTGGTACCCAGGTCTGAGAGGGGCCAAGGAAAACTTAACTCGTTCAGGAAAAAGGACCCCAGACTCTGAATCAAAGGCTTTCCACTGGTGGCTAGGGCAAAACAATCAAGCATAATTCAGTGGAGAGTTGAAATTATTTTCCAGATAATTCAGTCAGTTTACCGCTAAATATATAGTAAAATGTTAGTTGTTCAGTCGTGTCTCTCTGCGACCCCATGGACTGTAGCCCACCAGGCTCCTCTGTCCATGGGATTCTCCAGACAAGAATACTGAAGTGGGTAGCCATTCTCTTCTCCAGGGGATCTTCCCAACCCAGGGATCAAACCAGGTCTCCTGTATTACAGGCAGATTCTTTACCATCTGAGTCACCAGGAAAGCCCAAATGTCTAGTAAATGCAGTCTACAGGTCTAATTTAATTGGACAGTTGTCTCGTTCCCCATGTCATCGGCTCTGCTCTCTTTACGATATGGGAAGAGTGGAATGGGCATATGGGGCCGGGGGCTGTGACCTAGGACTAGGCTTGGTGCCCCTCCTCCCCAGACACCAGCCCTTTCCTCCTGTTTTTGTCTCATCCTTCTGAGGCAGTCAGTGTACTCTGCAGCTGAAAGAAAAGTGTTCCAAAGGGCCTACGCTCACCCCTCCTCCTTCCAGCAACCCTGTGGCCGGCCCTGCAGCTCTGGGCTCTCCCCTCTGGCCTGCTCTCACCCAGACTCCCATCTGTGCTCAGTCATCCCCAGGCCTTTCATTTCTCTTCTCGTCTTAGTCCTGGATAACCAGCTTCTTGCCTTCACTGAGCTTCCCTTTCTTAGCTCCCTGCTCCCTGCCTCACCGTTTCCTCACTGATCCTTTGTTCTGGGAGCCTTTCCTTATCCCCACGTTCCTGTTGGATCCCAAAGAAGCGTTGACCCACACTTTCCTGAGCCATTCTGCATTTCACTTGGCTTATTGGTTTGAAGGAGGAATATTTTCAATAATATTTATTCATTAAACACCTATACAGCTCTTACTATACCTGTCTGCAATTTCTTTGAGTTACAGAAAGTCAGGAGTGAACAAGTTTGGACTTTGGTGTATCAGGTAGAAATCTTAGGAGCTGCGAATACCTGTATTCTGAATCTGCTCTGCACCAGCCATGTCCCTTGGCAAGTTATACAACTTCACAAAACCCTAATTTGTGAAATGAAAACAATGGCAGTGCTCTATAACATATACCCATATAATAATAACATCACACTCTTGCTGTGTAGTAGCACTAAGGAAATACTAATTTTTAAAATTATTTTTGTGAGATTTCAAAGAGACAAAATGTCTAATGTTTGTGGCAATTCATAGGCACTCAGTGGCAACCCACTCCAGTACTCTTGCCTGGAGAATCCCATGGATGGAGGAGCCTGGTAGGCTGCAGTCCATGGGGTCACTAAGAGTCAGACACAACTGAGCAACTTCACTTTCACTTTTCACTTTCATGCATTGAAGAAGGAAATGGCAACCCACTCCAGTGTGCTTGCCTGGAGAATCCCAGGGACGGGGAGCCTGTTGGGCTGCCACACAGAGTCGGACACGACTGACGCGACTTAGCAGCAGCAGCAGCAGCAGCATAGGCACTCAGTAAACGGTCCGTCTCTTCCTTTCTTCCCTGGCATTGCTTTTCACACACCTGTGCCGTGTTCAGTCACTTCAGTTACGTCCAACTTTCTGTGACCCCCTGGACTGAAGCCCATCAGGCTCCTCTGTCCATGGGATTTCCCAGGCAAGAACACTGGAGTGGGCTGCCATGCCCTCCTCCTGGGGATCTTCCTGACCCAGGGGCTGAAGCTGTGTCTCCTGTATTGCAGCTGGATTCTTCACCTGCTGAGCCTTGGGGGAAGCCCTTTCATGCACTTTCAAGCATTTAACTATTGGTAATGGCTGCAGACTGAGAGTCTCAGAGCTGTTACCAGGAGCCCTTGACTGCAGACATTCCCGGACAGATAGGCCTGGAGAGACGTACTCAGGGACACAGAGGAAGCACATGGATATATGCCGTGTTTTAGGGGAATGTGCCCTGTGCTTAAAGGGGAGAGAGGAGGGGAAGAGGCTGTTGGCACCAGCTCCAGCCAGCCCTGAAGACATCACATGGGGAGAAACAGGGCTGAGGAGATGCAGGGGCTCCTTCTCCTTCTTCCCATTCCTCCTCCTCTTCTTCTTCAAGGAGAACCTGAAAGAATGACCTGAGTCCATCACCTCAGTGCAGGCATGAACACCCCTCACCCCCACCCCCACCACCAGTAGGTGAAGAACGCAGGATCTAAGCCCTTCTGGCACACAAAAGGCCCTCTTGCCACCATGGTTCTTCCTTGGCGGCTCAGATAATAAAGAATCTGCCTGCAGTGCAGGAGACGGGGGTTTGATCCCTGGGTCGGGAAGATCTCCTGGAGAAGGGAATGGCAACCCACTCCAATATTATTGCCTGGAGAATCCCATGGACGGAGGAGCCATGCGGGCTGCAGTCCATGGGATTGCAGAGTGGGGCATGACTGAGTAACCAACATTTTCACTTTCCATTTCTAAGCTGCTCTCACAAACTCAGAGGAAGCCCTCCCGTGGTCCACGAGAGGAGGATTCCAGAGGAGGATTCTAGTGTCTGGACTGAGGCAAGGTTGGAATCCTGCTTCATTTCTGCCTCCTCCAGGTCACGAAGATGATCATTGCAACCCTAGTCTTCTTTGTGAGGCTGTAGAAACACCCTTGTGTTTCCTCTGCTTGTCATCCAAATCTAAGATGCAGACAAAAGTGTTCAAATTGGAAATCTATGGGGAGGGATACGAGAGAGTCAGCTCCAGGCTCAGGACACACGGCTGAGACCCTCAGTCTTGATTGCCCGAGGCTGATTCATGCCTTCTCTGGCAGTGATTAAAGTAAAGGCTTGTTGTTTGACTGTGGTCTCAGCCCCACCGAGTTTGCCCCTTAGTAATTCTTCCCATGGTAGGTGTCTCTTATCAATGTATCCTCATGCAGAAATAAGCTATATTTGAATATTACATATGGAATAAATTTTCTCCAATTACATATGGAAACATTCTATCTTCAGGCAAATCTCACAGAGGTACAGACTGCTGCCAATCAATGAAATCACACGGGTTCAGTGTTTCTGGAAGGGTGATTCACGAACTGTATGTGTGAAATCACTGAGATGCTTATAACATGTCATTTCTGACCACAATCCCAACCTACTGAATAACCACATGGTGGGGGTTGGGCCTTGGGAATGTGCATTTTTAAACACATCCAGGGTCATTCTCCTGGGCTTCCCTGGTGGCTCAGATGGTGAAGAATCCATCTGCAATACAGAAGACCTGGGTTAGGAAGATCCCCTGGAGAAGGGAATGGCTACCCACTCCAGTATTCTTGCCTGGAGAATCCCATGGACAGAGAAGCCTGACAGACTACAGTCCATAGAGGTCTCAAAGAGCCAGACACCACTGAGCAACTACAGACACTTAAACTATAGTTTATTTGCTCTATGGAAGGTTATAGATATTCTTAAAAGAACAAGCATGAAGCACAAACATTCAAATTAAAATCACAAATAAAATCTGTGTCGTAAGATTGTCAGGAGATGAAAGTGAGGAAATGCATGGAAAAAAGCCCAGGTCAGTGCAGAAGGCATGCTATTTGAATCTCTGCATGGACAGCATACATGCAAATCCTAAACATTTTCATAGATTTCCTTTCTCTCTCTTGCACATTCATTCTTTCTTTTCTTTTTTTTAAAAAAATTATTTAGCTGCCTCGGGTCTTAGTTGCATCATGGAGGGTCTTCCGTTGCAGCCCTCAGGCTTTCTAGTCGTGGCCCATGGGCTCAGTTGCCCATCAGAATGTGGGGTCTTAGTTCCCTGACTGGGGATCAAACCCGTGTCCCCTGTATTGCAAGGCAGATTCGTAACCACTGGGTCACCAAAGAAGTCTCCATTCATTCTTTCTTTACTTGAGTAAAGATTTGGAAAGAATTATCGTGACCTTACTTTATTATCACACTTGCTCACGCTTACACACTGAGCTCTTTAGAAAGAGTGGGATTCTACTTAGGGTGTTAACACGGCTCCAGTGTGGGCTCAGAGAAGTTGAGCTGGGCATTTCTAGCCACAGCAGCTAACCCACAAGGGCAAATAAAGGGAGACAATAAAACCAAAGCAGATTGATCCATCTCCAGGCGGTACCATTAACTTGTGTCTTAATGCCTTACGTTCCCTACGCCGAACATAACCAAATGGCTTCCTTTAAAGGTAAATGAATTTTATATAATTGGCAGCTAATTCCATTTAATTCTGCCCACATGCACATGTGATAAGGGAATGTTAGGCTGGTCAATAACCACAGGCTAAAAGGGGCATTCAGGAGGAGGCTGGTGTTTGATTTCCAAGTGGTCTGGCTCAGCTCTGAGAAGTCCAGATTACCGTGAGTGTGTTGGTTTCTTGGTTGTTTGCTTTCTGTTCTTCTGGCTCCTGAGTAAAGAGCGGTGAGAAAACACTGAGATCCCATCTGTCACAATGAGGCCAGTTACAACAATAACAACTACTCCTTTTTATAAAAATCATTCTTAGTCTGACAAACTCCCTTTGGACTGCAGGGAATCAGGAAGAGTAAAAATAATAGAATCAATAACAACTTTGTTATCTAGTAACTTAAACAGCCCTTGCCCGCCCAGGACGGCAGAACAGGCTTTCTTATCTTGGAAACAGGAAAACTTTCTGGATAGTAAATTATTTTTCACAGAATGTTTCTCACTGGATTAGGTTGCTAGAGAAAGTGCCTAAGGTAAGAACCATGCCAGACGCAAACCACTTAGACACTATTTTAAAACATGGGACGGAATTTGGGTCTTTACATCTAATATATGACTTAAAAATTTTTTTTTCAGTGTTTTTTTTTTTTTTAAAAGAATATTTCACTGCCTCTGGGCTTAGTTGCGTCCTTTTTTTTTTTTTTTTAAAGATTTGTTTATTTTTTGGCTGTGCTGGGTCCTCATTGCTGCATGCTGGCCTTCTTTAGTTGTGGCGAGCAAGGGCTACTCTTCATTGCCATCTGTGGGCTCCTCATTATGGTGGCCTCTTGTGTTGCAGAGCTGGGGCTCTAGAGTGTGTGGGTTTCAGCAGTTGTGGCTCATGGGCTCTGTAGTTGTGATTCAAGGGCTCTAGGGCTCAGGCTCATTAGTTGTGGCACACGGGCTTCGTTGCTCAGCAGCATGAGGGATCTTCCTGGACTAGGGATTGAACCGGTGTCCCTTGCATTACAAGGCAGATTCTTAACCACTGGACCACCAGGGAAGTCCCTATTTCTTCTTTTTATCTGATAGAACATCAGCAGTTGTACAGTTATATGAACTTTGTAAAGCTTAATGTGAAACTCTCATTTAAGTATCCGAGTCCTCTGGTCACCTTGATTGTCGTTCCTACGTCCATCCTTACCCTGCGTGAGGGCTTTCCTGGTTCACACCCGAGTCTTCAGAGTCAAGAAGTGCTCTCTGTGCTGAAAGATCTAAAATAAAACAGCAGGGAGTGGGCCTGGTTTGATTTGGGTGTTCCTTGTTTATTTCTTTGCATGTAAATATTTGTGACTCTGCTCAAGAGTCAAGTAATATATCTTGGTTTGAAGAGAGCCATCTCTCCTACAATGCAGGCATTCATATCATCAACTAACTCATGATAACACAGGCACAGAGATTCTCCTGGCTTCATTCGTTCAGATAGTTGAAGGGAACACAGAAGCTGAGAGGCTTAAATGATCCCCTTAGTCTGTTTTTACTGGTCCGACCCACACCTAAGTTGTCGCTTGGATGCCAGGCTTTCAGAATTCCAACTGGTTCACATTTCATTGTCATTCTAACACCTTACATAGCATGTCCTTAAAGTCTGAACACAAGCAAATGTACGTGACATTTTGTATTCCATGCATACAAAAAATTTTTATCTCTGCATCCCAGATTTTATGGACTAGCTTATATATGTAAACTGACCTAATTTTTATTGTTTTTTTTTGAGAGGGGAAAAAGGCACACACACATAAACCTAAAATTCAACTTAGGGGAAGAAAATCTTTTTCTCTTTTTACGAATGCTGTATTGTCAAACATAATCAGTCATCGTTGTCTGCTTCATTTACAAAGCAATTTATTAGACGCTGCCAACTGGTCACAGTCAAACCTTGAAGTTTCTGAAAGTCGGAGTCAGAGATTGCCATGAACCCAGATAAACAGCAGTGTTTTCTTACCTTCCCAGCAAATTGTGACAGATGATAACAAAAAAAGCAAACACAGTCTCTAGCCCCTAACCTGGTGTTATCTGTCGCCTGGCCTGTAATTACACAGAATTTGGAGTTTTCTCAAGAGAGTGGAGTGACATTATTTGCCTTTATTTATTTATATGACCAGTAGCCAAACTTAGATATAATAGCTAGAGAAGTTCAGTAAGGAGAAGTACTTCCTGGGAAACGTTCAGACTTCCCACTTTCTCCTGCTGGTTCTTTATGAACCTTTCCCCTTCAAGCCCCAGGGCCATTTTTAAAGAGAATACTGATCTTAGTCCATCTACTCTTTTTTTTTTTTTCAGTTACTATTTCTCTCTCTCTCCCCTGCACAATAATTGATTAACACTTATCATTACATCTCCCCCCTTTTTTTTCTTTCTTTTTAAAAATTGAAGTGTAGTTGATTTACAACGGTGTACCAACCTCTGTTGTAAAGTGACTCAGTTATACACATATATACATTTTTAACTGTTTTATTATTATTAATTAATTTATTTGTGGCTGTACGGGGTCTTCTTTGCTGTGCGTGGGCTTTCTCTAGTGGCGGCGAGTGGGGGCTACTCTTCATTGCAGTGCGCACGCGCTTCTCATTGTCCTGGCGTCTCTAGGGCCCGCAGCTTCAGCAGCTGTGGCTCCCGGGCTCCAGAGCACGGGCTCAATAGTTGAGATCCAAGAGTTTAGTTGCTCTGTGTCATGTGGGATTTCCGGACCAGGGATTGAACCCGAGTCCCCTGCTTGGCAGGCAGATTCTTAACCTCTGGACCACCAAGGAAGTCCTCCATCTATTCTTTATAATATTCTAGGACCTGGATTCTGCTTACTGCTTGATAGGGGGAGAGGGAGGAACTGGAGACGGTTTATGTAATATATTTCCGCTGAAAAAATAAGTTAACAGAGTTGAGTAATGTTTCCACCAGTTTCCCCCGCACCCGCCCACCCCTCAGTACGTTAGGTAGAGGGTGGCGGAATGGTCTTGAAAAGCAGTAGGTAGGCATATGGCCAGATCGGCTCCTTCATCTAATTCAAACCCACTTTTCTCAAAAAATGTACTTGAAAAGACTCAATTTTGTTCAGCTCTTAAGAAAATAACTAATTAGGGAAATAGAAGCAATTAGCACCTTAGCACCACATTTTGTACACAGCCTCACATCTATCAGGTTATTATGTTTCCCAGATTCATCTCCTTTCTCTCTCCTTCTTCATCCATGAGGGGCCCTGAAGCACTTCTGTTTATACCAAGGGGTCCTTGTAGTTCTTTCTCATTTGGTGCCTGGAAGGGAAACATGGTATTACCATCAGTAAGCAAAGACATTGAAGCTATAGTTGTGGTTTTGTTGTTTCACTCAACTAGCTCTTTGAGGTTGTATTAAATGCCACCAATCATTTCCCCAGAAAAAGGCACAGTGTGTAAACACACAAAATTCTGCATGAGATTTCAGGAAATTCATAACTCCCTGCCTATCCAGACCTGTCCACTGCCATCCTTCACAAGGCAAGGTTTACCTGGACCTGGTCCATGTCCAACTTGTGCTTTCTGTGCCCACTTGCGGCATTTGGGTTGCTGGTGCAGTCCACTAGCTGGAACTTTGCAAATGGTGAAAGTGAAAGTCAGTCTTTCTCAGTCTGACTCTTTGCAACCCCATGGACTTATACAGTCCATGGAATTCTCCAGGCCAGAATACTGGAGTGGGTAGCCCTGCTGCCTTGTAAATATTCACAATGATCATGTTTGTTTATTTGACTGAATACTCATGCTATGCACAGAGGACTTATACATTAGATAATTACTACTCAACTTTCCGGCTGTAGTTACCTGTTCCATGAGGATAATAAATGTGATGAGATCAAATGGTGAGTTTGGAGGAGGTGAATTTACAGTTCTAAGATTGATTAGGGATTCATAGACTTACAGATACATCGAGCTGTGACTTCGATCTGTTGTCGTAAATGGTAGCTGGGTTTAATAAGATTGTTCTCCCCTTGACAAAACAAAACAAAAATGAAAAAGGGACTTCCCTGGCAGTCCAGTGGTTAAGACTTTCTGTTTTTACTGCACAGGGCACAGGTTCGATCCTTGGTCAGGGAACTAAGAACCCATTTGCTGCATGGTGCAGCCAAAAAAGCAAAAAACAAACAAAAAGATTGTCTTCCCCTCCCCCTTTCAGTAGACTCTTGTCTGTCATTTCAGTACCAGGCACTGTGGGAGGCTGTGGGGATAGGGCAGAAGATGCCATGAGCCCCACCCTGGGATCCAGTCTTCGACTGCAGCAGTGGGAAGGAAGCGAGCTCATAAAGACACACGGTAAAGAACTGCAGGTCCCCTGAGACTGTGGCTCTGCAACCTCTTGCTGGAAGCTGGTGATCACACTGCTCACAGAAAAAGACACTCAGCTTTCCTGTGGGGCGCTGTTTTCAGTTTTTCCCTGAAAGCAGGTAGGGTATCCTCTGGGCCCATCATCTACTAGCCATTTGACTTTGGACTTTCAGCTGACCAGGGTTCAAATTTTTCATCTACCAGGTGGCAGCTTGGCCAGTGGTTAAAGGCATGGACTCTGTCCTGGTTTGAATCCCAGTGTAACTACTCGTTAGTTGTGTGACCTTGGGAAGTATCTTAACCTATCTTTGCTTCAGTTTCTCCTTCTGTAAAATGGGAATAATGATAGTACCTACCACAGAATTGTATCCCGTGAGTGAATAATAAATACCCAAGAAACATTCCAAAAAGAACACACACATAGAGTGTCTAGCTCTTCACTCATTTATAGTCAGCAAATGTTTATGGATTGCCTACACTGTGCTAAGGGCTTCCCTGGTGCCTCAGTCGTGAAGAGTCTGCCTGCCAGTGCAGGAGACCTGGGTTCAATCCCTGGGTCAAGATAGTCCCCTGGAGAAGGGAATAGCTACCCACTCCAGTATTCTTGCCTGGAGAATCCCATGGACAGAGGAACCTAGTGGGCTGCAGTCCACGGGGTTGCAAAGAGTCAGACATAACTGTATGACTATTTCTTTTTCCCCTAATGCCACGGGCACTGCCTTAGCAAAGATTGGGTCTCACTAGGCTGTTGTGACTGATGTCCACTGAGGCTCTCTGCTTCTTGCTTCTTCACATCCAGCATGTGTACATTACCAATAGAATTATTTTTCTTACACTATATATTTTATAATTTCTCAGTCTAAAAGCTATTTTCTCTCCTGCCCATAAAACCAATTCCTTAGCAACACATGGTGAATGCTGATACTCTTGAGTTGTGAGAGAAATTCCTGTTGGTTTAAACTACCCAGTCTATAATAATTTGTGATATCAGCCCTAGGAAATGAAGAGAGACAAATCTCATCTTTTTACCCATGAAATGATAATAATAATAATACCTCATGGGGTTGTTGTGAGGGTTAAAAGAGAAATTATTGATGGAGGCACACAGATAAAATTTGCAGGTTCTTTCTATTTTTGTTCACTTTTGAGCAATTTTTTTTTTTAAGATCACATGATTTATCTCATTACTCTTCCCTGTTTCACTCTATAGCGCCTAAGATGGGGAAAAAAACCTCCCAGCACAGAGGTGAGCATACCTGCTGGCTAGGTGAATTTGGAACCTCAAGTAAGATATTCTTGAACCTCTGCAGCCTGGAAAATTCCAGTTCACTTCAAGGAGGATGAATAAGTTCTTATGATGGATGTGCAACTGGCTGTCCAAGTGTCAGTCATTTTTGTAACAAAGTGGCCTTACCTCTGTCACGCAGGTGTGTCCTTAAGTGGACCTGGGAGCCATTCCTAATGTGTTTTCTCATACTTGGCAGAGATGTTCAAAGAATCTTAGTTTTTAGACCTAGATGTGCTAAAAAATGATATCCAGAAAATTTAATGAATTCACTAAGGCAATAGAGCTATCTTAGAAAATTACATTTGTATGTTTTAAATGTACCTATCATATATTTACTGTTACGCAGAAGGTTTTTTAAAATTCTTTTTCCTAAAGCTTCAGTTCAGTTCAGTTGCTCAGTTGTGTCCAACTCTTTGCCACCCCATGAACTGCAGCACTCCAGGCCTCCCTGTTCATCACCAACTTCCGAAGTTTACCCAAACTCACGTCCATCAAGTTGGTGATGCCATCCAGCCATCTCATCCTCTGTCTTCCCCTTCTCCTCCTGCCCCTAATCCCTCCCAGCATCAGGGTCTTTTCCAATGAGTCAACTCTTCACATGAGGTGGCCAAAGTATTGGAGTTTCAGCTTCAGCATCAGTCCTTCCAATGAACACCCAGGACTGATCTCCTTTAGGATGGACTGGTTGGATCTCCTTGCAGTCCAAGGGACTCTCAAGAGTCTTCTCTAACACCATTTTACAATTTTGAAATTGTCAGGCTTTTGAGGTTCTTTGATTCAGTTTGATTTCAGTTCTTATCAACTGTTCCTTCATTTAGGACCATACTATCCCGTTCATTTGATAAAAATACTGTGCCGCTCTGCTTGTGTGCTGAGCACTGAGGGCGCATCCTCAGGTTGGGCTCTAGAAGGACGTTCACCTGAGTCAGAGACTGAGTGGGGATGACTGAGGACACGCACAAGCCAGTTCCCCATGTCGCCTTCTCACCCTGCACGAGAGGGAGAGGAAAGAGCAGTGATGGCATTCTGTCGCGTGACTGTCACGCACCGTGACCCTGATGCGCCCTGCCCTAGTGGACAGAGGGAGGACCAGTGCAGGCTACTTTAGACAGAATGTCTGTTTCCTCCCCAAATTCCTGCAGTGAAATCCCAACCCCCAGTGCGAGGGTGTTTGGAGGAGGGGCCCTTGGAAGGTGCTTAGGTCAGGATGATGGAGCTCTCTCCTGTATAAGAGAGACCTCAGAGAGCTCCTTGGTCCTCTGCCACGTGGACGCAGAGAGTGGAAGGCTGGGAACCAGGGAGCAGGCTCTCATCAGGCATCGAATCTGCTGGTGCCTTGACCTTGGAGTTCCCCGCCTCCAAAACTATGAGAAATAGATTTCTGTCATTTGTAAGCCGTAGCCACCTGAATGGCCAAGACTCAGGACGAAGCCGGATCAGTGCGCCCTGGCTCAGCGCTTCTCTCTGGTCCAGGGCAGGCCGGATTCCAGAGGATGGAGCTGCCGCCGTGGGCGCCATCAGATGCGGACCCGCAGATGTTAACGCCGTGGCTTGGACGCTCCGTCTCTTCACTGAGAGGCAGGCAGTGAGTGCACTGAAAATGATTATTGGTTCTCCTGCTCACCCTCCCTCCCAGCTTCCCAGGCTTCCCTCTCTTGTTACATTCCTAGCTTAGGGGGCACTATTATGCTAAATCCTGAGGATTTAAAGATGGATTAGGCATAGCCACTGCTACAGGTGGTTTTATCGATTTGGAAAATTCTAGCAAAAGAGATTCCTAACTAATTATTGCCTCCCTCACCCCCTTTTTTATTTTGTTTTGTTTTGTTTTGTTTTCCTGAGGCAGAGCAAGTGCTCGGCTCAGAGGCCTGAAAGGAAGGAAGAACCAGTGCAGGAGTGGATTGTGTTGGAAGGTCCAGGGTTTAAGGTGGGTGGGAGGGTGGCCGGGAAAGAGGACGGGGCGGGGTGGGCGGCGCATAGCTTTTCCAGGGATTGAGTTTTAACCACCCCTACTCCCATCAGTATCTTCCACAGAGCTGGTTAATTATCAATTTTCATGAGAAACCAAAGCTGCCTAACTCTTTAAAGGTATTTGAATAAAAAGCAGGCTACACATGATACGCCTTCAGTTCATTGTATTTTGTGGAATTGAATGATTTGTACATTAGAATAGTCACTACAGCAAATAACAGGTGTTTTACCTTTACCACTTTTTTTTTTTTTTAATTTTCTCATCCATCTACTTGCTGCTGCTGCTGCTAAGTAGATTTAGGTGTGTCCAACTCTGTGCGACCCCAGGGCAGCCCACCAGGCTCCCCCATCCCTGGGATTCTCCAGGCAAGAACACTGGAGTGGGTTGCCATCTCCTTCTCCAATGCATGAAAGTGAAAAGTGAAAGTGAAGTCGCTCAGTCGTGTCCGACTCAACGACGCCATGGCCTGCAGCCCACCAGCATCCTCCGTCCCTGGGATTCTCCAGGCAAGAGTACTGGAGTGGGTTGCTGTTGCCTTCTCCACCATCTGCTTGATGGAGCTTTAAACTTTTTTTTTTTTTAATAATTTCTTAAGCTTTAAAAAATTTTTATTTATTTTTAAATTGAAGGATGATTGCTTTACAGAATTTTGTTCTTTTCTGTACCTTTGCCATCTCTTTTGGCTATTTCTCTTCCCTTTCCTTTTCACCTGCTTTCTTTAAAACTGATAAAAATTTCTATCATTCCCATTTCCCTTGCACATGTGACTGAAACTATATGTTAAATAGCTGTTCTTTTAGTAGTTGCCTTAACTTTTTTAACATCCATTATGTTCAGAAGGTTTCTTTTTTTAATGAACAAGGATTGTTTTTATTTAACTAGCTTATTTATTTGGCTGTATTAGGTTTTTGTTGAGGTACACGGGATCTTTCATTGCATCTCTTGGGCTTAGCTGCTGCGAGGCATATGGAATCTTACTTAGTTCCCCAACCAGGAATTGAAGGTCCTGAATTGGAAGGTGGATTCTTAACCACTGGACCATCAGAGAATCTTCCTCAAAATTTCCAACAGTGTCTAAAGTTATCTGAGACTGCTGTCTGCCTCAGAATGAGACCGGACCCAGGCAACCATCGCTTGTATGTTTTTTTTTTGTATTCCTTGTTTTATCTAAGGACTTTGTATTATCTTTCTAAAATCCCAGAGTTAGGTCTCTGGGTTAACAAATGTTTAATTGACTACACCAACTTATTTTATTCATTTCCTGTCTCATTTCTTGCATTTCTATCCTTCCTTCTGAAGTTACTTTCCTTCTTCAGATAATATTCTTTTAAAGAGAGTATGGGATAGGGTAGGGCTTCCCCAGTGACTCAGGTGGTAAAGAATCTGCTCTCAATGTGGGAGATCCCCTGGAGGAGGAAATGGCAACCCACTCCAGTATTCTTGCCTGGAGAATCCCATGGACAGAGAAGCCTGGTGGGCGACAGTCCATGGGGCCACAAAGAGTCAGACACGACTGAGCGACTAACACTTATACTTATGGGATAGGTAAAGACTCTTTGCATATTTAAAATGTTTTGATTTTACCTTCTCCAAAACATTGTAGTTTCACTGGATCTTCTCTGCTTGTCTATCTGAGCCCACTCTTCACCCTTCTTCATTCTGCTCTGTGCTCTGGGAAGTTGACTTTTTATTTTTTTGGCTGTGGCCAGATAGCATGTGGGATCCTAGTTCCCTGACCAGTGATCGAACCCACGCTTCCTGCATTGGAAGCTCAGAATCTTAGCCACTGGACTGCCAAGGCTGTCTTGATGTATTGCACTGACACGCCCTTTTATTCCCCCATTGGCACTTGGGTTTAGTTAATAAAAGGCTCTTGGAGGAGATCAGACTTGGGGTCTAGACTAGAAGGTGTAGACTCACTTCTCTCTGTTCCTCAACTCCCAGGACAACAGTAAATTCTGGAAACAACAGAAGAGGTGCAAAGGGCAGCTCTGAAAGGAGGAAAGAAGCAGGTGGGCAGGTTGGGCGCCCCAGGACAGGAGGAACAACATGGTGACATGAGTATCTGACCGCCACTCAACCAACAGAGAGATAGGACTCGAGGCTGATGCTTCCTGACCACCAGTCTAGCGACAGAAGACAGCTGATGTAGGCTCCTGGATCAGACGGACGACCCACGGACAATGCCGCGTGGACCCAGCAGCACAGGCAAGTGAGATAGATAAATCCAGAAATTCACCGACAAAAAGTGACCAAGGGACATTCTCTTCTCTGCCTGGCCAGAGGGCCCCTCTCCCAACGAGAGACGCCAAGAAGCAGGATGGCATTGACCGAGGGATCCTACCACAAGCGGGCAACGTGGAAGCCTTACTGTTTCTATGGGCCTGAGATGCCCATGTCCCACCCCCTGGTTCCCGAAAGGTGTAGGTGGCCTGGCCTCCAGAAGCTCCTTCCGCCCCATTAAGCAATACATGCAGAGATGAGCAGAAGCTCCAGATGCACCAGGTGAACCAAGCAGACCAAGATAACACCAGAAGGGCTCTAAAGGTTTACGCATCTTTAGAACCAGGGGCCCCCAATCTAGACAAGAATCTGTGTGCCAAATCTAAACTAGGTGGCTGCTTGCTGAAATAAGAGATTTAAATAGCACCCAGAGCCTTCTAACATAATAATCAAATGTCAAGGATATAAGTAAACAAAATCACCTGTCACCAAGAGCCAGGAAAATCACAACTTGAATGATAAAAGACCATCAGCTGGTACCAACACCACTATGAATCGGATATTGGAATTATCTGGCAGGTATTTGGAAAGAGTCATCATAAAAATATTCAACAAGTAATTATAGGTTCTATTGAAATGAATGAAAAAAAAAATCTTAGCAAAGAAGTAATTAACAGAAAAGAACCAAATGGAAATGATAGAACTGAAAAGCAAAGTAATCACAGTAGAACTCTTACTACCTTAGCTCAACAGTAAGTAGAAATGACAGAGGATAGAATCAATGAACTTGAGGACAGATCAATAGAATCTGCACAGTCTGAGAAACAGAAAATAGACCGGAAAAAAAAGAGCAGACCTCAAGGGTGTGTGGAAGAGTAATAAAAGATCCAACATTTGTATCATGAGAATCCTAGAAGGAAAGATGTAAAAGAGGGGCTGCAAAAGTGTTTGAAGAAATAATGGCTAAAATTTTGATTTGATAAAAGACATAAACCTACAAATTTAAGAAGATGAGTAAACCCCTAGTAGGATAAATCTAAAGAAGTCCACACCAGGACATATAATCAAACTTCTGAAAACTATGACAAAGAAATACCCTGAAAACAGCCAGGAGAAAAGACACATCATCTGTAGGAAAACACCAGTTTGAAAGACAACAGAGTTTTTTGTCTGAAACCCTGGAGGCCAGAAGGAAGTGGCACAACATTTTAAAAATACTGGTAGCAGGAGACTGTTAATTATGAGTACAGTATCTGGTGAAACCATCCTTCAGAATTGAAGTGGAAATAAAAGACCTCTGCAAACGAAGGAGGACTGAAAAACCTTGCCGCTAGCAGGCCTACCCTAGAGGAATTGCTAAAGGAAACCAGGTTAAACCAGAGATGAAAGGATAAAAGAAGGAATCTTGGAGTGTTGGGAAGGAAGAGCAGCAGAAAGATGGGTGCAGACAACAGACTATTCTTCTTACGAGTTTTATGAATTGCATTTGGTGATTGAAACAAAAATATAACAAGATCTGGTACTTAAGACAGTGATGTTTAAAAGTGGGTCGCTGTTGTTCAGTCGCTAAGTTGTGTCCCACTATTTGCGACCCCATGGACTGCAGCCCATCAGGCTTCTCTGTCCATGGGATTTCCCCAGCAAGAATACAGGATCTTTTCTTCTTCTCCAGGGGATCTTCCCACCTCAGGGACTGAACCCATGTCTCCTGCTTGGCAGGTGTATTTTTTTTTTTATTACGGAGCCACCTGGGAAGCCCATAAGCAACATATAACTAAGCTTTTCTTTCTGCCTTTCCCCAGGTGACCATCCTCATCTTTTACCTTAGGCTTTAGTTGCTCAGTGTCCGACTCTTTGTGACCCCGTGGACTGTAGCCCACCAGGCTCCTTTGTCTGTGGGGATTCTCCAGGCAAGAATACTGGAGTGAGTCGCCGTACCCTCCTCCAGGGGGAATGCTCCTAACCCAGGGATCGAATCTGCATCTTCCGCGTTTTGGGTAGATTCTTTACCTACTGAGCCACCAGGGAAGCCCCTGTTTTACCTTACCCTCTTTATTTGTTTACTTCCATATTTTATTTTGTTATTTGCTCTTTATTTTTGCTGATTGATCCAGTTAGTCTTTATTCTCTTCTCTCCCTCATGTTAATGTGGAATTTTTATTGTGCTTTCCCATTCAGCATTCCTATTCCTAATCATTGTCCTTACTATTGAAGTCTTCCCCAAGACGATATTACTTCATTAAGTTTCCTTCCCCCCGTGCTCTCTTTAGCCTCCATGAGAAGACGATCTTAGTGTTACCGCTTTTTAACATATGCTTCCTGCCAATTCCCAATTCCTGGATATTGCTGAGACGAACATTACTTTTTGCCCCAGACTATTATTAGGCTTCCTTTTCAGTATGTCTCATATTTCAAGGTTCCTTAGTGTTCATAGTACACCTTCCCAGTCAATTATTATCCAGTTAGATTAACAACCTATATTGCAAAGTTCTTTGCCTACCATCGACTCATTTCCTGTTTCCTTCCTCTATCAGTTTTTTTTTTCCACCTCCTTCTCATCCGCATTCTTCCTCCTCCCTCTTCTTGACAGAGTGCTTTCTGGAACCTTTTCCTCAGGTTATGTGAAGGTTGGTATCAGAATCGTTGCATTGCAGAAAACTTCTTTCTTTCAGCCTAGCAAGTAGATAATATCTTAGCCTATGATACATCCTAGTCTTTTCCGCTTAGCAATTTGTCCACATTAATCCTCCATTCCGCTGACTTCTGCGGCTGCACTGAAGTCCAGTGCGGGTTGATTTTTTTCTTCTTCTGTAGATAACTTGTTCTTTTGGTCTAGAAGCATGCAAAATTTATCTTTAACTTTGGCATTTTGAATTTTACAAGGATATGCCTAGGTATGTGCCCTTTCTTAAACCTGCATAAATAACTCTGGAAATAACAAACATTTGCTGGTCATTGCTTTACCCCCCGTTCCATTTTTGTTGTTGTTGTTCTAGTGTTCATGTTGCTTGTATATTGAGTCTTTAGGACTTATCTTCCCAATAACTTTTGTTTTCTTTTGCATATTCCTTCCCTTTGCATGTTTGTTCTAGTTTTTGAAATGATTTCTTCCATGTGGAGTTTAACACCATGATTTTTTAGTCTCATGAGTGGCAATTCTGTCCTTCAATTTGCCTATTTAAATTTTAAGTTTGGAAAGAATTTTATCTTTAAAATTTCAGGAGTTAGTTGGTTTAATGCTTTCACTGAATCTTCTTAAATGCTAACTAAGGTAATGATAGTTACTGTAACTAATAACCTCTCAAATCTTGGCCTGTAACAGACAGAAGGGTTTGTTTCCTGCAGTCATTCAGGTACCTGTACTGAAACTCTGACATCTTCACTGGCTTAGTTGCTAAGTTGTGTCCGACTCTTGGCAACCCCATGGACTGTAACCCGCCAGGCCCCTCTGTCCATGGGATTTCCTAGGCAAGAATACTGGAGCGGGTCACCATTTTCTTCTCCAGAGGATCTTCTCGACCCAGGGATTGAACCCAGGTCTTCTGCACTGCAGGCAGATTCTTTACCAACTGAGCTATGGGGGAATATTTGGTTTAAAAAGATAGATAGAGACATTGTGAGAAGGGCATCTGAAAGCAGGTGGGTGAGTTTTTAGGCTCAGTTGTTATTGGTAGAGAACAGAAGTGACAGCCACGTACCCCAGCAAATGGAGATAAATCCAGAAATCCTTGCCTGGCTCTTCTACCTTCAGATAGCAGCTGAGGGTCCAGGTTCCCAGCTTACCTGGCAGTGGCCAGAGTCTTGCTCCTGCTAGTTATTTCCGGAGATTCTTTCTCTGCCCTCTTCCTGTGCTTGTGTTCTCCAACTGGGGAGCACAATGAGCATGATAGTTAAGAGCTTGTTCCCAGAGACAAGATCAGATCCAAGTTCAGTTCAGTTCAGTTGCTCAGTCGTGTCCGACTCTTTGTGACCCCATGGACTGTAGCACGTCAGGCTTCCCTGTCCTTCATCAACTCATGGACTCAAACTCATGTCCATCCAGTAGATGATGCCATCCAACCATCTCACCCTCCGTCATCGTCTTCTCCTCCCGCCTTCAGTCTTTCCCAGCATCAGGGTCTTTTCAAATGAGTCAATTCTTCCCATCAGGTAGCCAAAGTATTTGAGTTTTAGCTTCAGCATCGGTCCTTCTGATGAATATTCAGGACTGATTTCCTTTACAATTGAATGGTTTGATCTCCTTGAAGTCCAAGGGACTCTCAAGAGTCTTCTCCAACACCACAGTTCAAAAGCATCAATTCTTTGGCCCTCAGCTTTCTTCACAGTCCAACTCTCACATCCATACATGACCACTGGAAAAACCATAGCCTTGACTAGATGGACCTTTGTTGGCAAAGTAATGTCTCTGCTGTTTAATATGCTATCTACTTTGGGCATAGCTTTTCTTCCAAGGAGCAGGCATCCTTTAATTTCATGGCTGCAGTCACCATCTGCAGTGATTTTGGAGCCCCCCAAAATAAAGTCTGATACTGTTTCCACTGTTTCCCCATCTATTTGCCATGAAGTGATGGGACCAGATGCCATGATCATAGTTTTCTGAATGTTGAGCTTTAAGCCAGATTTTTCACTCTCCTCTTCCACTTTCATCAACAGGCTCTTACTTCTTCGATTTCTGCCATAAGGGTGGTGTCATCTGCATATCTGAGGTTATTGATATTTCTCCCGGCAGTCTTGATTCCAGCTTGTGCTTCCTCCAGCTCAGCGTTTCTCATGATGTGCTCTGCATATGGGTTAAATAAGCAGGGTGACAATATACAGTCGTGACGCACTTCTTTCCCGATTTGGAGCCAGTCCACGTGCGTGTTCCATGCCCAGTTCTGACTGCTGCTTCCTGACCTGCACACAGATTTCTCAGGAGGCAGGTCAGGTGGTATGATATTTCCATCTCTTGCAGAATTTTCCACAGTTTGTTGTGATCCACACAGTCAAAGGCTTTGACATTGTCAATAAGGAGAAGTAAATGTTTTTCTGGAACGCTCTTGCTTTTTTGATGACCTGACAGATATTGGCAATTGATCTCTGGTTCCTCTGCCTTTTCTAAATCCAGCTTGAACATCTGGAAGTTCATAGTTCACATACTGTTGAAGCCTGGCTTGGAGAATTTTGAGCAATACCTTGCTAGTCTGTGAGATGAGTGCAATTGTGTGGTAGTTTGAACATTCTTTGGCATTGCCTTTGTGTGGGATTGGAATGAAAACTGACCTTTTCCAGTCCTGTGGCCACTGCTGAGTTTTCCAAATTTCAGTGCAGCACTTTCACAGCATCATCTTTTAGGATTTGAAATAGCTCAACTGGAATTCCATCACCTCCACTTGTTTTGTTCGTAGTGATGCTTCCTAAGGCCCACTTGACTTCATACTCCAGGATGTCTGGCTCTAGGTGAGTGATCATACCATCATGGTTATCTGGATCATGAAAATCTTTTTTATATAGTTCTTCTGTGTATTGTTTCCACCTCTTCTTAATATCTTCTGCTTCTGTTAGGTCTGTACCATTTCTGTCCTTTATTGAGCCCATCTTTGCATGAAATGTTCTGTTGGTATCTCTAATTTTCTTGAAGAGATCTCTAGTCTTTCCCATTCTATTGTTTTCCTCTATTTCTTTGCACTGATCACTGAGGAAGGATTTCTCATCTCTCCTTGCTATTCTTTGGGACTCTGCATTCACATGGGTGTATCTTTCCTTTTCTCCTTTGCTCTCTTCTTTTTTCAGCTATTTGTAAGCCCTCCTCAGACAACCATTTTGCCTTTTTGCATTTCTTTTTCTTGGGGATAGTCTTGACTGCCTCCTGTACAATGTCACGAACCTCCATCCATAGTTCTTCAGGCACTCTGTCTATCAGATCTAATCCCTTGAATCTATTTTGTCACTTCCACTTCCAAGGGATTAGATTTAGGGCATATCTGAATGGTCTAGTGGTTCTCCCTACTTTCTTCAATTTAAGTCTGAATTTGGCAATAAGGAGTTCATGATCTGAGCCACAGTCAGCTCCCAGTCTTGTTTTTGCTGACTGTATAGAGGTTCATGGTCCACTGGAAAAGGGAATGGCAAACCACTTCAGTACTCTTGCCTTGGGAGCCCCATGAACAGTATGAAAAAGCAAAAAGGTAGGACACTGAAAGATGAACTCCCCAGGTCGGTCGGTTCCCAATACGCTACAGGAGATCAGTGGAGAAATAACTCCAGAAAGAATGGACAGACGGAGCCAAAGCAAAAACAACGCACAGCTGTGGATGTGACTGGTGATGGAAGTAAAGTCCGATGCTGTAAAGAGCAATATTGCATAGGAACCTGGAATGTCAGGTCGATGAATCAAGGCAACTGGAAGTGGTCAGATCCAAGCGCTGCAGCACTAACTGCTTTGGATCTTTGCACCAGCCGCTTTGAACAGGCCAACTCTGTAAGCTTATTTCAAACTTCAGCTCCCAAATAAGGTAAGAACATAGTGGCTGCCTTACAGGGTTTGTCTAAGGAGTAAATGAAGCTATGCTGTCACCGCCCATTAGCACAATGTGACCTGAACAGACTCTCCAGATACACTTGCTACCGTGAGCGTGAATGGTTCCAGCACTTCAGGCTTTGAGCTATAGGTTTTTTCTGCAGACAACTCCCAACCCAAGTTTCCAGCCCCAGCCATTCTCCTGAGCTACAGGACAACATTTTCCTTTCCAGCCAGACAGTATGACCTGGAATATTCTGTCTGAGTGTGGGGTCCTTCACGAAGCAGCTCAAACTCGCCTTCTTAGTCTTGGCTTCCATACTACTCTGCTGTGAATACACCCTTGTTGGCTTGGACAATTTTTTTTTTTTTTTTTTTTTTTACTGTTTCTCTTCCATTCTTTCTACCTGGAACATTCTCTTGGCTACTTCCACTGACCAAAGATTTAACACATTAGGAGTGTGCTCAGATGCCATTTTCCTCAGATCTTCTGCAATGAAGAACTCCCACAACTCGGATTTTTTGTAGAAGTTTTCGTTTTCTTTTTACTCGTGGTGCCGCTCATGACGATAACCTCTAGGTCAGGATCCTCTCGGCTGCAAGTGACAAAGTTGTGTGTAGGCTCCGAAAGAGGAAGGCGCAGGAAGAGGGCAGAGAGAGACTCTCAGGAAATAGGTGGGGGGCCTGGGATATGGAGGACACCCAGGCGCAACTAGATCCAAAGCTCCGGGCTAGTTATCAGGGCTCTCGGCTGCTACCTCTGACTTCACTTCGTTTATTTTCTTTAAATCACTTTATTTATTTATTTTTGGCTGTACTGGGTTTTGTTGCTGTGTGGGCCTTTCTCTAGTTTCAGTGAGGTGGGGCTGCTCTCTAGTTGACGACACACAAGATTCTCATTATAGCGGCTTAGAAGAAGGTTGCGGAGCACCAGTGTCTGGGCTGTGTGGGCTCAGCAGGTGCAGCTCCCGGGCTCTAGAGCACACAGGCTCACTCAGTAGTCATGGCCCAAGGGCTTAGTTGCTCCTCGCCGTGTGGGGCCTTCCCCGGGCCAGGGATGTAACCCATGGATTCTTCACCACTGAGCCACCAGGGAAGCCCTAACTGCATTTCTTTTTGTGAACTGGCTCAATTCTCACCGAGAACTGGTTTCCTCTGTGAAGGGAACATGGAAGAATGAAACAATTTTGGACAAATGAGTTATATCTTGGTAGATAACATTCATGCAAAGAACCCAAGGCTAATAGTAGACTCCACTAAAGGCAATAGTTGGAAACTTTTTTTTTTTTTTTACCTAAGTTACTTGTAAATAGAAACATTGATTTATTTGTCTTTCACTTTGAACTAAAGTTTCCTTTTTGCTAGGAACTAGGACTGAGTGATTTGACTTTCACTTTTCACTTTCATGCATTGGAGAAGGAAATGGCAACCCACTCTAGTGTTCTTGCCTGGAGAATCCCAGGGACGGAGGAGCCTGGTGGGCTGCCGTCTATGGGGTCGCACAGAGTCAGACACAACTGAAGCGACTTAGCAGCAGCAGGAAGTGAACTTGGGCTTCCCTAGTGGCTCAGACAGTAAAGAATCCGCCTGCAATGAGGAGACCTGGGTTCGATCCCTGGGTTGGGAAGACCCCCTGGAGGAGGGCATGGCGACCCCTTCAGTATTCTTGCCTGGAGAATCCCCGTGGACAGAGGGGTGGCAAAGAGTCCGACACAACTGAGCGACTAAGCACAGGAAGTGAGCTAGGAAGCGAAATTGGAGGAAACCATCACAGCACTAATTATTGTGTTTGTGGTGCAGTGAGAGTGATCAGGTTGAGATGAGGTCATGAAGGTAGACCGCCCCCCCCCCCCCCCGGCCCCGCCACGTTGGAACTAGTGTCCTTGTGGGAAGATAAGAGACCAGCACGCTCTCTCTGCCAGGACACAGCAAAAAGCTGGCCATCGCCAGGAGGAGGGCCCTCGCCAGGAGCCAGATCTCCTGACGCCTTGATCTTGGACTTCCCAGCCTCTGAAACTGGCAGAAATAAATGTCTTTCGTTTAAGTCACCCAGGCTATGGTATTTATTACAGTAGGCCATACTGACTAAGGTAACCAGTTATTTGATTCCAACCCAGGCATAGAACCCAGGTCTCCTGCATTTCAGGTGGATTTTTTACCGTCTGAGCCCCTAGGGAAGCCCAAGTTCACTTTCTAGTTCCTAGTAAAAAGGAAACTTTAGTTCAAAGTGAAAGACAAATAAGTCAATGTTTCTATTTACAAGTAACTTAAGTAAAAAAAAAAAAAAAGTTTCCAACCAGTTTCTTCCTTCTTTAGGCAAACATTCATCAAGTTCCTATTAGGTGCCAGGTGCTGAGGGTTCACACACAAGCATATCCAGCTTTTTCTTTTGAGTCCTTTGCAGGTCAGCTCTGTATGTCACGGCCCTTAACTACTTAAGTCTGTGTCTCTTAAGAATGGGAATATGTTCTTACAGAGGCACACAGTAATCAATCTGATACCTCTTTGTTGATATAATTCCAGTTTCATCAGCTGAGCTAGTATTCCAGTTTGTTGGGTTTCACATTTATCTTTAGCCTCTCTTGGCCTGAAATATTTCCATAGTCTTTATTTGTCTTTTATAACATTGACAGTTTTAGAGAATTCAGTCCCTCCTCCCCTCCCATGTTCCTGATAGAACATTTTCCATTTTGTGTGTGTCTGATGTTTCTTGTGTCCATCATGTGCAGACACATGATGTCCAGTTGTCTCTCATTGGTAAAGTTAATTTTAATCCTGAAGTTGGTGCCAGATTTAGTCATTACAACTAATAAACAATCTGTGGGGAGCCATTTTCAAAAAATGAAAAGTCCTGTTCCTCATCAAAATTTCCCTCTGATGTTGGCATCTAGTGGTGGTTATTTTTGAAAAATTTATATATTCTATTTGTGATAATACATATTGTGATGTTTACATTGTATCCATTTTTAAGTGCACAGCTCTGTGGTGTTAAGCACATTCAAACTGTTGTGCAGCCATCCCCACCATCCACCCACAGATCTCCTTTCATCTTGCACAACTGAAACCATACCCATTAAACGATGACCCCATCCTTCCAGGCCCTGGCAACCATTCTACTTCCTGTCTCTGTGAACTGCCTACTTTAGAAACCTCATATAACTGGAATCGTTTGTCTTATAGTGATTGGCTCATTTTGCTTAGCATAATGTCTTCAAGATTCATTCATGTTGGATCTGGTGTCAGACTCTCTTTCCTAAGATTCCATTGTCTGTGTCCATTACATTTGTTTACTCATTCATCCACTGGTGATTCTTGACCGATCCAGTTTATACCCTGGTTGCAAAATGACAGATTTCCAGCTGTGGAATCCCCTTCACATTTACTAGTTGGCCCTCAGTACTCTTTCTTTTTTCACCATTCATTTATCTATTTGTCATTGTTATAAACACATGAATCCCTATTTTGGAGTGATTTCTAATTTGTTACTATACTATTTGTTACTATACTATTTTGGCTCAAATTTTATGCCAGATGTGGTCAGTAGGAGCCCTTTCAACCTGATTTTCATGACATGCGTCTACTATATTTTACAAAGGATTTCCTTACATTCTGGCATTACGTGACACTCCAGGCTCATCTGATATCCATTCTGTCAGCCCTGGAATTAGCCATTTTCTGAGATCCTCTTGTTCTTTTTGCTGGGGCATGGAGGTAGAGATCAAGCTCTGGGGTCTGGGTGCTCATTATTACCGGGGTACCTTGCTTCTTGGGCTTCCCTTGTGGCTCAGCTGGTAAAGAATCTGCCTGCAATGCAGGGCACTTCGTTTGATCCCTGGGTTGGGAAGATCCCTTAGAGAAAGGAACAGCTACCCATTCTAGTATTCTGGCCTGGAGAATTCCATGGACTGTATAGTCCATGGGGTTGCAAAGAGTTGGACATGACTGAGAAACTTTCACTTTCACCTTGCTTCTTAGCTGTTTCAGCAGATAGTCCTGAGAAATAGAGGCATGTATCTACACACAAATATACAAACACACAGACATGTGCACAGACAGACATGTGAACACTTACCAGATACATATGCACATTATCACCTACATATATGTACATTTAAAAAAGGAGTTTACGTCACTGTCTCCAGTCTCCACAAAGTTCTTTCTGAGCTTCCCATATTCCATATTTCATGAACTTCTTCTGTAGTGAGAACTGGATCTCAACGGCATCAACATTTTTACTCATTCGCTTTATCTTATATGCAGCCATGAAATTAAAAGTTGCTTGCTCCTTAGAAGGAAAGCTATGACCAACCTAGACAGCATATTAAACAGCAAAGATATTACTTTGCTGACAAAGGTCCGTCTAGTCAAAGCTATGGTTTTTCCAGTGGTCATGTATGGATGTGAGAGTTGGACTGTGAAGAAAGCTGAGTACTGAAGAATTGATGCTTTTGAACTGTGGTGTTGGAGAAGACTCTTGAAAGTCCCTTGGACTGCAAGGAGATCCAACCAGTCCATCCTAAAGGAGATCAGTCCTGGGTGTTCATTGGAAGGACTGATGTTGAAGCTGAAACTCCAACACTTTGGCCACCTGATGTGAAGAACTGACTCATTTGAAAAGACCCTTATGCTGGGAAAGATTGAGGGCAGGAGGAGAAGAGGGTGATAGAGGATGAGATGGTTGAATGGCATCACTGACTCAGTGGACGTGAGTTTGAGCAAGCTCCAGGAGATGGTGTAGGACAGGGAAGCCTGGTGTGCTGCAGTCCATGGAGTTGCAAAGAGCCCATTGCTGAGCGACTGGACAGCAAATAATATATATTATGATATAATATTGGGTAAAAGAAACTGAGGTAAATAGGCCTTTTTTTTCTTTTTAATTTTTCATACTTTATTCTCTACATTGATAGGTTAAGAAAGTGAAATCTTCCTAAATACTGATTCATAGACAATGCTTATAAGCAGCACATGAAACATTCAGTTTCACAAAGAGTAATATCCAGTGATCCCTTTAAATGCAATTTTAATCCTTACTTTCAGCTAAGTGCAATAATACAATGAGCTAAATACACACAAAATTTGTGAACTACAAAAGTGGTTTCCATAGCCACACATGGTTTTAGTCAAGTATACATTTTCAGAATAAATAAATACTAACAAATATGTTAATAAAACACTACCCCAAATGCTTACCTGCCATCAACTTTTCAGCAATGCCATTCCTGCTACTGAAAGCACTTTCTGAAGTTTTAATCTGACCTGGGAAAATGAGTTCTTTTAAAATCTGACAAACAGTATATTATAAACCCCAGAGATTTTTAATTCAGTGTGTCTTTCAACACAGAACCATTCATAGGAAATTCTTAGTTTCTCAAAAAATAAAAAAAATCACTCTTGTTATCTAAAGAAGAGTATTAAATTATCTTAAGACAAATAAACACTCCTACAAAAGACTGTACTACTAATATTGTTTTCTCCTTAAAAGAAACACAAACCAGTTCACCATCTTTTAATAACTTACACTACTTTGGTCTAAAAGCTTTAGAAATATATGAAACACATCTTAGCTATCAAAGTCAAAGGTGCCATTTAGATTTCACATATTAAACAGCTATAGTACAACCTACAATGGCACAAGTATACATAAATATTAATTCATCATTGAGATGGTCAAGAGTCAGAAGAAACTGAATGGTTTGCAAACCAAAGGTACTTTGACTTACATGTGGTCATTAAAATCTAATATGTCATTCAAGTAGGGTAATATAATGGCAGGCAATTAAAGGCTCATATATCACTCTAAAATTGAAAACATGAAAATAAAGCCTGAAAACTTTGTGGTTCTCCATTTTTTCATTCACATGGTTAGGTATCAGGGCCTTACTGTGGAAAATACAGTTATTAAGTATGGTTTCCCCAGAACATAATGAAGCTTCAGAAAAGATGTCAAGATCCATAGTTTGCTTCATCAAATGCTTTTCTAGCGCGTTTCAATTCTTCATTCATAGTAAGCAAGTCTTTAACCCTAGCAAACTTTCTTGGGTCCTTTCGAATCAAGAAGACGATATCTTCAACTTGTACCCGACCTTGTCTTCCAATTGACATTGCCTTATGAGTCATTTCAGTGATGAACTCTATGACAAGGTCTTCAAGAATATCTACTGATTCAGTATAAGGATTCTGGTCATCTCCAAACCCGTACATCATACACCGTAATTCTTTAGAAAAAAGTCTCTTTCTTTTACCCTGTCCACCTTCTGCACCTCCTCCAATTTCTTCATTTTCTTCCTCAAAGGTGGGATCCTCTTCTTCATCTGCCATCCCACCAGCCAGCCGCCTCCACTCTAAATAGGCCTTTTGAGTGAGATGTCATGTTAATCCCTCTGGGAGTTGGCTGTGTTTTGTCTTTGCTGTAGCTGTGTTTTCCAAGGCTGAAATGTCTTCTCATGTCCTTGATTTTGTCTCCCCAGGTGTCTTTAAGTTTCTCTAGAGACTAATTCTTTTTAAAAATATATTTTAAACAGTTTACTTGGCCGTGCTGGGTCTTAGCTGCTGCGTGCGGATCTTTGATCTTTGCTGTGAACTTGCCTGTGAATTCTTCCTTGTGGCTTGTGGGGTCTAGTTCCCTGGCCAGGGATCGAACCCAGCCCCCTGCATTGGGAGCGCAGAGTCTCAGCCACTGGGCCACTGGAGAAGTCCCTAGAGAGTGATGCTTAACTAGCGTCTGAAGTGTGCAGCTCTTTCAGTTGCGCTCTCCAGGAGAACTGGCGATGTGGTCGTAAAGTATGGAAAGAGAGGAGACCTTATACAGAGCCTGGTATTAGGTCTCAGTCTTTTAGGAGCCCTGAGTTGTGACATTCACAAGTCACCACTCGCCCCATCCTCACTGAGGAAAACTAGAGTGGGCTGGGCTTGGGTATTTCCGTTTCCTCAGGTCTGGTAAAATACTTTCTCTTGAGGGCAGGCTGTTGCGGAGGACAGAGTGCTCTGAGCTTATCTCACAGTGGTTTCTTTCTGTTCCCTCTGCGGACCTGGTGGGATTCCTGGAGGTAAAAGGCAGGAGAGTGTGGTGTCCCTATGGAGAAGGCAATGGCACCCCACTCCAGTACTCTTGCCTGGAAAATCCCATGGGCGGAGGAGCCTGGTGGGCTGCAATCCATGGGGTCGCTAAGAGTCAGACATGACTGAGTGACTTAGCAGCAGCAGCAGCAGTGGTGTCCCTAAGACTAGGCTTTAGGAGTTTTCTCTCTCCAGCAGCCCTGTGCTCAGACTCTAGAAACTAGTCTCTTATTTTCAGGTGTTCCTGCCAGACTCCAGGTGCAGCTCTGCTCTTTGGTTGCTGTGATTTTCTGCATCTGTCTGTCTGTCCCTCCAGTTTTCAGGGTGTCAGCTTGCCCTGTGACCTTAATTCTTTGGTGGGTCTGAGAAGCAGTGCATTCAGCTTTTTTTTTTTTTTCTTTGTGAGGTTGGGAGTTGAGAGTGATGAGTTCCAAGCTTTTTACATGTCCGACAAGAACCTTGAAGTCAGTGCTATTGATTTTTGCATGTTAATTTTATATCCTGCTATCTTATGGAATTCTTTTATTGTTTGGATTGCTCTATCTTTGATTTTCTAGCATTTTCCAGATATGCTGTTCTGTGATGTGCAAACAGAGATAGTTTTTTTTTCCTGGTTGCACCATGCTGTATGCAGGATCTTAGTTCCCCAGCCAGAGGTGTGACCCATTGCCCTGCTGTGGAAGCTTGGAGTCTGAACCACTGGACTGCCAGAGAAGTCCCTGGCGAAAATTTAAAGCACTCTTAATAGCCACTAATGAAGATATGTGGAAATTAGTATTTTTAAATTTTATTGGTGGCTGTGTTGATTGATGCAACTTTTCTGTAGGTTAATTTGACAGTAGGTAAGGAGAAGGCAATGGCAGCCCACTCCAGTACTCTTGCCTGGAAAATCCCATGGACGGAGGAGCCTGGTAGGCTGCAGTCCATGAGGTCGCTAAGAGTCGGATGCGACTGAGCGACTTCACTTTCACTTTTCAGTTTCATGCATCGGAGAAGGAAATGGCAACCTACTCCGGTGTTCTTGCCTGGAGAATCCCAGGGACGGGGGAGCCTGGTGGGAGGCCGTCTGTGGGGTCACACAGAGTCGGACACGACTGAAGCCACTTAGCAGCAGCAGCAACAAAGCCTTAAAAATCTGTATATTTTTACACAAAACTAAAATTTTGTTTAGGAATCCTTTTAGTAACCTGAGAAAAATTTTGTCAAAATGCTAGATGGAAAAAGCAAATTGTTTATAATGAAGTTTAAAAACTTAGATTTTAAAGGAATGTCAGGGAAGAAATTTAGGTTGAAGCACATCAAAGCATGTATAGCAGCTATTGTTGGATGGTTGTATTATGGGTGCTCTTACTCACTTTCTTAATTTTCCAGTGATGCACCAGGAGTATTTTTGTAGCTAAAAAATAATTCATTTTATTTTAACACAGGCTGCTTAATACCTAAACCTGTGCCTGGTCCATAGGGGGCATATGATAACTATTTGCTAAATTGAATTGTTCCCTGGTTACTTAGCCCACCCACAATTAAAAAAAAACAATTAGAATCCTCTGTTTCCGAAAGGGATTTAAAAGTTGATCCACATAACACTTAATCCCTGAGTACATATGAGTAGAGTAATTCATTAATTATCTAGGCTTTACATTTCCCAGGAAATATTTAGAGAATTTAGATATTGGTGTAGCTAGATGTCTTCTTGGCACCAAAGTCAAATTTTAAAACTTTCATATGTCAACAAATGTTTTAAAATCACTTCTGCTTAGGTTCCTTAGTTTAAAAAAATTATATGAGCTTTCCTTACATTAAAGTGTAAGAAACTTTCATACTCAGATTATTTTAGGTCTCTGCATAATTGTCTTGTAATTTCACCAGGGAACAATTTAGGCGTATCTTTTCATAAAGGGCAGATTCTAAAATTGGAAAGAGTTACTGACCCCATAAAATGTCATAAATTCAACCTTGGGTTCTCACATCTTGCAGAAAAGGATTTCTCAGAGAGGGACTTTTTATTAACAGCAAGACTTCACAGGAGGCTCTTTGGGTAGTGCACCTGGGGTATCTCTTCCCAGGTCCCTGTGTGAGTGTGTCAGTTAGTAAGCTTGCTTCTGTGGCCTAAATGCCCTGTGCTCTTGAATTTCTTTTCTCAAATATTCAGGGATTCTAAAAATTCAGCTCAAAAAGAAAACCCGACACCACCTCCTAGCGCCCTCTAGCGTTACATTATCACCAGTTCTTTGAGTTTTGCTTGCTGCTAAGTCGCTTCAGTCGTGACCGACTCTGTGCAACCCCGTAGACGGCAGCCCACCAGGCTCCCCCGTCCCTGGGATTCTCCAGGCAAGAACACTGGAGTGGGTTGCCATTTCCTTCTCCAATGCATGAAAGTGAAAAGTGAAAGTGAAGTCACTCAGTCCTGTCCGACTCTTAGCGACCCCATGGACTGCAGCCCACCAGGCTCCTCTGTCCATGGAATTTTCAGGCAAGTGTACTGGAGTGGAGTGCCATTGCCTTCTCCGAGTTTTGCTTAGCAAATGATTTTTTTAAAAAAAATTCATTTTTTTAAAATTGAAGGATAATTGCTTTACAAGCAAACACTTTTTGAATCAAGCATAAACACTAGCTCAAGATGAATAAAGCAGTCCCTGCCATGACTTAACTTTGAGTCTAGCTGAGAAGACTGACATTATTTGGGGCATGTGATGTGAGGAGAACATGTCATAAAGACGTGTGTCATTTAGCCCTTGTATTTTAGCACAGACTTGAGAGAAACAAGATTCCAGACAGGAAGACCAGTTAGACTGCTGATAAACTAGTCTCAGGCATCCAAATGTAAAACTCCCTAAGTTCAAAAGTTTAGTATTTATTTGTCTAGTCATTGAGTAGTTGGGGGAAAGCTACCATGTCTGCATTGGTTGCCTGTCCTTGGGACAATTGGGATATCATGCCAAAATTATTCATTTTAAACAAATATTTGGGATTCTAAGGACTGTCTCTCAATGTGAGATCATCTTATGGATGGTTGCTGTCAAGCATTTTTAGCTTCCTAATACAAGTCCTTCGGGCTTCCCAGGTAGCACAGTAATAAAGAACCTGCCTGTCAGTGTAGAGATGCAGGAGACTTGGGTTTGATTCCTGGGTTGGGACGATCCCCTGGAGGAGGAAATGGCAACCCGCTCCAGTATTCTGGCCTGGAGAATTCCATGGACAGAGGAGCCTGGTGGGCTACAGTCCATGGGGCCAAAAAGAGGTGGACAAAAATGGCAACCCACTCCAGTACTCTTGCCTGGAGAATCCCATGGAGGGAGGAGCCTGGTAGGCTACAGTCCATGGGGTCACAAAGAGTTGGACACGACTGAGCGACTTCACTTTCACAAGCTACTGAGCTCACATTAAGTCCTTAGGAATAATCTTAACTTCACTCTCAAATTTCACTTTCCCTTGTTCCTGAAAACTATAAGATAATCTGTTGCATCTCTGTCATAAGTCAACTGAAGAGGATCAATCACAAATTATATAAAAGTGATTCTAATCAAGACTGAGAAGAGGTCAGTTATAAAAAGGATCATGTGGATTTTGAATTAACTGTGAGTTTCATTTGTTCACATTACTTCTAGAGGTATGATTAGATTGTTACCCTATTAAACTTAAGAGGCCTTAAACATTCTCTGTTGTCTAAACAATAGACTCTATTATTTCTTTCTCTCCTTCAAATCTCAAAGTTGTTGAAAAGATGTAACATAGGGAAATTTCCCTGGAGGAAATTTTTCAGAAGAGAAGTCTTGAACCTCAGCATTAATGATTCTTATCAGCCTTTCAGTGCTTCTTTAGCTGAAGGGTTCAGAGGTCTAGATGCATGTTTCTGGCAGAGGGTACATTATATTTTAGAGATGTATCCATGTGCATGGGTGTAGGCACATTTTATTCATTTTAATTGGTGTTCAGTCATCTGTTATGTAAAAGTGAAAGTGAAGTCGCTCAGTCGTGTCTGACTCTTTGCAACCACATGGACTGTAGCCTACCAGGCTCCTCTATCCATGGGATTTTCCAGGCAAGAGTACTGGAGTGGATCGCCATTTCCTTCTCCAGGGGATCTTCCCAACCCAGGGATCGAACCTGGGTCTCCTGCATTGCAGGCAGACGCTTTACCATCTGAGCCACCAGGGAAGCCCTCTATTATGTGACCATACCATAATTTTCTCATTTCCTGCTGTTAAATATTTAGTTGTTGCTTGGTGAATTGTTCCTTTATTATGCTCTATTATTCTATTAATAATTGTTCTATTATTATGTTCCTGTAAATGCAGGGCAGTTCCATCACTAAGAATTTTGGAGCTAAGGCTTTTGGGTACCTGTGGAATCTTGAGAAAATTGCTTAAGCTAGTAGTGTCTCAGTTTACTCCTCAAGAGATATTAATAGTACCTATGCAGACAAGCGTCTGTCTGCAATGTGAGAGACCCGGGTTCAATCCCTGGGTTGGGAAGACTCCCTGGAGAAGGAAATGGCAACCCACTCCAGTACACTTGCCTTGGAAATCCCATGGATGGAGGAGCTTGGTGCAGGCTACTATCCATGGGGTCGCAAAGAGTCGGGCACGACTGAGTGACTTCACTTACGCAGACATGTCTTTGAGCACTTTGACACTATTACCTTATTACCCTGGCATTTACTATTCTGATAAGTCTGTTGAAATTTCTCGGTAGATAATGTATCTTTTTTTTTTTTTCTATCTTCTCTTCTACTATTGTCCCTTTATCCTTAATGCTCTGAAGTTTCACTGTGTGAAATTTATTTTAAAAAATTGTCCTGCTTGATACTTAACTTGCACAGAGAATACATTTCTTTAATCTTCACAAAGTATCTGTGCTATTTTTTAAAATGTTTCTTCTTTATCATGCCATTCATTCTTTTGTGTATTTTGGAACTCTTGTTAACATGTTTCTTTGACTCTCCCAATTTTATTTCCAAGTCTCTTTAGTTCTCATTATTGCCTCTCTGTACTGCATTCTCAGTTAATTCCTCAAAATTATTTTTCAGTTCACTGACTTTATCTTTGACCATGTTGTGTGTTGAGCATATTCCGCTTGTTGAATATTTTATGTCGATGGTTGTATTTTTCACTTTTAAGATTTCTAGTGGTTTCTTTTTAAAAATAGATCCATTTTTAAAATTTCTGCACATTTGTTTTATATTTTATTTTTCATTTTCAATCTAAGTTATGAGTTTATTTCTCTTTTAAATAATTCATGACCAGAGGGTGGAATATGGTCATTTGAAAACATGGTCCCAAAATTTTTGGCACTGCTCTCACTGAGAAGTAGGGTCTACTCCCCGCTTCCTTTGAATCTGGGCCGGCTGATACAGATTCAGTAGTGCAGTTGTGAACCAATAGAATTGTGAAAGTGACCTTGTGTGACTTCTGGTGTTAGGACACTGCCTCTGGGTGAAGCCAGCTATCGTGACCCCCTGAACCTGCCAGTGGAGAGGTTTAAAAATCTGAGTTATTTAAAAATCTGAGACATATTTTTATATATTTTTGTCAGACTACCTTGTAATATTATTTTTATATGAAGTGATTCCATATTCTGGCTGATTTGGTTAGCTTTTGTTTCTTTTTCTTTTTTTTTCTTACTAAAAGTTTTTAGGTAATTAATTGTTTTAACTGGTAAGAACCAAACTACCTAGAAGGTAAAAGTTGTAAGAGAATGGCAGTATTGACCAAAGGGGAACTTTAATAGAATAAGTTTGCTTTAAACCCCCAACTTTATTTGATGTTCTCATATTCAGTGGTTTAATTTGGAAAAACAAAAAGGTACGTGGTGCCTATGAGTATTCACAGATTATTTAGCGTGCCAAAATCAACAGGAGAGAGAGAGGTCTAGAGCAACGCATTAAATAATAGTGAATATTGCGCTGCAGCAGTATGGACATTGCTGCGCCCAACTATTATGTTTCTTTCTGATTAAAAACATAATACTGTGTCTTAGATTAAGCAAAAATCAGCAAGTCTTGCCTTCCGCAGACACCTTCTATGTGCTGCTGGAACTCGGTATTTTGATCTCTACCTTCCATTTCTACCATCATAGAACCATTTGACTTCCCACCATCCAGGAACTACAGTGGCTATTTTCCTTATCCATGGCTTGACATCTTCTCACTTTTCATCTTTCTTTATTATTAATTTTAATTTTTCTCAGTTATAAGGCACATAAAATCTCCCACTTCTACCGTTTTGTTGGAAGGGGTAAGCAATTTCTTATTTCTTCTTTCCTTCCCTTTTCCTCAAAGGCAACCATTTTTACCTAATTACTTTGGTATTTATATCCTTGTCTGTTGCTGCTGCTGCTGCTGCTGCTGTCTCTTCAGTCGTGTCCGACTCTGTGCGACCTCATAGACTAGAAATCATTAAATGGCTACATGTTCTTTCTTTTCTGATTAGGCATTTTCTGTTGGTTTTCCACCACGATAAGTAATAACAACACTCACTCATACAGCACTTAGGATGTGCCAGGCACGTTTCAGGGATGTTTCCCATATGTTAACTTATTTAACGGTCATAACAGCTCTGGGAAGTTACTGCTGACTTGTCTGTTCAGCTGGGTCTGTCTGCTGGAAGACCTCCACCTGACCTCTCCACTGGCAGGTTCAGGGGATCACGATAGCTGGCTTCACCCAGAGGCAGTGTCCAGAAGTCACACAAGGTCACTTTCACAATTCCGCTACTCTATTGGTTCACGACTGCGCTACTGAATCTGTATCAGCTGGCCCAGATTCAAGGGGAGGAGGGAGTAGACCTCAATGAGGTCTACTCCCTCAATGAGAGCAGTGCCAAAAATTTTGGGACCATGTTTTCAAATGACCATAGTCCACCCTCTGGTCATGAATTATTTACATTTATCCTACATGCAAAGTGCTTCTCTTCTCCCAAGAATCCACTGAAGTCTCTTGACCCACTAAAATCTCATACCGTTACAGCATCAGAGTCCAAGGCTGGGTCCTGCCATCTAAGCTGGGTCCCCAACCAGAAGAGGTTTTATGAATGATCTTTCTTGAGTACAGTGCCTCTCTGAAGATCTGTGAATTAAAGAGTCATGTGACTTGCTTTCCACTCACTTAAACTACTGTGTTAGGCATGGGATAACTTATAGACACTTATAGATATCTATAATAGATACATATATATAATATAGATATTTATAGATATAGATATCTATAGATATCTTATAAAAACTTACAGATGCTTATAGATACTCCTGTTTTTAAAATAGGGGACTTCCCTGGTAGTCCAGTGGCTAAGACTCTGAGCTCCCAATCCAAGGGGCTAGATTTCGATCCCTGGTCAGGGATCAGATCCCACGTGCTGCAATAAGACCTAGAGCAGCCAAATACATTTTAAAAAAATAAAATAAAAACTGGAAAATGGGAGGCACAGAATTTTGCTGAAATTTTTGCCCCTTTCAACAAGCGTCTGCTTTCCTCCTTTTCCCAAGAGCATTTCCCTCATTCTCCTTTTAAGCCACCACTGACAGCCTCTTTTGAGGTCCATCAGGCTATTATTAAGTCTCCTCCAGTCCCCTGAGCTCTGAGCTTTGTTTGGCTCAGTCCCAAAGCCAGTCCCACATGTCTAAGACCTGTTTTCATATTGAGCACCTCACCTCCAGCGCTAAAATCTGTTTGTTACAGTTGCTATGTAACAAACCACCCCTAAAACTTAGTGACTTACGGCAAAATACAACAGGGACTTCCCTGGTGGTCCAGTGGTTAAGAGTCTGCCTTCCGCCGCAGGGGACACAGCTTTGATCCCTGCTCGGGGAACTAAGATCCCGCATAGTGTGGAGCAACTAAGCCCAGGGTCCACAACTAAAGAGGTCTGTATGCCACAACTACAGCGTTTCCCCTCCCCAGCCCCCAAACCGACAAAATACGACAAACTAGTGACTGTAACAAAGAAGCAGCAGACACACAAACATAGAGAACAAACTAGTGTTCCGAGTGGGGAGAAGGAAGGGAGGAGGGCAACAGAGGGGAAGGGGACCAACAGGTACAAACCCTTCTGTATAAAATAAGCCGCAGGGTAACTCGCGCAGCACAGGGACTGTAGCCAATGTTTTATAATAATCATACTGGAGTATAACACTTACAAATTGGGACTCCCCCTATTGTACACCTGTAACTTATGTAATATTGTACATCAACTTACTTTAATTAAAAAAAAAAAAAAACAAATCACCAGCCCTATAACTCTCCTCATGATTTTGTGGAATAAGAATTTGGGAACGACTAGGGGGAAGCTCTTGCTTGAGGTGCCTGTGTGTTGTTGAGGCCAGATACCTGAAGTCTCGATGGGGCTGGATGCTCAATGTGGCTCACTCGAGTGGTGGGTGGTGGACACTGGCTGTCGGGGGCCGGGAGTTGTGCGTGGTTCTTCCAGGCTGGTACCCGAGGTATCAGCACTGGAGATGCAGCACTGTCGGACTTGTGACGTGGTATCTGGTTTCGCCCAAATCGAGCATCTGAAAGCCAGTTTCCAGTTTCATGGTGTTTTCTAACCTGGCCTCAGAAGCCACACGAGCCCTCCTCTGCTGAACTCTGTTGGTTAGAACAGTTGTAAACCAGCCCAGATTCAAGGCAAAGGGTCACAGGCAGCACCCCTCATGAGAAGGATGTGAATTATGGGCAGGGTGCACGATTTTTAGGGCCTTGTCCTCTTTTCCACTCTGTTGAGCGTGTGCTCTAAACTGAACTGATAGACTCCTCCGTGTCTCTTCTTTACATCGTTAGGAATCCTGGGACTAGAGCTCTGTGGACCATGGGAGCCTGGAGCAGCCAGGGAGCAACTCGTGGATGAGTGGCCAGGACTGTCCGTGGCTGGGCGAGCAGGAAGGTGGCTGGAGCTGCAGAAGCATGGTAGGGAGAGGGCGCGTCATGCGTGTTCTGTGTGTGCGTCGACTTTACCACTCGCTCGCCTGGGAGAACCGTGTTGCTTGTTCGGCCGCGCAAGCACTGTCGTGTAGAGCTACGGGAAGCTTGGGTTTGGGGATTAGCTGATCTGTGCGTCAGTTGTGGCTGGTTTCAGAGCACAGGTGTGGCACTGGTGTGAGGTGCACAGCCAGTGATAGGGGTGCCTCTGAAACTTTCTGCGTGGTTGTGCGCTCGTGCCCTGGGACTAGAGCTAAGGAACAATTCCCTATTCTTTCTTGAACTTACGTAATAGGACCTACCTTTCCCCGCTCAGCACTCTGACGATGTGTTTTCAGGGCCTAGGTTCAGCCCTATCTGTGCCTTTCCTTGGATTTCACAGTAACTTATTCTAAAAGATTCCCTCCCCCCTTTATATTTTAAGGCAGGGGGAGTTAGGTTTCTGGCCCTTCACTTGAAGACCAGCCCATCATCCAGTCCCACAGCTTCTGAAATCGTGGCCCCAAGTCTCTGCTTTTCATACCGTGTTGTCTTGTGAGCTCTCTTTACATGTCTTCAGTTTTCTGCTAAACATCTTAATTTGGATATTTCTTGCATTTCCACCTCAATAGTTGAAGTTTAAACTTATTTTCTCTTCCCAAACGCTTCCCTTTCTTTCCTGGCTCCATTATTTTTAGTCAATCCAGTCGTCCAGACTAACACCGCACATCTCAGAGTCATCGTTTCTCTTTAATTGAAGCATAGTTGGTTTAAAAAATTGTGTTAGTTTCTGGGGTACAACAAAGTGATTCAGTTTCATATATATACAGTCTTTTTCAGATTCTTTTCTGTTATATTTATTACAAGATACTGTGTTTAGTTCCCTATGCTATACAGTAGGATCTTGCTGTTTATTTTATATATATATATGTATATATATATATATAAAATAGTTTGTATCTGCTAATCCCAAACTCCTAATTTATCCCTTCCTGACTTTTTAAACTTTAACATTTTTAGTGAAGAGCTAACATATTCCCACAATTGAAATTCAAAAGGGTACAGATTGAAAGAATTTCTTCCTGTCTTTTCCCTGTGCATCTCAGAGACAGCCCATGTTATGTGTTTCCTGTAAAATCAGAGATAATATGGAAATATGTGCGAATACCCTCTTTGTCCTCTCCACATACATTACATTGTTCTGCAGCCAGCTCTTTCCACATGACAGTGCATTTTGGAGTTCATTTTGTATCAGTACTTTTTTTTTTTTCCCTAATGATGATGGAGGCTTCTGTGGTGTGGATACACTTAGATTTACTAACTCATCCCCTGATGATGGGCTTGTCCTGTGGGTTTCATTCTGGTGGGCTGGTCTGTGCCCAGTCTGACTCAGGGTTGTGAACTTGTCTGTGGTCACTCAGAAATCAACCCTGAATTTCCATTGGAAGGACTGATGCTGAAGCTGAGGCGCAATACTTGGCTACCTGATGTGAAGAGCCGACTCATTGGAAATGACCCTGATGCTGGGAAAGATCGAGGGCAGGAGGAGAAGAGGGTGACAGAGGATGAGATGGTTGGATGGCATCATTGACTCAATGGACATGAGTTTGAGCAAACTCTGGGAGATAGTGATGGACAGGGAAGCCTTGCATGCCGCAGTCCATGGGGGAGCAAAGAGTTGGACATGACTGAGTGACTGAACAGGAACTACTTGGGGTCAGGGCAGAATTTAGGTGCTCGGTGTGGGCATGGCCAGCCCTTCAGAAGGACCCTGAGGGGGTCGGCAGCAGGTGGGTACAAACAGCCAGGGTCCTAGAGTGGGAACCCCTAATCCTAGACCAGGGCCTGGACCGTTTCAGGCAAAAACTATCTTGATAAGATTTCCCTTGGACCCTAGGCCATCTTCCCAAGCAGTGGGGGCCTGTTGGCCTCCTACAATGCTGACAGCGGGACTGAAATGCAGGCACTTGAATGTGGGCCCTGTGCTGTGTTGGGAATGTACGTACATGGGAGGCTGGCTCTGAGCAGTGTGCTTTTAAGGATTCAGTTCCTGGATGTCTGGTTGACCCCACTGTGGTTAAGCTGCCAGGCCCCTGTGTTCCTGACTTGGCCTGATAACAGTGGTCAGCCCACAGCAACCTAGCCCTTCGCCAGGTGGGGGAGGGTCTGAGCATCTCTGTGGGGTGGCAGAGGTGGCCGGTGGGTCAACCCAGGCTGATGCTGCTGCTTGTGTGGGCAGGACTGCCCCTTCTCTGACCTGCCTGGGAAAGACCCATGTCTGACCGGCCCTTCTCTGTGGCCAGGCTGGGGAGGCCTGGAAGGAAAAGACAGTCACTCCTCACTCCCCACTCCCCTTTTTGGCTTGGATTCTGGTTCTGCTCACGGGAGGACAGGTGGTAGCCCTGGGAGCCTGCAGTCCCTGTGTAAATCCGTTCCTCTGCTCTGGGTTGCTGGGGCCCTTCGGAGCTGCCAGAGGAGCAGTGTCTCCTTGACCTCATTTCCTGCTGTCCTCTCTGCATGCTGTCATCTGCACTCTCTCTGATTCTGCAGCTGAGGCTCTTGGGAACCCTGATGGTTAAGGAGGCTTCCTGGGCACCTTGCTGTGCTTAGTTGCTCAGTCGTGTTTGACTCTTTGTGACCCCATGGACTGCAGCCCTCCCTCCATGGGGATTCTCCAGGCAAGAATATTGTAGTGGGTTGCCATGTGCCCTCCTCCAGAGGATCTTCCCCACCCGAGAATTGAACCCCGGTCTTCTGCATTGCAGGAGGATTCTTTACTGTCTGAAGCCCTCCCTGGCGCCTTTCCTGGGCCCAACTCAACCTGGGCTCAGAGGAGCTGCAGGAGGTGGGGTGAAGCCCAGAGCTCCCCACAGTGCATCCTGCCTACGTGACCAGCAGCCAGCAGGGACCAGAATGGAGTCTGGGTGAGGAAAGGTCACGTTGAGGCAGAGGAGGGTGTGGGGACGGACGGAGCAGATGAAAGGAGGGCGTGGGTTGAGAGAGGTCCAGGGTCCGTCCCAAGGAGTAACTTGAAAGCAGCGCAGGACTCGGTTGGAGAGAAGAGAAGGGGAGAAAAACCACCGCTGCTGTCGCTGCCCATGCAGAAACCTGAGCCTGACGTGGGCAGGACCAGCCCGGAGCCGGGAACTTGAAATTCCTCTTAGCTGCGCCAACAGCACACCACCTCCCAGAAGCTGCTTCCTGTACTTGCCTTTTTGTCTGACACGTGCCTGATTGTGCCTTTTTCTTGAAAATAGAATCTGGGTCAGTAGCCTTAAGCATGTAATGCGGAGCTTAAGTCTGTGTAAAGGCGGAAGAGATGTGGACCCCACGGAATGTGACTCAAGGGACCGGGAGAACCCAGGTGGCCTAGAGGCAGGCCTGACACCTGAAATGCCGCCACCCAGGTGTGTTCCACGGGGTCAGGAGCCGTCTGCTCCCTCCCGTGCTGTCAGCGACCCCTGGGATGGATGACGGCTGCAGGTGACAGTGACTGTCCAACCCGCACTGGGGGCCAACCCCCCAGGGAGTGTGGATGAAGGAGGGGTATGAGTGAGGGGGTGGGAAGAGCAGAGGCTGGGGCCCTGTTTGTTGGGCAGCCCTGAGCAGCCGTGACCTGGTGCCCAAGTGAGAGTCTCGGCCCTGCACAAGGCTGCAGCCCAGACCTGCTCAATCGGAAGACTGTGAGTCGGGCCTGGCAGTCTGGCTCGAACAAGCCCTGCAGGTAACACGGACTCACACCCAAGTCTGAGAGCCTCCAAGGGAATGACAGTTTTCTTTTTTAAAAAATTTGAAAAAACTGATTATATTATTCTTCTCGGTGAGACTCAAGAGAACATGACATCTAGAGAGAAAGAAGAGACAGCTTTGAGTGAGGAATGTTTAGGAGTTCATTCACTCTTTTACGTGATTGGAAAACTAATTACAAAACTTGATCATGCGTAAAGCCAAGAAAATTTCAATAACTACAGGACAAAGACCCCCAGGAATTCGTAGCAAAAAATATAGCCCCTTCAAAATCTAACAGCTTATTAATTTTATAAATGCTCTCTACATAGCTCAGAAAGAAACACAGCTTGTTTGGAAGAGTGAAAGAAGGCTGTTTTCTTGACTGTCTTTTACTCCCTGACATTCTCTGCCCTTGAAAAACCTGTCACAACAAAGTGGTGTTGGATTGAAGCTCCCGACTTTGGAATGTTTTCCGGGGATCCTTGCCCTTGGCCCCGTCTACTGAAGCCCTTGTCATCCTATCGTAACAATCTCAGTTTGAAAACAGACTGAATACAATTTCTAACTCTGGCTCTGCCACTAACTGGCTGGGGGAACCCCGGCAAGTTCCTTGACCTTTTTGATCCTCAGTTTCCCATCTGAAAATGGGGCTAATCATAGGGTCCACCAGACCAGGGCTTCCCGAAGGTCCCTGTGCTGTGTATACACGATAAATGCTCAGAGGTGGGTGTAATCCGTCAGTCATGCAGTATCGTCTCAACCTGGGACTTCCCTGGCGGTCCAGTGGTCAAGACGCCATGCTTCCTCTGCAGAGGGCGTGGGTTCAATCCCTGGTCGGGGAACTATGATCCCACATGCTGCACAGCAAGGCCAGAAAATAAAATAAACTTGAAGAAGTTAGACTAGACCTCAAGGAAATCAACTTGAAATGATGGGCATGGAAGGCAGGTAAGGTAAAAGTGTGAAAGTGTTTGTTGCTCAGTCATGTCCGACTCTTTGCAATCCCACGGACTGTATGTAACCTGCCAGGCTCCTCTGTCCATGGGACTCTCCAGGCAAGAATACTGGAGTGGATTGCCATTTCCTTCTTCAGGGGATCTTCCCAACTCAGGGATCAAACCTGAATCTCCTGCTTTGCTGGTGGATTCTTTACTGTCTGAGCCACCAGGATAACCCCAAAGTCGGAGACCAAACAAGTAATACTTGCGTATATGTTTAGGCTCTGAGACATATGTTTGGCTACTCTGATCCTGTGACCTTGACATTGTGGAAAGAACCGGGAAATATAAGAATATCTTATAAACAGGCCAACGAAGCTTTCAAGGCTGGCAAATGTCTTCTGCCCCGCCTGCCAGGGTGTGTCTCTCAGCAGAAAGAATGGTGGGCAGCAGCTGCGCCAGGGGTCAGGGTGGGGGTCGTCACTCTGCAGATTTGTGCGCTTGCTGGACGAACACACCTGGCTGGCAGGCTGACAAACAGACCTACCCCTCGTCCCCCACGGTTACCTCCCCACAGAATGATTTATGGTCGTTCAGTTTCCATTTATAAAACTGACAACGTTCCTGCTGATAAATATGATATACGTGAAATTCAGCAGCCGCAGGGTAAAAGCCACTGGCCCCATGGGGACATCTGGCCGCCTGGCTAGGGCGTCATCCGGTGCCCTTCACCCCTTGGTGTGCTGACTGCTGTTCAGTGCAATAAAGAGAGTGTAAGGTCCACGGGGGCATGACGACAGCAGTCAATGCAACCAGCAGGTCCCACAGCTGGGGCTGATCCCAGGCAGAAACATTTGGAGTGAAACTCAGGAAGAAATGCCCTGCAGTGGTCCTCACGCAACAGTGTGTCCTTGCAGCGTGGTGTAGGGATGGTGACCTGGGTTCAGTTCCTGGGTCGGGAAGATCCCCCGGAGGAGGGCATGGCTACTCACTCCAATATTCTTGCCTGGAGAATTCCACGGACAGAGGAGCCTGCTGGGCTGCAGTCCATGGGGTCACACAGAGTCGGACATGACTGAGTGACTAACACCCAGTGGGGATGGTGACTTTGATGGTGAAGGGCACAGCCGGCTTGACTGTGGAGCGGCAGGTGTTTTCATACACAGATGGTCTGCAAGCGCCTCATGCCCACCTAGGAGAGTGGTCTGTGAGACTGCAGTTCCAGTGGGGAATCGGTGCTGCCTTTTATCTGCAGATTTCAAGGTTCTTGATGTGAGTCATTCCTCCCTGGTGCCTCCTATGAGTGATAGCCTTCATTTTTCCAGATAAGGAGCCTGTGCACACGCTGGGCACTGGCCCCATGGGTCACTGAGTGGCTGACTAGCGCTCACCTGTCCCTGGCAGGTATCCTGACTGTCCTGAGTCACCGGGATGGCAGTCAGAATGGGGCAGGGTGTACCAGGAGAGGAAGCCAGGACCTAGAAGAAACAAGGCACAGACTTCTCTGTGCTTGGTCCCCAAATTTGGTGTGTATCTAAATCAGTCATCAAGTGTGTTAAAAATGTGGCTATCTGGTCAAACTGGTTTCTCTAAGTAGATCTGGGTTAGGGTGGGGACCAGAATTCTGTACGTGAACAAATGCTGCAGGTGACCATGATGTACACCCACATGTAGCTGATAAGGGTCAATAAGTAAGGGACCCTGGGGTGGAGGGGCCTGGGGGCTCCCACAGGACCACACACTTGCGGGTATCTACCTTCACAGTGGCCACCAGCCCATACAGTCCCTGCCTCCGCGCAGGCTCAGGGGTGTCCTAAGTGAACCCCACTGCCCTCAGCACAGTGCTTCTCAATGTGTTTAGGTTCTGGTGCACCTTTGAGAACCTTCCTGGACTTCCGTGATGGTGTGGTAGGGATCCACCTGCCAGTGCAGGGGACAGGGCACGAGTCTGATCCCTAGTCTGGGAAGATCCCACATGCTGCCTGGCAGCTTAGCTCGTGTGCCACAACTACTGAGCCCGCATGCTGCCGCTACTGAAGCCCACGCTCCTAGAGCCTGTGCTGGGCACGTATAGAAGCCACGCGATGAGAAGCCTGTGCGCCACAGCTAGGGCGTTGCCTCCGCTTGCCGCAACCAGAGAGAGCCGCCACACAGCAGCACAGATCTAGCACAATCAAAAAGCAAATCAAAAAGTAGATATATTACACATTAAAATTTTTTAAATAAAAATGAAATAAATTAAAAAATTTTAAACATGAAAACTTTCCTAAAAAAACATTCAGATGCCTACACAATCAGGCTGTGATTTCAGGAGTATCTGTAAGAGGCAGATTCAGTGTTGGGGAGGCAGATAATATTCAAGAGCTTAACCAAAACCTAAGAGAATCTGAAAGTAAATTTAAAACAAAATCTTGGGACATCTCTGGTGGTCCAGTGGCTAAGACTCCATGCTCCCAATGCAGGGGGCTGGGGCTTGATCCCTGGTCACGGAAGTGGATCCCACATGCTGCAGTGAAGACTGAAGACCCAGCATGATGCCACTAAGACCCAGTGCAGCCAAATAAATAAATAAATGTCAAAAAAATAAAAATCTTTGTCTTGCTCAGTCCTACTATAAATAGTGTTTCTCAAGGCTGCTTGGCCCTTTCCAGTGGTTGAGGTTCCTAGTCCATTAGAGGATAAGAAACGCTATCTGGGTTTTTGTTGGGTGGGTCGACTGGCACTTACCAACCAGTTCCATCTCTTTCCAGGGTGCCTTTCTGATCTCAGAGCCTGCAAAGCTGAAACCCTATTTCCCTTGCTCCCTTGCAGCCAAACATGCACCAGGCTGCATTCGATATGCACTCGCATGGACGTGGAGGACAGGAGTTTGGCACAGGTCCCTGGGAATGCTCTTGGGTAAGCCCTACAGGCAGTGAGGCCACTGCTGCGCCAGCCTTCCCCGGGTCCAGTGCCAGCATCCTGAGTGACGGGGGTCCGGGAGCATTTGCAGTACCTGTTTGTTGCTTAGTCTCAGTCGTGTCTGACTCTCTGTGACCCCATGGACTGTAACCTGCCAGGCTCCTCTGTCCATGGGATTCTCCAGGCAAGAATACTGGAGTGGGTTGCCATGCCCTTCTCCAGGGGATCTTCCTGACCCAGGGATCAAACCCACATCTCTTGCGTCTCCTGCACTGGGAGGCGGATTCTTTACCACTAGCACCACGTGGGAAGCCCCGATTCAACTATAGTCGAACATAAAATAACAAGTTAAAAATAAAATAAACTGCTTCATTTAAAAAACTTAGTAGATTAAATAAGTTTTATTTATTTAAACATGAGTTTCCCTGGTAGCTCAGCTGGTAAAGAATCCACCTGCAATGCAGGAGACCTTGGTTCTATTACTGGGTTGGGAAGATTCTCTGGAGAAGGGAACAGCTAACTGCTCCAGCATTCTGGCCTGGAGAAATAAGAGCTATAAAGAAAAGAAAAAAAAAAAAAAACAACGTAGCAAAGAGGAAAGGATGGGAAACTCAGCCTGGGTTGAGGAAGGGCTCCTCAAGTGAGGGGTTGCTTGGATTCAGCCTTGCAGCTTTCTCTCGAGGTTCTCTTGGCAAATAAGCCCTTTTATGATCATTCTCTCAGAGGGTAGATGGTTAATTGCTCAAATGCTATTTGTTGGGTTAAAATGCAGAATTATAATAATAGCAAGCACACTGAGCCCCGAGTGTGTCAGGCGGTGTTCTCAGCACTTTGGGTGTGTTATTCCAAGCATCCCTCTGAGTCACTTGGTCCCCCTCTCCCTGCGGCCACTGATGTGAGCTGCCTGCCTCCTGCCCATTCAGCAGTGTGTGTAGCAGAACCCCTGCTTTAAGGACTGTGCTGTTTACCTTCCCTTGTCCCGAGATTGTAGCTCTCACATCGCATTTTCGAGGCACTAGGAAGCTTCTCTTTCTTTCCTTTTCTTTTCTTTTTTTTTTTTTGTGAAAATAGACTTTATATTTAGGTTCACAGCAAATTAGCAGAAGATATAGAAATTTTCATACATTCCTCACCCCTACTCATGTGTACATAGCCTCCCCCACTGTCAACATCTCCCACCAGAAAGATACATTTGCTGCAGTTTTTTAAAAGTTAAAACCGTTCCCGGATTTATTGAGGTATAACTGACAAACAAAATGTATATATTCAAGGTGCACAGCGTGATGATTTTATGAGTGTATACTTTCTGAAATGAGCACCGTAGTCAAGCTAATCGACGTCTCACATAGTTACCTTTGTGTGTGTGCATGGTGAGAACATTTACGGTCCACCCTCTTGGCAGGTTTCAAGCATATGAGCACGTGCTCAATCCCTCAGTTGTGTGGGACTCTTTGTGACCCCGTGTACTGCAGCCTGCCAGGCTCCTCTGTCCATGGGATTTTACAGGCAAGAATACTGGAGTGGATTGCCATTTGCTCCTTTGGGGGATCTTCCTGACCCAGGGATCGAACCCTCGCCTCTTGTGTCTCCTGCGTTGGCAGGCAGATTCCTTACCACTGGTGCCACCTGGGAAGCCCGTTCAAGCATATAAGATGGTATTATTAACTATAGTCACCAGGGTATATGTTATATCCCCAGAACTTATTCATCTTAAAACTGAAAGTTTGTGCCCTTAACCAACATTTCCCCATCCCACCCCCACTTCCCCAGCCCCTGCTACCACTGTTTTTGCTTCCTGGTTCTATGAGTTTGACCTTTTTAGGTCCTACATACGAGTGGCATGGTAGAGTAGTCATCTTTCCCTGTCTGGCTTGTTTCATTTGCCATAATGTCCTCCAGTTTTATCCATGTTGCTGCAAATGGCAGAATGTCATTCTCGTTTACGGTCGAGTAACATTCCCTCGTACATACACGGCACGTCTTCTTTGCCCACTCCTCTGTCAGCAGACACTCGGGTTGCTTCCACGTCTGGGCTATTGTGAATCATGCTGCAATGAGCGTGGGGGTGCAGGTGCCTCTTTGAGATGCTGGCTTTGTTTCCTGTGGATAAGCCCCCAGAAGTAGAAAAGCAGGGCTGAAAGGAGTAGAGGATTTACCATAGGAACCAGTGCTGGGAGCGGGTGAGGCTGAGACCTGGTTAGTGGGGTGAAGTGGGTGAGAACAGGGACAAACTCGACCCTGCAGGGATTAACTGGAACTCGTGGGAACAAGCTGGACCCTGCGTCTGAGTCTCACTGCCTCCATCAGACCGGAGCTGGCGCCTGCGGGCCTGAAGCTGTACGCACCCTTGGCCCCGCCTGGAGATGTTCTGGACGGAGACCTGGTGGGAGCTGGGGCAACTTTAGGCCCCAGTGCCACCCACAGCTGCACACGTGCCGCCACTGTGGGCAGGTGGCAATGACGTCGGGTCCCCAGCCACGTCCAGGACATCAAGGTGAGCTTCACCTCCACCTCCCAGGCTGGCACGCGTTTCCCTTGTGTCCATCCCTGACTCGGAACCTGAGAAGTGAATCCTGGGAGACGGGCCGCTAGCCAAGCTGAGGCGAGAACACCGCACCAGGCCTGAGCCGCTATAATACAGACACTGGTTACCACTGAAAGGAAGGACGTACGCCGTGGCGGAAGGCACTTGAGGGACGTTTTGTGCGTCTGTTACAGACCAGGAGCCCCCGGGGCTTGGTGCTGTGACCTCCATGGCCAGGCAGGACCTGTGTACCAGCCACAGCCACCCCAACTATCTTCGGGGTGTCCTGACTCCTGTGTTCCGTGGAGCAGAGGAGGAGGGCACAGGAGGCGTGGAGAAACTGGCATTCATAGCAGTTTGGAAAGCCCTGGGCACTTTGAACTTTGGTCACTGGCTTCTGACCTCCACAATGGATCCTCTATCACTGAACCTTCCATCCAGCTTTTCAAAGAAGGTCGAGGTTCCCTGTTTTGACAGCCCTTGGAGAAATGTGGATGCCACATACGCTGGTTTACTTGTACGAGAACTGGACTTTGGGTTCCAGAGCTTCTGGTGAGCGTATGAGCCTGAAATCCATCCACTGTGACCTGCGGATCCTCTCAGATTAACACCAAAGGTTTGGAGAAAACAGCTTCTGCTGTGTCCCCCCTCTCCCCTATCAGAACAGTGAGTTAGTGGAGGCTCCTAAATATGAAGGAAAATAGAAGCAGAGATTAGTTTGAAGACACTGGGACCTAGAGGCTATGCTGTCAGCTTTTCCAAAGGGGAAAGGAGTGGAGAACGGCTTTATGAATCACAAAGGACTAGGGCCATTGGGATTACTCAAGAACCTTCAATGAAATATGTAGAACCAGGTGATGCTTTTCTCTTTTTTGACTGGCATTAAATTGTGGAACCAGGACATAGTTGATGACTCAATTTAATTAGAAAAAAATGGAAATATCTTTTAGCGATTAAAGTTTCAAACCTAAAACATCTTCACAGAAGTCCAGGAGCTCTTGTTCAAAGAGTAAAGGAAAACCATGGGGGTTACTCTGAGGAGGCAGCCTGCCTTCAGGGGTTGTGATAACAATAATCATACTGAAGCATGCATACTATAACAGTCAATATTTATTTAGGACTTGCCTTGTTGTTGTTCAGTCGCTAAGTCGTATCTGAGTCTTTGTGACCCCATGGATTATAGTACACGAGGCTTTCCTGACCTTCACTATCTCCTGGAGTTTGCTTAAATCATGTTCACTGAGTCAGTGATGCCATCCAACCATCTCATCATCTGTCCCCCTCTTCTTCTGCTTTCAATCTTTCCCAGCATCGAGGTCTTTTCCAATGAGTTGGCTCTTTGTTCACATCAGGTGGCCAAAGTATTGGAGCTTCAGCTTCAGCATCAGTCCATCCAATGAATATCCAAGACTGATTTCCTTCAGGATGGACTGGTGGGATCTCCTTGTAGTCCAAGGGGCTCTTAAGAGTCTTCTCCAGCACAATATGAACGCATCAGTTCTTTGGCACTCAGCCTTCTTTATGGACCAGCTCTCCCAGGACTTGCTGTATGCACAGCACTAATTACTTTCCATCTGTGATCTCATTTAATTCTCCCAACACCTCTAGGAGATCAGTACTGGTTGCTTCCGCTTAACTGTGGGGGACACTGGAGCTTGGAAATATTGTGGCTTGTGTACTGTGCTCCCCCCCAAAGTCACATTGGTCAGTGAGTGAATGCCAATGCGCCAAAACAAAAAAAAATGCATATGAATAGAAATGTTTGGTACAGTGTCATTTGTGAGTTTGACATTTGAAAAATCTTATGTCTTGCAGTAAGGGTTTGATTAAAGTAATGAAGATATATCCATTCAGTGGAATGGTCAGGCATCTGTTAGAAATTATGATGTAGCTGTTCCCTAACCGACATGGGGAAGTGTTGTAGATACACTGACACACACAAACAACACAGTTACAAAGCAACATGAACGGGCTGACATGGTTTTGGGAAGCTGATATAAGTTTTTTTTTTTGATATAAGTTTTGATAAAACTATTGACATCCGTTGGATCATAGAAAAAGCGAGAGAGCTTCAGAAAACATCTACTTCTGTTTTATTGACCACGCCAAAGCTGTTGACTGTGTGAATCACAATAAACTGGAAAATTCTTAAAGAGATGGGAATACCAGACCATCTTACCTGCCTCCTAAGAAATCTGTATGCAGGTCAAGAAGCAGCAGTTAGAACTGGACATGGAACAATAGACTGGTTCCAAATTGGGAAAGGAGTACGTCAAGGCTGTATATTGTCACCCTGTTTATTTAACTTTTATGCAGAGTACATCATGCGATATGCCAGACGGGATGAAGCACAAGCTGGAACCAAGATTGCCGAGACAAATATCAATAACCTCAGATATGCAGATGACACCACCCTTATGGCAGAAAGTGAAGAAGAACTAAAGAGCCTCTTGATGAAAGTGAAAGAGGAGAGTGAAAAAGCTGGCTTAAAACTCAACATTAAAAAAACTACGATCATGGCATCTGGTCCCATCACTTCATGGCAAATAGATGGGGAAACAATGGAAACAAAGACTTTATTTTTCTGGGCTCCAAAATCACTGCAGATGGTGAGTGCAGTCATGAAATTAAAGGACACTTGCTCCTTGGAAGAAAAGCTATGACCAACCTAGACAGCATATTAAACAACAGAGACATTACTTTGCCAACAAAGGTCTGTCTAGTCTAAGCTATGGTTTTTCCAGTAGTCATGTATGGATGTGAAAGTTGGACCATAAAGAAAGCTGAGCGCTGAAGAATTGATACTTTCAAATTGTGCTGGAGAAGATTCTTGAGAGTCCCTTGGACTGCAAGGAGATCAAACCAGTCCATCCTAAAGGAAATCAGTCCTGAATATTCATTGGAAGGGCTGATGCTGAAGCTGAAGCTCCAATACTTTGGCCACCTGATGTGAAGAGCTGACTCATTGGGAAAGACCCTGATGCTAGGAAAGATTGAAGGCAGGAGAAGGGGATGATAGAGGATGAGATGGTTGGATGGCATCACTGACTTGATGGACATGAGTTTGAGTAAGCTCCGTGAGTTGGTGATGGACAGGGAAGGCTGGCAGGCTGCAGACTATGGGGTTGCAAAAAGTCAGACACGACTGAGTGACTGAGCTGAACTGATTGATATAACTTTAAAGTTATGGAAAATTATATAGCAAAAATACCAACATCTACCATCTTGAAGAGACAGGATTCTAGGATGTTAAAATCATTTCACTTTCCCTTCCTTTTCTGAGTGATATAAAATGTAGAATGAAAGCTTCACACACACCATGAAAACTTCAGTCCCACCATGCTCAAGGGCGCTGTGACCTTGGACAAGTCCTTTATCCCCTCTGGGCCTCCTGTTCCATCTACCTAACAATGAGAAGGTGGTTTAATTTCAACACTGGCTTCCAGCTCTGACATTCCTTTTTGACTTAATGAATCTCATTTTCAGTAAGGGAGTAGGGGCAAGGGGGGAGGGGGGAGTCAAAGTTTATCGGTCAAAGGGACTGATAAACAGTCCCTTGGGAAGTTTCTCTCTTATTTTGACCTGTTTCGATTGTTTTTTTCCCATCAGTCGTTTGAGAAGGGAAATCGCCAGAGATGGGTCAAGTCACTCTGGGAAAAAAGCACTTTTCCAGAATGACAAATTTTAACCTATACATTAAAACAAAACAAGCAAAACCCACTACCCATGGAAACAACACACTCCACAAACAAAAACCAGCTCCCCAAACACATCCCGCAGGCCTGTCCTGATCCCAAAGGCCGTTGGCGGCTTTCTTAAGATCACCTGTCGCTTACACACCGGAATAACAGTAACAATGGCCAGCAGATGTTTTTCGGATCGCCGGAGGGTCTCTGAGCACGTTCTCACACAAAAGCATGGGGAGATCCGGGCGGGGTGGAGGAGGCGGGGGAGAAGGGGCGGGTCCCGGCGCTCTCGCGGAGCGAGCTGGTCGGGTCACCTGGTGGCGCAGGCGCACCTGCCGAGCGCGCCAGGCTCGGCTCTCGGGCGCCCTCTGCCGTGCGCTCCCCCGGCGCGTCCGCCTGGCCGGGCCCGGGGCAGCCTTTTCCACCAGCTGGGTCCCCACAACTCAACGTTCCTGCGCCCCGCAGCCTGGCGCTCGCGGTTCCCAGGGAACTGAGAGGCCTCAAGCACTGTCTCAGTCGCCTATTAAACCCGCGAGCTTCCTTCAAACCCACAAATCTGCTCTCAGAGGAGAAGTCTTGTATTGTCTGCTCTCCTTCTCCAGACAGAGGGATGCTTGTAGGGGAGACCCTTGCTCACTCCGGATGATGAAAACAAAAATACTTTCTGCAGTTAAGTGTAAGCATTGAATGTGCTTCTCGCGTATTCTTACACGGCCCCGCTCGAGGAGGGATCTGAATCTGAGAACGACCCCTCTAGAATCTTCTCACCTGCCTGCTCCCCCTCCCTTCCCACCGCCCTTCAATTTTCCAGGGGATGCAGTCACCTAGACCGCACGTCTTCCTGCTAGATGTGTGTGCGTATGTGCTAAGTCACTTCGGTAGTGTCTGACTTTTTATGATTCCTCTGTCCCTGGGATTCTCCAGGCAAGAATACTGGAGTGGGTTGCCATGCCCTCCTCCAAGGGATCTTCCCCAGCGATGGAACCTGCATCTCTTCCCCAGGGATGGAACCTGCATCTCTTCCCCAGGAATGGAACCTGCATCTCTTGTAGGCGGGTTCTTTACCACGAGCACCACCAACCCAGATGTGCAGCAGCAGGAAATCACTAACCCTGTCAGTGGTAACAATATCAACCTCCTCGAACCCACTCATGTATTCACCTGAGTCATTCTCCTATCCCAGCTGAGCCCTGGGCTTGGCGCTGGGGGTTTATGTCAGTGAACAAGACAGATGCTTTCTTTACTCTCCTGAAACTTACCACTCAAGGAAGGAGCTGGAGCTGAAAACCAATAAAAACACAAACGGTTGTGTGTCCCTATAGGGAAGGTGACACATGAGAGTAATTTAGGTTGAGACCTCACTGCCAGAGCATGCAAGCTCAGCCTGAGGGATAAATAAGAATAGCCCAGGTGGAAAATGTTGGACAAAGACTGAGACAGGAGGTGTCATAAATTCCGGGAGAGGCTGTGTGGCTGAGTCATCAGGAGTGAGGAGGACAGACAAAAGGCAGAGAAACTCTTGAAGGCTGAGCTATGCAAATAGGTGAAATCCTAGAGTGAAGTGGAAACCATTGAATGGAGCCAGAGGGGCAGCAGCACGTCCTGCAGGTGGGTGTGGGTCTGGGGAAGGGGGTGGGCGCAGGCACCTTCTGGGTCTCTGACTATGGCAGGAAGACTTGGTGGGGGGCAGTCAAAGCTACATCTTAGGGGGACTGTTGAGAAATGTACTCAGGATCGTTGCTCTCCAGGAAGGCACTTTTGGTACCAAACGTGTGTATTAGTAGCTCTTTTCTTAAAAATTATTTTTGGCTTTGCCCAGTCTTAGTTACACAGCTCGAAGGACCTTCCTTGCAGCATGCCAAACTCTTAGTTGCAGCCTGCGTGGAATCTAGTTCCGCAACTAGGGAACCCTCTGCATTGGGAGAGTAGAGTCTTAACCACTGGACCACCAGGGAGTCCCTTAACAGCTCTTGATGAGGGCATTTATTGAGTGGGTTTTTGTTGTTGTTGTTATTTGTTATTTTTTTATATTTAGGATAGAATGGAAAGAAAGTTGAGAAATTTGTTTTAATGTGACAAGTTCAAATTTTAACTTTATTTTTAATTGGAAAGACAGGGCAGACATACATTTAACTTTGGCAGAGGGCTCAAGTGAACACAGGACCTAGAAAGACATAGTGGGTGGGCCTGGGAAGATCCGAGTCAAGTCAGGAATTGGACCGGATTCTTTGCTGTCTTTCAGAATTTTCTTCAGGACTGCTGGGGCCCTGATGTGAGAATAACCAGATGCCAAGGAGCTCTGACAACTTGTTCTAACCTTTTAGTAATAACTGAGATGCTCATAATGTGAGGCGAGCTCAGTATAATAGTTGTTGTTCAGTCACTCAATCGTCTCGACTCTTTGCAACCCCATGGACTGTAGCATGCCAGGCTTCCCTGTCCTTCAGTATCTCCCAAAGCTTGCTCAAACTCATGTCCATCAAGTCGGTGATGCCACCCAACCATCTTATCCTCCGTTGTCCCCTTCTCCTGTCTTCAGTCTTTCCCAGCATCAGGGTCTTTTTCAATGAGTTGGTTCTTTGGATCCGGTGGCCAAAGTATTGGAGTTTCGGTTTCAGCATCAGTCCTTCCAATGAGTATTCAGGGTTGCTTTCCTTTAGGATTGACTGGTTTGATCTTGCAGTCCAAGGGACTCTCAAGAATCTTCGCCAGCACCACAATTCAAATATAATAGAGATGCTTGTAATGCTAATGGTGACTTCCAGTTATCCAAGGCATCCGGTTAACTGAAGGCTGCCACAAAGAAAGCAGGGACTCGGTAAGTCAGGCCAGCTGTTCAGAACACAAGGGGGACCCCGCTACGTCCTTTGCTGGCTCCTGAAGCCCCCTTTGGGGAGGTGGGGGAGGGGAGGAAGGAAGGACAGAGCCCGTCCCTGGGCATTTCAGATGAGCCCCAGGTTCCCGTGGGAGCAGGGCTCCCCCCATAGCCTGTGCGAGGTCCTTCCCCAGGCCTGGACCTCGTCTTTGGTCGGCTCTGCTCCGGAAGCATCCTAGCTATTGCGGCCGCGCGCCGGCAGGGGGCGCTGCCGCTCCAGTTTCCAGCCGCCCGCGGCGGCGCCGGGGTGAGTCTCCTTAACTCCGCAGAGGAGATGCTGGAGGCCCGCAAACCCCAGGGCCGCGCTGGTACGGCCCCTCCTAGGGCTGGCCCGTCTCGGAGCGTCCTGTGGGCCCTGGAGCCGGGCTTTCACCAGCGTGGGAACTGTGGTCGGGGCAGCTCACCCTCTGAAGGCAGGCTGTCAGTTCTAGAGCTCCTCCTCGAGAGAACACACAGGTTTATAGCATTGTATGTTATCAAGTGTACGGGTCAGGCCGCAAACCTGGCAGGTGGGTTCCCTCTTCTGTGCCACTCTCTAGCACTAGTCCTTTATCAAGGGGTGAGGGCCGGGCTTCACCGCAGGCCTCCGCCGGCGATGCCTGATGTCAGCAGCTATGCATCGCTGCCGTGTGTGTGCACATCTTCTTAAAGAGGTTAACCCAGGGGCGGGACCTTCTCCCATCTTGGGGCAGCTGCCACCCACCCTGACCACAGAGCCGCTGGAGGTTAGAGGCACGTTGTTTTCTGTCCGTCCTGCTCCTTAGATCTGTCAGCAGGGGGCACTCCTTTGCAGCAGTGGTTGGGGCAGGTGGAGGTGGGTGCCTGGGTTACATGCCTATGGTGGGGCTGTCTTCAGGAACTGCAGGCACTGGGGTTTGTCTTCCCCTAGTGCTAAGAAGAAAAGTTATGACCAAACCTAGACAGCATATTAAAAAGTAGAGACATTACTTTGCCAACAAAATTCCATCCAGTCGAAGCTATAGTTTTTCTTGCAGTCATGTATGGATGTGAGAGCTGGATCATAAAGGAAGCTGAGCGCCAAAGAATTGATGCTTTTGAACTGTGGTGTTGGGGAAGACTCTTGAGAGTCCTTTGGACTGCAAGGAGACCCAACCAGTCCATCCTAAAGGAAATCAGTCCTGGGTGTTCATTGGAAGGACTGATGCTGAAACTGAAACTCCAATACTTTGGTCACCTGATGCGAAGAACTGACTCCTTGGAAAAGATCCTGATGCTGGGAAAGATTGAGGGCAGGAGGAGAAGGGAATGACAGAGGATGAGATGGTTGGGTGGCATCACCAACTCGATGGACATGAGTTTGAACAAGCTCTGGGTCAGGGAGGCCTGGTGTGCTGCAGTCCATGGGGTCGTAAAGACTCAGACGTGACTAAGCAACTGAACTGAACTGAGTGCTAAGACGTGGCACGTACTGGGGTGCATGGCCGCCCAGGTGCCCTCCCCAACTCTTCCAGCAGATCTTTCCTGGGAGTGAGGGATCAGAGGTTTCATCTACCCACCCCTCCTGTGTTTTCTGCTCTCTCTAGGACAGGAAGTGGTGGTGGCTGGGTTTAATAAACACAGCTACAGAAGCTTCAGTTTGCTTTTCCCATGGAGGGTGGGCTTGGTTGACGTGGAGTCCCCCTAGCCTGAGCCTGAGGCCTCCATGGGTTCCAGCACCCATGGGCCTCTCCTTGGGGGACAGTCTGGACAGCCTCTGTGCCCAGCCCAGCACCTACAGGTGCCACCAAGAGTCCAAGATGGTACCCTGTGGCCTAAGCCCATCACCCTATCCCTGACGGGGAATGGGTTTTCTCCCCACTCTCGGTGGAACCTTGGGCCTGAGTGGGGAGATATGGCCCAAGGTGGGGTGCCTCTCACCTCTCCACCTAATTGACAGCCCAGAATGGCTTTCTCCTTTTTCCTCCCTTCTCCTTCAACAGAGTCCAGCAAATTAGCAAGCTCACCAAGCTGTGTCCTGCTTCATGACTAATTCACATATTTAAATGTGATCGGTCAAAGCCGAACTATTTGATGCCAGCCAAGCGCATTTATCAGGTCAAACTGCTCACAAAAGCTGGAGGGCCGGCGTGGGTCTGAGTGTGTGCAGACTGAATGTGCAGGAAGGTTATTTATTTTTAGTCTCAAATTTCAAAAGCAGGGGGCCATATCAGAGGCTGCCGTGGTTCCCCTGCCCTTCCAGGGTCCAGCTTGCCTCTGGCCGGGCCTCCCCACCCCTCTCCGCCTCCCCCCAGCCCTGAGTTGCATGTCTCCGATGGGGGCTTCAGAGAATGAATCTACTCAATTACAGCCCTTTTCACGTGACTGAGCAGTTTCAAAGATGCCACATTTTATTATTTGGCGACCCCTGACATCGCAGGTGCAAGACTTCATGGTGGAAAAGTTGGAATTAGCCAAAGTGGACTTTTTCCTCCCATCCTGGTGGCATGGAGAGATGTTCTGGACCTCTCCAGCTGGAGCTGCCTAACTTTGCTGAGTATGTAAGACAGCAAAGTGCCAGCCACGACCCCCTCCCTGCTCCCCCCACCTACCCCCACAAGCTGGATGGGTTCCAGGGCTGGGGAGAAGAGAGTTAAACACAGAGGTACTGGCTATAATCCCCTTTGGCAGTGGAAACCCAGGCTCCAGCTTCCTTTTTGGGGTGTCTTGACATCAGTCACACAGTGGGTGTGTGGCTTTGGATGACCCAAGGGGAGCGTCATGTTCAAGTGAAACGAGCAAACTTAGTCCCCGGCGCCTAGGCTGCTAAGTGTTGCTGCTGCAAGGTCATGATCGATCAGCACACACTGTCGAGATGGATTTCGTGACTGGCTGGCTCTTCACAATCAACACCCCTAACCAGTGACCCATGCGTGTCCAAGTTTGGGTTTCGCCAGCCGAGCTGCCTCCGCGCTCCCAGCTCAGCCTTTTCAAGCCAACGCGCAGCTTGTTTCTCCGGGTCTATTCTGCATCTTTCACTGGAGCCCAGGGAGATAAAGGGCATCTTTTTGTATACATCAAACCCGAGAGTAAACAGTTTTGCATCACCAGGCCTGGGGACCTTTGATACTGGATTACGTTTATGAGCTAAGACATGGCATAGTTCAAAGGGAGCCATTCATTCAGGCGACAAGCCAGAGCCAGCCAGAAGTGGGGCAAACACACAG